>NC_086321.1:379813156-380138989 GCF_036172605.1 Pelobates fuscus
TTGATCAACCGCTACCACTTTTGCCCTGGAACTACTTTGGGCAGGACTCTCATGTGCGGTCGGTCCAATTATGACTTCCAATAGAAAACCCGAATTCCTGAATCGATCTGGGTGATTTTTGGATATGTTGGTCACCCAGATTGTGGCTATCAGGGGATGTGAATTTTGTGGGTTTTTCATGTGTTTTGGGGGTACTTTTGGGGTGTCTGTAAAATGTGTGTTTTCTGTGCCTAGAGATAATTGAGTTTGTACAGTTCCTGACTCAATTATCTCTCAGGTACAGGGGAGGGATTACCTGTCGTTATGTGTCGTTGCGTGGAGTTTGGATAAAAGACGGTGTGTGGCCTTGAATAAAACCGATTACTTCCCAGCATTAAGCCTCGGCTCATGTGTGGGGGAACAGCTATACTGCTCTTTTACTAGCTATACTGTGATACTCTCTTGGAGGAGAGGTCTTCCCACTGGGAGCTGGATCCAGGTGTTGGTCCAGGGTGGGAAAGGACGGTGAGACCCCAGCCAAGCCACGGCAGCTAAAGGGGGCTACAGTGCTTATGGTGTCCGGTGCTGTGCTTATGGTACTTGGTGATACTAGGAAGCGTGATTGGCAGAGGTACCCAGTCGGGGTGCCAGGCGGTCCGGTACAGATGCATGTGCACATATTCTCGGTCATGGAAATCCGTTTCCGGAAGCACCCAACACAGTTCTTGTGCAGATCAGGGGTCTACCTCGAGTCCCGAAACACCTAAGGGTTTTAGGAAAAAGGAAAACTCCACAACCCCATCACTAACAGAGAGGTGGGGGCTTGCCGCATTTCTTCCTTTCTTTGTTACGTTAGCTTCTCTCTGCTAGATAACAGCGTGCAATTTATTTTTATTAATTAGGTAGGGGTGATTTTTAGGCTTGTTTTCTGGTTAATATTTCATGTTTCCTAACGCCTCTTTTGAAGTTTTTTTGTGAAGCACTGTCTGATTTTTCTAACTTTCCTGACTTGTTTCTAGTCTATTCCACGAGAGTTTGGTTCCATTAGTATCTAGAGAGAAGCTCGGTAAAATGAGGTAACTTATTGTGACTGTGAATCGTAGTCTCTAATCCCTACACTGGAGATGCACGGCTCCCAGGAGTCTAAACTTTTACTTGTCTTTTGGGGAATAATGTAAATGAGACGTTAAACAAGGAAAAAAAATTTAAGTTCCTGTTGTCTTGTTTGTGCCAAATTGCCAAGAAGACTATTTAAAAAAAATATTATTTTCTATTTTCGTTTCCTCTGCCTTAAGATACATCTATGTAATCCGAGCATTTGATTGCTTTATAACCCATCTTTCTGTGCTGGAGAGAAAAAAAACATCTCCTATATTGGCTGCTGGGTTTACATAATGTTTTAGTCTTAGTGGTTACCCTGAAAAACATGTTTGGCTTTGTCATTTTGATACGTGACACCACATCAAATGCCACGCTTACTGGTGGGACATGCTATCTGCTATGAGGGACAATCCATGCCCAGTTAGTCATTATTTTTTAATTATAATTAGTTTTGCTCAATTAGCCCATTGAGCAAACCCGTTGACGGAGGTGGCTCAGGGGCTCAAGACAGTTGGTACATTGACAGCAGAGGATTTACTTACCGATCTCCCGCCGCTGCAGGTAGAACGTCACTACATAATCTACAAGAAATCGAAAATCGGAATATCTAGAACATTCTACGCTTCATGGTAATTCTGGACCCTGGGATCCTAACGGCTGAATAAAACGCTACAGAATGGTCCGTTAGAAAAAAAGTCTTACCACCTTGTAAGGGGAATGGCTGCTCTCAAGTTCTCATTCCAGAAAATGAAGAGAGTTCAGAAGAAAACAAACTACAGTATTGTTATATTGTATAACCATTTACAAAAGTTCCTAGGGAAAGCAATGGCGGTATGTCACCAACAAGACCTCAATGGCACAGTAACGATGATAGGGCTGATGTCTAAGTCCTCCATAGAACAGAAAGTTCAGTTGGTGCCCTCTGGTGCTCAGTACTGACAAGTAACCTTATTAATCATGTGTGGGATAGGCATAAGGCTATCCTAACTGTAAGATGAGGCCAGGGACTAATGAAAGTATTTAGAAAATTGGGCAGACTAGATGGGCCGAATGGTTCTTATCTGCCGTCACATTCTAGGTATTTGTTATTAAGGTAGCAGTATGGCACCAACAACATCTCAAAAGCACAGTAACAATGATGGTGCTGGTGTCCTCCATAGAGCAGACAGTGTTGTTGGTGCCATCTGGTGGTACTTGGTCATTGGCAGTACTAACAAGTGACCCTATTAACCCGTGTCTCCATTTAAGTGAACCTGCATTGTAAGTAAGGACATGATTTTCAATGGAATAATGGTAGCCCAAGCTATGAATAATTTGTCCTGGCTAGGGTCAGAGGGAAGATTAAATGTTCATTTTTCTAAATGTAGAACTTTTAAAGGGAACATTTATCTGTGGATCCCAATGGAGAAATGGCATAGAACATTAAGAACATTACCGCACTAGCCTCCGATAAGTTGCACTGACCGGCTGACCAATGCGTTTACCTACTGGATTTGAAAAGTTTATATTCAATGGTTCTCATACTATAGAATTCCTTATTCTGAAACTTACTTACCGTGTGTTTCTTCACAAAAAAATAATAATTCTAGTGAATTGAACATCAGATTGTGAAAACTGGGCTAAAATAAATGCTACGACTATTTTTCTTTCCAATTATTTTATTTTTCAAAATCACCACAGTTTAACATTTGATGAATAACCCCCTTCAGTTTGGCTTTATTTTTTTCATATCCCGGATCAATCAGTTTGTCAGGAGAAACGTGACTATGAAAGTCACCATTTGGGAATTTCCAGAGCAGTAATGTATAATATAGCCTGTTTTAAAGCAAATTTTAAAGTCAGGTCCAAAAATATACCAATAGACCTTTAGTTTATCACTACCAAGTAGATTCTTGTGTCTGTTGGAGACATTTAGAACATCTCAAGAAGATAAAATGAGGCAGTAGCAGACTCTGGTGGGACCTCTTGGACTTCGTTTGGCCACATTTCTGTAAGCTAGCGGGTGTGAAGTCTGTAGCGAGTGTCCGTATAACGAAATAAAGTACAGTTCCTTGACACGTCTGCATCAAAGAGCTTATAGCTTATCTCTATCCATTCAGGGGTGGAAGTTTTGGATAGATTTCGCTCCGAGTGACTTCTAAGATTATTTCTCCATGCTGGATCGGCTCCTTCCTCGAGCATTTATTGAACGCTGGGGTGAAAAGATTAAAAAATTGTGAAGTGTGCATTCATGGGGACAACATCAAGTAAGTGTTTTAGGTCAATAAGTTCCCTGTTAAGAAATGGCATGTTAGCCTTGGCTGTACGTCCACCAAGAAAGTAATTTGGGATTGTGGAGACGAAACACACAAACTGCATATTGCTAATGACAACCAGCCGTACAGACACTTTATAAATAAAATAGAATAATAACGAAATGTTATTGAGTGCTAAAGTGCTATCCATCACAGTCCGCTGGAGGATTGTGTAGAAAGCCTGAATATTCAGCACACTTTAATGGAAATATGAATTAGCACCTCTGCCCAGTTTGGCGAGGGTTCGAGAGGCCCAGATCAATTATAAATGGCCTAGTTTAATCCTTGGTGGCATTGCTCCATCTCTTAAGTCGGAATTTGAAAAGTTGATGTTTTTGCATCTTTAGCGGCTAAAATAAAATAAATATTAATACTTTTGTGACCACCCATTCTGCACAGGAGCACCATCTCAAATACCGAGAGCAGAGCTGGCTGCTGACAGAGGGGAGAATTAGGAAGTGAGAGTTTAAATCTCAACCCTTTGTTTTCAGATTCCGCGCCGAGTTGGATATGAGCAAAATGCCATTTTCTAAATTTGATGGAGGTAACGGTTTACAGCCACATGGGACAGGTTTTCTATAGCTTTGTCGGGACCACGAATATAAAGGATTAAAATTCCCGGCGGAGGTTTTACTCTCCGATAGGATGTTAGGTCTGGTACAGCAAACAGGAAAAAATGTAAAGTTAGTGTGCTCCCCCACCACCGATTTACAAACTAGACACAGTTACCAATTATTTGACATTTGTTCTAATTACAGATCTTGTTCCTTCAAAGAAACCTGTTTTAGTGACAAACTCTATCTGGTGTCTCTCCACTGCTTTCTGACATGTTCTGTTACGTTACCTGTCTCTTGTCCCCTTTTCCTTTTCCCAGCTCCCATTGTTAACCCCCCAGTGGCCGTCCTCTCTTGTGAGAGTGTGGGAACCTCCATGGTACTGCTTGAGATATTGTACTGCAGCCACCCAGTCTTCTTGAAGCTTGAGCTTCCTCCTGGACCCAGTACTGAACCTGCAGATCAGGAAGCAGTCGTTTTATGCCGACTAAACAAGGCATCTTTTAAAACACACTGGGAAGCTTGACCTGCAGTTTAACAGTTGGCCTGTTCAGATGGTTCTGTCTCATTCTAGTGCACAATATATCTATTTTTGGCACAGAACTTTCTCTGGAGAGAATTATGGAGGAGACATTTGGTACCTTCTAGGTAAGGTAACAGTCACAGACAGGCCCCTCTTCACTCTCCTCTGCCCTCCAAACTCATAAATTTTCCAGGAGACATCACCCCCTGCTTCCCAGTCCAAACACCTAGAGCTGTGCCAGGCCAGGCTAAATCTTCTGGAGAGTTTGTGTCCCTTGGACCGAATGTGGGAGTTCAAGGTGGTTACTGTAGATGTTTGGAGGTTAATTGTGTCTGTATTCGTCACTGATCTTGTGCTGGGTTAAAGGGACACTATAGTCACCTGAACAACTTTAGCTTAATGAAGCAGTTTTGGTGTATAGAACATGCCTCTGCAGCCTCACTGCTCAATTCTCTGCCATTTAGGAGTTTAATCCTTTTGTTTATGAACCCTAGTCACACCTCCCTGCATGTGACTTGCACAACCTTCCATAAACACTTCCTGTAAAGAGAGCCCTATTTAGGCTTTCTTTATTACAAGTTCTGTTTAATTGAGATTTTCTTATCCCCTGCTATGTTAATAGCTTGCTAGACCCTGCAAGAGCCTCTTGTATGTGATTAAAGTTCAATTTAGAGACTGAGATACAATTATTTAAGGTAAATTACATCTGTTTGAAAGTGAAACCATTTTTTTTTTTTCATGCAGGCTGTGTCAATCATAGCCAGGGGAGGTGTGGCTAGGGCTGCATAAACAGAAACAAAGTGATTTAACTCCTAAATGACAGTGAATTGAGCAGTGAAATTGCAGGGGAATGATCTATACACTAAAACTGCTTTATTTAGCTAAAGTAATTTAGCTGACTATAGTGTTCCTTTAATGTCGTGATTGGGTCAGTGTGGCATCGCGTCCTGCGGCATGTATCAAATTAAGTAGGGGGGTAGATATTAAAACATGTCTGAAACTGAAAACAGAAGTAGAAAGTGTCTTCGATAGAGAAAGCCGCAGGTTTAATAATTGGCCACTGAGATCATTTAAGAATAGAAGGACTGGTTGTAAAGTTAATAACCTACATGGTTTGTGTATCTGTCACATTTTAGGAGCACTGCTTTCAATCTCTGGTTACAGGGTAGGTTCCTAGATTCTTGGTGCTCACATGTGGAGCTTTCTCCATGTGTTCAGTTGGTTAGTTGTGAAATAGCGGTTTCTCCATATGCCTCCAATGGTATTGGTCCCTTTAAAAGCAGATGAGATGTGTCTGTAGCCCGTGTTGCTATGCGTGTTACAGTTGGGAAGGTGTTCTGATTTAGGGGGACTCACTCCCCAACTTTGCTACACAGAGTTTTCCTACTTGGACAGAATAAGAGACCCTCATACAACTGACTGTTCCTGGCTCTCTGACCTAATACGTGTTTGTCTCCAGCAGTGGTGGGCACCCTTTGCACTGCCATAATCCTCTAACAGCCATATTGCTGGCAAAGCATCAGGAGAGATGTAGTCCACGGCATCTGGAGTGCTGAAGGTTGCCCAATGCTAGAGTATGTGATTTGAGTAGTGCTAATGAAACTACCAATGCATTTTGGAAACTTAATGGGACAATATAGTCACCAAAACAATTTAAGCTTAATGAAGCAGTTTTCATGCATAGATTATGCCTCTGAAGTTTCACTGCGCAATTATCTTCCATTTTGTTTCTGTTTTATGCAGCCCTAGCCACACCTCTCCTTGCTGCGACTGACTACTTTAGAAGTGTGTATCTCCTGCTCTGTAAATTGAACTTTAATTACATATAGGAGGCTCCTGCCGGGTCTAGCAAGCTATTAGCAGAACAGGAGATAAGAAATGATAAATTAAACAGAATTTGCAATAGAGGAAGTGTAAATATTAGATTAATCTTTACAGGAAGTGTTTAGGAAGGCCGTGCAAGTCACATGCAGGGAGGTGTGACTAGAGCTGTATAAACAAAGGGATTTAACTCCTAATTAAGCAGTGAGACTGCAGGGGTATGATCTATACACCAAAACTGCTTCATTAAGATAAAGTTGTTTTGGTGCATATAGTGTCTCTATAAATCAACAATTTTAAGTACATTTTTAGTAAATCAAACTGATGATCAGAGACTTAAAGTAGAACCGATACTCTGTGGAATTAAACAACACTACCCTGTGCTTTACCGCTGACCGTCATGTAGTAGATCTCCAGCCAGTCGACCTTTTACTGTAATAATTTACAATGCTCAGCCGAGTAGCGTTCACATCTTAAATTCCTGTAGGGGCAGAATTCAGTCTATAATTTGTATGATTTGAACGTGACGATTTATCAGGTGATTGTCCGATCTCTCCGTTCCCACAATGCTTAGCAATATTGAGATTTAATTTGGCTACCAGGGCGCAATGCATGTATACACTGGTGGCTGTTGATTGCACAATTTTGCCCTTAGTTGATTACAATCAAAGTTTTCCCTCCCAGTTGTTGTACATGCCTGCAGTCCTAGGTTTTCTAAAAGTCCTGTTTTTCTCACCTGCACTTTTCTTGTTTTTTGTTTTCTGACGGATTGAAAACGTATGGAGCCAGAGTGCCCCAAAGATAGACTGGAGCTCCTGTGTGAAGTTACAGGCGGCTATTTGTGCACAGCAGCAGGTAAATAAGACTACAGAGAGATTTATTGAGGAGGGCTGGGGAGATCCGAATTACAAGCTCCTTGCTATGGAGAACTTCATTCCAACACCACAGCTGTCAGAGCCCTAGATATGTCTATACAGTCAAACAACAAAGGGAAAATGACAGGAAAACATTAGGATAAAGTGTTTATGAAAGCCCCCGGTTACATCAGAAGTCACCGCATTCTCGCTGCATTTTCAGCAAGTTATCTGAGGAATCCTGCCCCACAGAGCTGACAGTCTGATGATGGGTAGGGTAGGTGCAGCTGTGCGGGTGTATATCACGGTGACAGGATGCTTCGCTTTATTCCGGAGAAACCGTATCACTCCTGCAATCTGTTTCCTTTTCCTCCCTACCTTGTACACTAGTCTTGTGCCTCCACTCCGGCCCCCCCGCCCCCCTCTTCGGTCCAACATCAATCACTTTATAAAAGGACATGTCATTAACACGTCCAACACTAGCTTGTCCTCTGTGTGACATTACAACTCGCTATAGCAAACAACAGAGCTCCCTAGACCTCAAGGCTTTCCGTCACTTGTACAGAGCTCCTTAAACTTCAAATGATTTCCTTCACTTCTTATACAGAGCTCCATAAACCTCAAGATTTTCCTTCATGTGTACAGAGCTCCCTGCTCCCCAAACCTTCCAGGTCTCCTCACACGTACAGAGCTCCCCATACCTTCCAGGTCTCCTCCTCACACGTACAGAGCTCCTCAAACCTCCCATGTCTTCTCCTCACATGTACAGAGCTCCCCAAACCTCCCAGGTCTCCTCCTCACACGTACAGAGCTCCCCAAACCTCCCAGGTCTCCTCCTCACACGTACAGAGCTCCCAAAACCTCCCAGGTCTCCTCCTCACACGTACAGAGCTCCCCAAACCTCCCATGTCTCCTCCTCACACGTACAGAGCTCCCCAAACCTCCCATGTCTCCTCACACGTACAGAGCTCACCAAACCTCCCATGTCTCCTCCTCACACGTACAGAGCTCCCCAAACATTCCAGGTCTCCTCCTCACACGTACAGAGCTCCCCAAACCTCCCATGTCTCCTCACACGTACAGAGCTCACCAAACCTCCCTTGTCTCCTCCTCACACGTACAGAGCTCTCCAAACCTCCCATGTCTCCTCACACGTACAGAGCTCCCCAAACCTTCCAGGTCTCCTCCTCACACGTACAGAGCTCACCAAACCTTCCAGGTCTTCTCCTCACACGTACAGAGCTCCCCAAACCTTCCAGGTCTTCTCCTCACACGTACAGAGCTCCCCAAACCTTCCAGGTCTTCTCCTCACACGTACAGAGCTCCCCAAACCTTCCAGGTCTTCTCCTCACACATACAGAGCTCCCCAAACCTCCCATGTCTCCTCACACGTACAGAGCTCACCAAACCTCCCATGTCTCTTCCTCACACGTACAGAGCTCACCAAACCTTCCAGGTCTCCTCCTGACACGTACAGAGCTCCCCAAACCTTCCAGGTTTCCTCCTCACACGTACAGAGCTCCCCAAACCTCCAAGGTCTCCTTCTCACACGTACAGAGCTCCCCAAACCTCCAAGGTCTCCTTCTCACACGTACAGAGCTCCCCAAACCTTCAAGGTCTCCTTCTCACACGTACAGAGCTCCCCAAACCTTCCAGGTCTCCTCCTCACACGTACAGAGCTCCCCAAACCTCCCATGTCTCCTCCTCACACGTACAGAGCTCCCCAAACCTCCCATGCCTCCTCCTCACACGTACAGAGCTCCCCAAACCTCCCATGTCTCCTCACACGTACAGAGCTCCCCAAACCTCCCAGGTCTCCTCCTCACACGTACAGAGCCCCCAAACCTTCCAAGTCTTCTCCTCACACGTACAGAGCCCCCTGAACTAAAAGTCCAGATGATATGAACACGGGCAAGGTTTCTTGGACTGTTGTGTGAAATGAGTCTCTCCCCGGTTCCTGTCTCTGTGCTGATACCTGCGTACGGCAGGTCTGACCGCCAGCCTGCTAATGTCTTCATGTAGTTATAATCCTCATGTTAGTAGCCCACTGAGGGCAATCTTTTAGGTTATTTGGAAGCCATAAGTGGATAAAAGGGAGGACACTTTTTCTTAAAGCTACATTACAGTAATGTGTACATTTGTACATAATGGAATCAGTTTTCCCTCAGAGCCCCAAAAATCCAAAGAAGCTACTGCGTGTTTTAAAGGATGTAGCATATTTGGGTTCTACCTCTTTCTTGTGTTTACCAATATCTATATACAGGTACCTTGGCATTCAGATCATATCTGTAACTCTGTATAGTGTATTAGAAGGCCAACGCAAATACACCTGCTACTGCACTCCCCTCCCCCTTACTGCAGATTGATTCCTCACATGCAGATTGCAGGGTGGGGAAATGATTTACTATTTTGTAAAATAACAGTCGCCGATGACCAGTGAAATAATAGGCACCATCAGCCGAGTAAAATAGCAATTGACATCGGCCGAGTAAATACCATTCGTCATCGGCCGAGTAAATACCATTAGACATCGGCCGAGTAAATACCATTCGACATCGGCCGAGTAAATACCATTCGACATCGGCCGAGTAAATACCATTCGACATCGGCCGAGTAAATACCATTCGACATCGGCCGAGTAAAATAACAGGCGACATCGGTCGAGTAAAATAACAGGCGACATCGGTCGAGTAAAATAACAGGCGACATCGGCCGAGTAAAATAACAGGCGACATCGGCCGAGTAAATACCATTCGACATCGGCCGAGTAAATACCATTCGACATCGGCCGAGTAAATACCATTCGACATCGGCCGAGTAAATACCATTAGTCATCGGCCGAGTAAATACCATTCGACATCGGCCGAGTAAATACCATTCGACATCGGCTGAGTAAATACCATTCGACATCGGCCGAGTAAATACCATTCGACATCGGCCGAGTAAATACCATTCGACATCGGCCGAGTAAATACCATTCGACATCGGCCGAGTAAATACCATTCGACATCGGACGAGTAAATACCATTCGACATCGGACGAGTAAATAACTTTCGACATCAGCCGAGTAAATAACTTTCGACATCAGCCGAGTAAATACCATTCGACATCGGCCGAGTAAATAACTTTCAACATCGGCCGAGTAAATAACTTTCGACATGGGGCAAGTAAAATAACATTAGATATCGGTAGAAATAGGTAAAATAACAGGCAACATTGGCCGAGTAAATACCATTCGACATGGGGCAAGTAAAATAACATTCAACATCGACTGAGTAAATAACATTCGACATCGGCCGAGTAAAATAAAATTCGACATTGAGCGAGTAAAATAACATTAGATATCGGTAAAAAAACTGGCGACATCGGCCGAGTAAAATAACAGGCAACATCAGCCGAGTAAATAACATTCGACATTGGGCGAGTAAAATAAGATTTGACATTGGGTGAGTAAAATAATATTTGACATCGGGCGAGTAAAATAATATTTGACATCGGGTGAGTAAAATAACAGGTGACATCAGCCGAGTAAATAACATTCGACATCGGGCGTGTAAAATAACAGGCGAGTAAAATAACTTTCGACATCGGCCGAGGAAAAAAACATTTGACATTGGGCGACTAAAATAACATTCAACATCGGCCGAGTAAAATAACATGCGACATCGGCCGAGTAAAATAACATGCGACATCGGCCGAGTAAAATAACATGCGACATCGGCCGAGAAAAATAACATGCGACATCGGCCGAGTAAAATAACATGCGACATCAGCCGAGGAAAATAACATGCGACATCGGCCGAGAAAAATAACATGCGACATCGGCCGAGTAAAATAACATGCGACATCGGCCGAGGAAAATAACATGCGACATCGGCCGAGGAAAATAACATGCAACATCGGCCGAGTAAAATAACATGCGACATCGGCCGAGTAAAATAACATGCAACATCGGCCGAGGAAAATAACATGCGACATCAGCCGAGGAAAATAACATTCGGCGTCGGCCGAGGAAAATAACATGCGACATCGGCCGAGGAAAATAACATGCGACATCGGCCGAGGAAAATAACATGCGACATCGGCCGAGGAAAATAACATGCAACATCGGCCGAGTAAAATAACATGCGACATCGGCCGAGGAAAATAACATGCGACATCGGCCGAGGAAAATAACATGCGACATCAGCCGAGGAAAATAACATGCGACATCGGCCGAGGAAAATAACATGCGACATCGGCCGAGGAAAATAACATGCGACGTCGGCCGAGGAAAATAACATGCGACGTCGGCCGAGGAAAATAACATGCGACGTCGGCCGAGGAAAATAACATGCGACGTCGGCCGAGGAAAATAACATGCGACGTCGGCCGAGGAAAATAACATGCGACGTCGGCCGAGGAAAATAACATGCGACGTCGGCCGAGGAAAATAACATGCGACGTCGGCCGAGGAAAATAACAGGGAATATTGTCTTTTTTTGGAATGTTTATTTATTCTCTGAATTTTCTCCACCTGCGGGCGGCCTATGAAAATGTCGGCGCTGGGCTGGCCTAGTGGTCAGTCTCTGCAGACACACTCCATATGGCAGCAACATCTGTGAGAGGTTTAGGGGAGAGCTGGCAGCTTGCGATGCAGGTGACCCCAATGCTGACATTTAGGTGGAATCAGAGGTGAGCAGGGTGGGGATGAAGTGTGAGGTCAGACGTGTATCCATGCCGGGGGCTGTGTAGAAATTAGGGGGCTGGAAGAGCGTTTTTTTTGTTCTTTTAGGAGTTCGTTCTCCAGAAAAGTATTCATTTCATTGCTTTGCACTCCAAGGGTTCACTTCATCAAAATCCTAAAAAAATCCCCATTTATCAATCACTCTCCAATAACTTGGTATCCATGTGATTTATTCTCTAAACCAAACTTTGCTGCAAATAAACCCAAATTCTCCACCTCACCCAGTTTACCAGCTGAGATATGTTCGTTTATAATTTGCAATTCCCGGGTCAGTTTCCCACAATTTCCAGTTTAGTAAACAACTTCGATTAAAGGTTAAAAGCACGAGACAAAATTCTAAATTCTTCTGAACTCTTAGCCCCCCCCCCCCCCCTCCCCTTTAGTCAGGGTTGATGCAGCTTTGGGATCCGTAGCTGAAGAGTTAAATGTGCCCCCAATGCCCTGCGCAGAGTGAGCGACGACGTGCGTGATTATAAATTAAATGATTGCCAACGTATTATTAAACGAGAGCTCTCTCCTTAGCATTTTCGGGTCAGCTAGGGGAACCGGGTGAATCGCTCGGCTCAACACAGTGTTATGGAAATGACTTGCTAAAAAAAACCAAAAACAGAAATGCAGTGGTTGCATGTAGAAGTTTCAGCCCCTGTCCACCCTATATTAACCTCCTGCGTTCCAGGGTGTCTGTCTTACATTCATTGACCTTATGAGTACCTGGAATTAGAAATATCAGTATAATAACAATTTAATACAATCTGTTCATTTCAATCCACAGATCATATACGTCTACACAGATATCCGTATTTAACTTGGTATTGTATTACATAATTTAATGGCATCTATTTAAGCGTTGTATATTTACATTTAGTGAATACGTATATAATGTGTGTATAGTTTGTATAATATAATGTAGTTTATGTATATGAACAATAAACATTTATATATTGTTTTATTTTTGTTTGTTTTTTGAATACCCCACGTATATAGTGTTTAATGTGTATTAACTGTTTCAGGGAGTTAAATTGTCAAGACGAAGGTGCCGTTGAAGAGAATGAGTCTTTCCATTTGTTTTCACGGGTAAGTATTTATTTATTTTAATTTTATTGAAGGGTTGAAGGGTTACAATGTATAGATTGCATTTGATATGTTGCCATTATCCAGGGGTTAATATGTTTCCTGTAAGGTGGGGGGCTGTTGATTAAAGGCATTATTTTCCCGTCTCGCCCTTTTTGTAACGGCTGTAATGCGGCCCCCCTGGCAGGGAAGGGGTTAACGCAGGGTAGAATGGGGCTGTATAATGTACAAGGCACCCCCTTTGTATTTTTTAATGAATGATGGTGATCCGTGGTTCTCTGTACCCGCCCGGCACACATGGGGTTAATTGTAGTCTTGGAGCAGCTGAGAGTGTGAGCAAGATACAGAGAGGAGTGCGGGAAGAGGGGGGGGGGGGGGGGACATGGCAGCCAATAAATACAAGGCTCTAATCATCCCCCCCACGTGGCTTTGACAGCCTGGAGATGCTTGCAAGCTATTGGGCCTCCAGCAGCCAATCACATCCTGTCAAAATGCATCTTTGGCCTGTGATTGGACGGCTGCATCCCTTTTGTTCTGCCTGGCAGTGTATTGTTAACTGTTCTCTATGGGGATAGATCTGGGTTCATCCCATAGACCCAGGCACTCACATTTCTAATGGAATATCGCCAGCAATCCACACAGGCATTTAGATTGAAAGCTCCTGCGACCACAAATGCATCTACTTGCTCCTGCTGCATTTAAGTCATCACGGCTGTCACAGACCTGGTCTTGCTATTAGTCCTGGACACAACCTTAGTACATAGTGCCGGCCGTAACAGGAGAGATCCGTAAAGTATCGAAATAGAATAAAGTCTAAAAATATAATCTATATTGGCAGCCGGGACCACCAGGCTGAGAGAGCAGCTACTGTCTGAACTAATAAACATCAAATCTCACACTCCCAATATGCATATTCAAAGCAGATACTGTTAGGCACTGTTACTGCTCCCACTGGAAGGCTATTCCAGGTATCTACTACCCTTTCTATATCACTGTTACTGCTCCCACTGGAAGGCTATTCCAGGTATCTTCTACCCTTTCTATATCACGGTTACTGCTCCCACTGGAAGGCTATTCCAGGTATCTACTACCCTTTCTATATCACGGTTACTGCTCCCACTGGGAAGCTATTCCAGGTATCTTCTACCCTTTCTATATCACGGTTACTGCTCCCACTGGAAGGCTATTCCAGGTATCTTCTACCCTTTCTATATCACTGTTACTGCTCCCACTGGAAGGCTATTCCAGGTATCTACTACCCTTTCTATATCACTGTTACTGCTCCCACTGGAAGGCGATTCCAGGTATCTACTACCCTTTCTATATCACGGTTACTGCTCCCACTGAAAGGCTATTCCCGGTATCTACTACCCTTTCTACATCACGGTTACTGCTCCCACTGGAAGGCTATTCCAGGTATCTACTACCCTTTCTATATCACGGTTACTGCTCCCACTGGAAGGCGATTCCAGGTATCTACTACCCTTTCTATATCACTGTTACTGTTCCCACTGGAAGGCTATTCCAGGTATCTACTACCCTTTCTATATCACTGTTACCGCTTCCACTGGAAGGGTATTCCAGGTATCTACTACCCTTTCTATATCACTATTTCTGCTCCCACTGGAAGGCTATTGCAGGTATCTACTACCCTTTCTATATCACTGTTACCGCTTCCACTGGAAGGGTATTCCAGGTATCTACTACCCTTTCTATATCACTATTTCTGCTCCCTCTGGAAGGCTATTGCAGTTATCTACTACCCTTTCTATATCACTGTTACTGCTCCCACTGGAAGGCTATTCCAGGTATCTACTACCCTTTCTATATCACTGTTAAACTAAGCCTCTTTCAATGTTCTTGATTGTGAGCTCTTGGACCCAGAACACCTGCTTTCATACCTGCAATAATAGCAAATTTTCACTATGCCCATCAAATCTACAAAGACAAATAAAGTGTCAGAGTTCTAAGTGATTAGGGCTAAAGAACACGGTCAATGGTCTCGACAATAAATTGATCAGATATATTGATACCAACGGGTTTAACTATACAGCAGCAAAAATCAAGAGAGACGTAATGATCGCGGCGGTCTTTGAAGACCATAAATGTCTGGTTTCTTGGCTCTGGACCCCACGTAAGGTAACGCTCTTTGCAATGAGCTGAATATACAGCTGGGATGCAGATACAGTTTGTTTCTTAAACAAGTTGCCTTTTGCAAGCAGACATGACCACTTATACGTGTGGCCGCTTGTTACTCTGATATCACAAAAGGACAATTACTGCTGAACCGCGCTCCTTAGTGTGTGCGCTGACCTCGCTGCCGAACGCTGGAAAACACAACAAACAATCTGGTGGGGGTGACATTATGGTGAATGGGAGAGTTTGGGGGGAAACATTGTTACATCATAGATTTCTCCCATTTAATTGAAAAACACCAATTTCTACTTATGCTACAGGGAGGCGCAGATTCAGATAACCTAATAATAAAATGTATCGTCCTCTTGACTGCTGGGGAAGGGGGCAGGAGGCATTGGTGGGAGTGATAGTGCTTATAGTCTGCATGCACTGAATATTGATCCCAATATGGCAAACTTTGGCGCTAAAGCTGCTGCTGGCTGAGCGTAATGAGAACTACAGTTGAGAATAGAATGAAAGCCATATAGCGTCCCCACCACGGGTCTGTGCCACCATAACTATCCATATTTAGTGAAAGAGGGAATATGGGTAGCGGATGGTGGTATAAGAAGGATATTAAATATCAGGGTGGGTTATACATCCCAGACTTTGGGGAGAGTGTGGAGCTGCAATACTGCTAACAAGGTTAAACCGCGCACCCCTCCTTACTAACCGCGGCTGTCTGCCTATTAGAACACTATTAGAGCTGGTTTTACTGCATGACTCGCTCGTTAAACAACTCGCGGTTATTTACTGAATATTGTGGAATGAAAGTAAATTTGGGTTTTAATTCAGTGATATCTGAATTGGAATACCGTAATTCTCCAAGTTAGCCATGCTTTCCGTTCAGTTTTTTGGTTTAAAAAGTTAAAATTCACGTTGAATTCCCAGCAGTTATAACTTTACAAAACTGAGAGATTCAAGGCTGAACGTGAAGCGCTGCGAATAATGGCTAATCTCGCCGTAGAGTGCAAGCAGGGAGGCAGTGAATGGGTTAACACAGCAATTTCCGTAATAAAGTGGAAATATAAAAAGATTATTAAGGACATCAATAATGGGGAATGTGCGCTTTGTGACACCTGGGTCCTCATTCACTCGTTCTTTGTGTGACCACCCTGTGTGCGTCCTTATCCAGGAATAAAATGCGGTTGTTTCACGGGAAGTGGATGCTGGAGCCTGTTTTTGTAAAGAGGTTAAGGCACTAAATTAACAATTTTGTGGCTTTGACAGAGTTAAATAAGGAAACAGAGCTGCAGGATAGGGATCAACGACACGGAAAACTACATCACAACCATCACTACAGCCATCACAATCATCACTACAGCCATCACAACCATCACTACAGCCATCACAACCATCACTACAGCCATCACAACCATTAAAACCAGAGAAAGGGAGACAAGTGAGACTAAACTGAGAGCGCTCCAGGTGGGACGTGAGCTCTCCTTTACAAAGTTTTACACCGATAATGCCATCATTTACAGGGAGAAGCTGCTGCCCTAGTAGATTTGCAGATAGTATCCATACCGTAACTGCTTTCACTGTGTTAGTGACTGGGTCTGCGCACAGACGGCTCCACAACCAATCGTACATATGTGTGACGCGGCGCGGCTCAGGGGGAGACCGCAACCAACTATCTGGAATATCCGCAAAGTGAAACCGGAATGTCTAACACAAACATAGGAAGAAAACCAGATACATGGAAGAGCCTTCCAGTGGGAGCAGTAACAGTGATATAGAAATGGTAGTAGATACCTGGAATACCCTTCCAGTGGAAGCGGTAACAGTGATATAGAAAGGGTAGTAGATACCTGAAATAGCCTTCCAGTGGGAGCAGTAACGGTGATATGGAAAGGGTAGTAGATACCTGGAATACCCTTCCAGTGGAAGCGGTAACAGTGAAATAGAAAGGGTAGTAGATACCTGGAATAGCCTTCCAGTGGAAGCAGTAACAGTGATATCAAAAGGGTAGTAGATACCTGGAATACCCTTCCAGTTGGAGCAGAAATAGTGATATAGAAAAGGTAGTAGATACATGGAATACCCTTCCAGTGGAAGCGGTAACAGTGATATAGAAAGGGTAGTAGATGCCTGGAATAGCCTTCCAGTGGAAGCAGTAACAGTGATATAAAAAGGGTAGTAGATACCTGGAATACCCTTCCAGTTGGAGCAGAAATAGTGATATAAAAGGGTAGTAGATACCTGGAATACCCTTCCAGTTGGAGCGGTAACAGTGATATAGAAAGGGTAGTAGATACCTGGAATAGCCTTCCAGTTGGAGCAGAAATAGTGATATAGAAAGGGTAGTAGATATCTGGAATACCCTTCCAGTGGAAGCGGTAACAGTGATATAGAAAGGGTAGTAGATACCTAGAATAGCCTTCCAGTGGGAGCAGTAACAGTGATATAGAAAGGGTAGTAGATACCTGCAATAGCCTTCCAGTGGGAGCAGAAATAGTGATATAGAAAGGGTAGTAGATACCTGGAATACCAGCTATATGTACTTGGTGGAGAGGGAAAGCATTACATGTATTAGGAGGAGGTGGGTTGTAGGTGTCCTGATGTCTGGGTATTAGGAGGAGGTGGGTGGTAGGTGTCCTGATGTCTGTGTATTAGGAGGAGGTGAGAGGTACGTGTCCTGATGTCTGTGTATTAGGAGGGGGTGAGAGGTAGGTGTCCTGATGTCTGTGTATTAGGAGGAGGTGAGAGGTAGGTGTCCTGATGTCTGTGTATTAGGAGGAGGGGAGATGTATGTATCCTGATGTCTGTGTATTAGGAGGAGGGGAGAGGTAGGTGTCCTGATGTCTGTGTATTAGGAGGAGGGGAGAGGTATGTATCCTGATGTCTGTGTATTAGGAGGAGGGGAGAGGTAGGTGTCCTGATGTCTGTGTATTAGGAGGAGGGGAGAGGTAGGTGTCCTGATGTCTGTGTATTAGGAGGAGGTGGGTGGTAGGTGTCCTGATGTCTGTGTATTAGGAGGAGGTGAGAGGTACGTGTCCTGATGTCTGTGTATTAGGAGGGGGTGAGAGGTAGGTGTCCTGATGTCTGTGTATTAGGAGGGGAAATCAGCTCTCCACTACATTGGTTGGCAGCGTCGGGATCCAGACTCACAGAGGAGCAAGTACCAGGAAAGGCAACAGCACTAAAAGATCACGGATGGAGATCGATTACACCACATTAAAGCGATCCACTTTAAAGGACCTCCTGGAAGCAAGGGGTATCACCGCCAGTAATAGGACCAAGGCAGTTCTGATTTCAGAAGTCATGGCTGAATACAGAGCAGAAGATGGCCCGGCTCTGGTACAGAACAACCCAGCTGAGGAACAGGGGCGGTTGGAATTTCAGAGAGAACTGCAATTCCGGTTATCATTTTATGGGGAAAACCCACCAGCGGATATTCTCTCCATGACGGAGGTACAGGAGGTACCCTAAGACAAAGGGTCCAGCAAACTCCAGAGAGGAAACCAGACAATGCCCATGGTACAGGAGAGCAAGCCAAAGATACCGTATCAGGTTTTAAAAACTTATGTGGAAGCAGATTAAGAGATTGATGCCTTACTAGAGGACTTTGAGAGACTGTGCAACCTGCATAAGATAAATATCGAGGATTGGGTCCCCATTTTAGCAGGTCGCCTAATGGGGAGAGCAGCAGAAGTGTGCCGCACGCTACCAGATGAAGAATTAAGGGATTACCACCGGGTTAAGGAAGTCATGCTAGCCAGATATGCCATGACACCAGAAGCATACCGGAGACGGTTCCGGGAACTTAAAAAGACTGGAAACAATTCTCATGCAGAGTGGGCCTGTCGACTACAAAGAGGGGCACTGAGTTGGATACAGGCGAATAAAGCACAATCCATGGAGGATTTATTACAGATGGTGCTTTTGGAGCAATTCTTCGACGGACTGGCACCAGACATACAGGAGTGGGTGAGGGATCGAAGGGCGGATGACTACCTGGATGCCCGGAGGCAACAGAAACCGGCACCGGGTAAAACCATAACACGCCCGAATATAGCTACCACCTACCCTTCAGGTTCAACAGTCTCACCGCGACTGCTTCCGCCACCTGCAGCCGCCCAACCACGGTTCAGACAGCCTAACACCATTCAGTGTCATCAATGCCAATGCTGGGGACACTATAAAAGAGACTGTCCACAACTTCGGGATTGCACAACATGGATCCGGCCCAGTCCACCACCACCACCCAGAGCAGCAGCCCATTCTTACCAGGCAGAGACCACAGTACCTTATGATGCCGGAGTTACCACCACTACCGTGGAACAGTGGGAAGTGCTACATGAGGCAAATTCCCTTCAGGCCAACGCAGACAACCGCCAACACCATCGGCAGACAGCCTACCTAGAGGGAAAGGCAGTACAAGGGCTTCGCGATTCTGGAGCCACCATCAATTTGGTAAAAAGCCACCTGGTTCCCACTGAAGCAAGAACCAGCAGAACTGTAGCCGGGGGAGCAGTGTACCGGTTAACCACAGACCGAGTGCATTTGAATTGGGGGGCAGGACACGGGAATGTAGAGGTGGGGTTGATACCACAACTACCTGCGGAAGTTTTGTTGGTGAATGACTTGGGAAAACTAACCTCAGCATATGAACCTCAGGCACCTGCTACGGGAGAGGCTCACCCCCGTTGTTACATGCCAGCAGGCCCGCACCCAGGACCCTTCCCCATCTATAGAGTGTGTACCCTGGGCGCCCCCTAGTGAATTTGAAGCCGAGGTGGCCACAGACCTCACTTTACAGGTGTATAGGGATAAGATAACGACAGGGCAGGCAGGAGCAGAAGGAGAGAGATTTATATGGGAGGGCAAGCTTTTGTACAGGGAAACCGAAAAAAGGGTAGACGGGTCAGACCCGGTTGTTAGTCGTCAGTTAGTGGTACCACAGCGGTGCCGATCCGAGTTACTCCGTATAGCGCATGATATACCACTATCCGGACATCTGGGGGTCAGTCGCACCCAGTATCGACTGACCCAGAGTTTCTTCTGGCCGGGGATAAGTCAGGAGGTACTGCAGTACCTGCGACACCTGCCAGAGGGTAGGTAAAAGGGGGGACCGCAGGAAAGCCAAATTACATCCCCTACCCATAGTGGAGGAACCGTTTAGCCGAATAGCAGTGGACATAGTAGGTCCATTAAGGAAGGCTAGCCCCTCGGGCAAGAAATATATATTAACTGTAGTGGACTATGCTACCAGATATCCCGAGGCAGTGGCGCTGACTAACATACACGCAGAAATGGTGGCCGAGGCCCTCATGCGGAAGTCACCCAGCAGCTCTGGAAGTTCTGTGACATTAGGCCAATCATCCGTGCCCCGTATCACCCCCAGACCAATGGGTTCTGCGAACGGTTTAATGGGACATTATAACAGATGCTCCGAACTTTCGCTGAGACCCATCGGGACTGGGAAAAATTCCTACCCCAACTTCTCTTTGCCTATCGGGAGGTGCCGCAGGAATCCACCAGGTTCTCCCCGTTTGAACTGTTATATGGGAGGCGGGTCCGAGCCCCCCTAGATCTCATTAAGGAGCACTGGGAGGGAGACCACAGCCCCACCGGTACTCCCATCATACCCTATGTACTGGAGTTCCGGAACCGACTGGAGGAACTAACCCAAGCAGTACGGGTGAACCTCCAAGCAGCCCAGACACGCCAACGCACCTGGTATGATCAGAGCGCCAGATGCCCGACTGCTGCGCTGGAGTTTGGCCCTGCAGTCCTTTGACTTTAATATCCAGTACCGCCCGGGAAAACAGAATGGGAACGCTGACGGGTTGTCTAGACAAACTGACTTGGAAAAATGATCCGTGAGCATCTCCGGACATCCCCAAGCCGATCCGTGCTGGATCAGACTGTGTATGCCTCCCTTGCATGGGATAATCACATAAAAGCAAGGATTGTGTCATTAAACCTCAGTTCTACTCCTGATACTGTGTGTCGTCCAGTTATTGGGAAAGGTGATGGGATATTATTGGATTGCCTTGCTGATTGTGCTTGTTACCCTATTGGATTTACTACTTGTTCTTGAATTATTCTAATGCACCAGTGGAGTTAAGCTGTGGGAAATCAGCTCTCTGCTACATACGTGTCCTGATGTCTGTGTATTAGCAGGAGGTGAGAGGTAGGTGTCCTGATGTCTGTGTATTATCAGGAGGTGAGAGGTAGGTGTCCTGATGTCTGTGTATTAGGAGGAGGTGAGAGGTACGTGTCCTGATGTCCCATTAAAGGGTAAATGGATGGAGGGGGTATTTATGTCTATGGTGTCTCTGTATTATGGCTGTGGGGTATATCCTGTGCACCTGGGACCCAAAACTCGATCCCCATTGTGTGGAAATCGCAGGTTGTCACAGAGGATATAAAATGGAGATCCCTGGGGAATAGCCAATCAGGTAACAGAAATATTTGACTATTGTCACCTAAATCTGAACATTTTCTTTGAATTCCCAACCAATCCTGCAAGAATCTGTTACTCTGTATCCAACCAATCCTGCGAGGATCTGTTACCCTGTATCCAACCAATCCTGCGAGAATCTGTTACTCTGTATCCAACCAATCCTGCGAGGATCTGTTACACTATATCCAACCAATCCTGCGAGGATCTGTTACTCTGTATCCAACCAATCCTGCGAGGATCTGTTACTCTGTATCCAACCAATCCTACGAAGATGTTACACTGTATCCAACCAATCCTGCAAGGATCTGTTACACTGTATCCAACCAATCCTGCGAGGATGTGTTACACTGTATCCAACCAATCCTGCGAGGATCTGTTACTCTGTATCCAACCAATCCTGCAAGGATCTGTTACACTGTATCCAACCAATCCTACGAGGATGTGTTACACTGTATCCAACCAATCCTGCGAGGATCTGTTACTCTGTATCCAACCAATCCTGCGAGGATCTCTTACACTATATCCAACCAATCCTGCGAGGATCTGTTACACTGTCTCCAACCAATCCTGCGAGGATCTGTTACTCTGTATCCAACCAATCCTGCCAGGATCTGTTACTCTGTATCCAACCAATCCTGCCAGGATCTGTTACTCTGTATCCAACCAATCCTGCGAGGATGTGTTACACTGTATCCAACCAATCCTACGAGGATGTGTTACTCTGTATCCAACCAATCCTACGAGGATCTGTTACACTGTATCCAACCAATCCTGCGAGGATGTGTTACTCTGTATCCAACCAATCCTGCGAGGATCTGTTACTCTGTATCCAACCAATCCTGCGAGAATGTGTTACTCTGTATCCAACCAATCCTGCGAGGATCTGTTACTCTGTATCCAACCAATCCTGTGAGGATCTGTTACTCTGTATCCAACCAATCCTACGAGGATGTTATACTGTATCCAACCAATCCTGCGAGGATCTGTTACTCTGTATCCAACCAATCCTGCGAGAATGTGTTACTCTGTATCCAACCAATCCTGCGAGGATCTGTTACTCTGTATCCAACCAATCCTGCGAGGATCTGTTACTCTGTATCCAACCAATCCTACGAGGATCTGTTACTCTGTATCCAACCAATCCTACGAGGATCTGTTACTCTGTATCCAACCAATCCTACGAGGATCTGTTACTCTGTATCCAACCAATCCAGCGAGGATCTGTTACACTGTATCCAACCAATCCTACGAGGATCTGTTACACTATATCCAACCAATCCTACGAGGATCTGTTACTCTGTATCCAACCAATCCTGCGAGGATCTGTTACTCTGTATCCAACCAATCCTGCGAGGATGTGTTACACTGTATCCAACCAATCCTGCGAGGATGTGTTACACTGTATCCAACCAATCCTGCGAGGATCTGTTACCCTGTATCCAAACAATCCTGCGAGGATCTGTTACTCTGTATACAACCAATCCTGCGAGGATCTGTTACTCTGTATCCAACCAATCCTGCGAGGATCTGTTACTCTGTATCCAACCAATCCTGCGAGGATCTGTTACTCTGTATCCAACCAATCCTACGAGGATCTGTTACTCTGTATCCAACCAATCCTACGAGGATCTGTTACTCTGTATCCAACCAATCCTGCGAGGATGTGTTACCCTGTATCCAACCAATCCTGCGAGGATCTGTTACCCTGTATCCAACCAATCCTGCAAGGATCTTTTACTCTGTATCCAACCAATCCTACGAGGATCTGTTACTCTGTATCCAACCAATCCTACGAGGATGTGTTACCCTGTATCCAACCAATCCTGCGAGGATCTGTTACTCTGTATCCAACCAATCCTACGAGGATGTGTTACACTGTATCCAACCAATCCTGCGAGGATCTGTTACACTGTATCCAACCAATCCTGCGAGGATCTGTTACTCTGTATCCAACCAATCCTGCGAGGATCTCTTACACTATATCCAACCAATCCTGCGAGGATCTGTTACACTGTCTCCAACCAATCCTGCCAGGATCTGTTACTCTGTATCCAACCAATCCTGCCAGGATCTGTTACTCTGTATCCAACCAATCCTGCGAGGATGTGTTACACTGTATCCAACCAATCCTACGAGGATGTGTTACTCTGTATCCAACCAATCCTACGAGGATCTGTTACACTGTATCCAACCAATCCTGCGAGGATGTGTTACTCTGTATCCAACCAATCTTGCGAGGATGTGTTGCACTGTAGCCAACCAATCCTGTGAGGATCTGTTACTCTGTATCCAACCAATCCTACGAGGATGTTATACTGTATCCAACCAATCCTGCGAGGATCTGTTACTCTGTATCCAACCAATCCTGCGAGAATGTGTTACTCTGTATCCAACCAATCCTGCGAGGATCTGTTACTCTGTATCCAACCAATCCTGCGAGGATCTGTTACTCTGTATCCAACCAATCCTGCGAGGATCTGTTACTCTGTATCCAACCAATCCTGCGAGGATCTGTTACTCTGTATCCAACCAATCCTGCGAGGATCTGTTACTCTGTATCCAACCAATCCTGCGAGGATCTGTTACTCTGTATCCAACCAATCCTGCGAGGATCTGTTACTCTGTATCCAACCAATCCTGCGAGGATCTGTTACTCTGTATCCAACCAATCCTATGAGGATCTGTTACTCTGTATCCAACCAATCCAGCGAGGGTCTGTTACACTGTATCCAACCAATCCTGCGAGGATCTGTTACACTGTATCCAACCAATCCTGCGAGGATCTGTTACTCTGTATCCAACCAATCCTGCGAGGATCTGTTACTCTGTATCCAACCAATCCTGCGAGGATCTGTTACTCTGTATCCAACCAATCCTGCGAGGATCTGTTACTCTGTATCCAACCAATCCTGCGAGGATCTGTTACTCTGTATTCACCCAATCCTGCGAGGATCTGTTACTGTGTATCCAACCAATCCTGCGAGGATCTGTTACTCTGTATCCAACCAATCCTACGAGGATCTGTTACTCTGTATCCAACCAATCCAGCGAGGATCTGTTACACTATATCCAACCAATCCTACGAGGATCTGTTACTCTGTATCCAACCAATCCTGTGAGGATGTGTTACACTGTATCCAACCAATCCTGCGAGGATCTGTTACCCTGTATCCAACCAATCCTGCGAGGATCTGTTACCCTGTATCCAACCAATCCTGCGAGGATCTGTTACTCTGTATCCAACCAATCCTGTGAGGATGTGTTACACTGTATCCAACCAATCCTACGAGGATGTGTAACCCTGTATCCAACCAATCCTGCGAGGATCTGTTACCCTGTATCCAAACAATCCTGCGAGGATCTGTTACTCTGTATCCAACCAATCCTGCGAGGATCTGTTACTCTGTATCCAACCAATCCTGCGAGGATCTGTTACTCTGTATCCAACCAATCCTGCGAGGATCTGTTACTCTGTATCCAACCAATCCTGCGAGGATCTGTTACTCTGTATCCAACCAATCCTGCGAGGATGTGTTACACTGTATCCAACCAATCCTGCGAGGATGTGTTACCCTGTATCCAACCAATCCTGCGAGGATCTGTTACTCTGTATCCAACCAATCCTGCGAGGATCTGTTACTCTGTATCTTGATAACAGAATATTGTGCCAGTCTGCCCACCCTCCGTTGGTCCCACATGGAGTTATTTCAGGATGGGCAGTTTCTGGGGGGTTTAAATAGTCAATAGTCAATAGTTGATCGATATTTACCGGTTGACGGGCTTTCAGACTCAGACCAGTTTCTCTGCGTTTTCCATTGACGTTTTAGCTGGTGCTGGCGATGTAGATGAACTGAATGACAGAACAGTTTTTATTCCTCTAGTTTCCATTTAATTAGGGTCAACGTGTAGTCTAGGAAAGGCTCCGCTCCATGTCATGGGCTTTTCCTTCTCTCCCCAGCTTCTTGAGATAGTATCTGCACCTCATCCAAGACCTTCAGCAATGTTCTACAGCTGGATGTTCAGGGTCTGCAAACATGGTCCTTTCTACAGACCTTGACATTAATCGATTCCATCAATCTCTTCTTTCCATATGTCAAATTGCCCCCCCCCTCCCCCTCCCACCCCATTCCCTGTCTGCTCTTACAATCACAGAAATCCCTTCCAGTAATAGAACACTTTTATAAATAATACTTAATATTCCACTCAGCAATAGCCTAGCCTCCTAGCACGTGGAACGCGGACTGTGAGCAACTCACACTACCCTTTCTATATCCCTGTTACTGGTCCCACTGGAAGGCTATTCCAGGTATCTACTACCCTTTCTATATCACTGTTACTGCTCCCATTGAAAGCCTATTCCAGGTATCCACTACCCTTTCTATATTACTGTTACTTCTTCTACTGGAAGGCTATTCCGGGTATCTACAGGTTTCTATATCACTGTTACTGCTCCCAGTGGAGGGCTGTTCCAGGTATCTACTTCCTTTTCTATATCACTGTTACTGCTCCCAGTGGAAGGCTGTTCCAGGTATCTACTACCCTTTCTATTTCACTGTTACTGCTCCCACTGGAAGGCTATTCCAGGTATATACTACCCTTTCTATATCGCTGTTACTGCTCCCAGTGGAAGGCTGTTCCAGGTATCTACTACCCTTTCTAGATCACTGTTACTGCTCCCATTGGAAGGTTAGTCCAGGTATCTACTACCCTTTATATATCACTGTTACTGCTCCCACTGGAAGGCTATTCCAGGTATCTACTACCCTTTCTATATCACTGTTACTGCTTCCACTGGAAGGCTATTTCTTGTATCTACTACCCTTTCTATATCACTGTTACCGCTCCCACTGGAAGGCTATTCCAGGTACCTACTACCCTTTCCATATCTCCCAGCTGTGTTTTGTTTGACACTTTCTATTCTTTGTCTGGAACATTAATTTATATTGCGTCTATATTGCGTTAAGCTTGTTGTATGGTGTCACTGTTCTCCGTTACCTGTACACACAAAATATAATTTAAAGCATGTGTTAAGAATGTATTAATAATGAATATGTTGCATTGTGCATTGCTACGAATAATGTATTAGTAATTAATTTACTGCCATTAGGCCCAGGGCCGGCCATATACAATGTTAAAGGGACACTCCACTGCCCAAAAACAGAATAATTAAACATTGTTGTTTAGTAGATATACCCCAAATTACAGCATGTGTGTATTTATTATACATTTTGTCATTGGCGTATATCTATACCTCTTGTAAAAGCTGGACTTCTTTTGTCTGCAACCTTTGCAATCCCTCCCCTTATAACCCCACCCAGATTTTTTTTGGCTGTCCTATCACAGACTTCCCAGTGCAGCTCAATTATTATTATTTTCATATATATATATATATATATATATATATATATATATATATATATATATATATATATATATATATATATATATAGCGCCAGAAAATTCTGTAGCGCTGTACAAGCTTGAAGTCTTTGAGAAGGTCTTTGCAAGGCAGGTGCTCTGGGTAATTGCTGCCTCTAGAGTTTAGTTCAACTGAGCTGGTCAAACCAGGAAGTAACAGGACGGAGTGTC
Source organism: Pelobates fuscus (assembly GCF_036172605.1). Classification (NCBI taxonomy): domain Eukaryota; kingdom Metazoa; phylum Chordata; class Amphibia; order Anura; family Pelobatidae; genus Pelobates; species Pelobates fuscus. Next base: position 379,840,256 of record NC_086321.1, read on the forward strand.
TGATTGACACACAGGGGGTGTGACCAGTAATTTATAAAACTGTCAATTTCTACTGAAATCTGCACTTTTTACAAGTTAAACAAAATTGGGTACACTCTCCAAGACATAAAGCTAAGAGTACATGCCCTGCGTCATTTCCCTGTGCCCACATTCTCACCCATTGGGGTAGATTGCACTGGATTTATGAAGGCTGATAATACCCACGTGTTATTTCTGATGGGCACATCATGGTCAGGGTTGGGAGGATAAATCCAGTCAAATGCCCACTATTATAGGGCTTTTGAATAGCATTTTTCCACCCAAACTGAATAAACCAGGCTTATCGTGCCCAAAGTCCCCTTGTGTTTTCAGTGAGAGATTGTCCCAGACAGGGGACACAAAGGGAATCCGCGTTCTTACAAATACTGCCGAAGGACTTGCTGCAAATTATCCTGCACTCCCCCTGGTGGCTTCATGTGGAGTTTCATGTAAAACCAAACACAGGAATGTCACAGCAGTTGGAGGGCCAGTTGCTCTGTTGTCTTCCTTGCAATCTCGACCTTGGTTTGTTGTATGGGTGCAGTTCTTGGTGCTATATAATCTTCTTGGTTTAGATAGAGTATTGCTCTGCTGTGTATGACATTGCTGAGATAAGTTTACACCCGCGATTAAAGTGCACTAAGTTAGTTGCCTAACTTCCAAGCCACTCTGGGTACAATTAGCCAGAAAGCCTCCATGCACGCGCGCACACACACACACACACACACACACAATTATGGTTTTGGTAAACAGAGAACTCATTGAGTTTAATGTTGTGTCTGTCGGTGGACTTTCTGTTATCTCAGCAGTGTTCCGCACTCACCCTGTGACCTCCTGAGATGTTTTTAGGGTGGTTATGCAAGAAAAGTTGCTTCACGCTGGAGCCAACTCCATTACTTAATTTGTCTCTATGTGACTGCACACAGAACAAGTAACTGCACTCATGCACATACAGTACGTGTCGCAGCAAGCCACGGATACTTCCATCCAGATGGCTATACAGTAAACCATGAAAGACATTGCAACATGACACAGAGTCCAACTACGATTTAACCGCTTTCTGGGACACCCTCTTGCAATATATGGTACCTGTGGGTTCCACACTACCCATCCTTACTTCTTATTTTGTATCTCTCATAGATTGGAAGCTGGTTTGTGCAGGGACACCTCCTGTCTCTGTTAATATGTTGTATGTTAATTGTCCTCCATTCTAGGATTGTATAAATAATAATAATATATTATTATTTATTTACTCTGTATATTTGCAGCCTGCCCGTGTTTGATTTCCTGCTCTGCTCATATCCCAGCGTTTGAACATTTAAACAACTGCTGGGCAACTTAAGATTCTCTGATACAGGGAATACAAGTCGATCTGCCTGAACCGGCACAGACAGCTGTAGGGACTCAATAAAATATATACTTATTACTTCCGGACAATGGTGCAATGTACGTACAGGCGTGCAACTGAATTAAACAAAGTAGGTGTGTTTGCAGTAAATTCTGATCTGATAATGGCCAAGCGTTGTTTTCAAATGTGCCCTCACCACCACATGTTCATGTACGTCCAACTTATCTGGTTGCCGCTATGTCTCTGTCTACCTATCGTACAGTGCTACAATATAGGTTGGTGATTTATAAATAACAATGAAAAAGGATTAAGAGGGGAAAAAAAGAAAAAACCTTAAAACACAAACATGAGTGCTTTAATTGGACGTCATTAGGAGCGCTGCTCCCGCGGCTTTTGATGCAATCCTGTACTGTACAGCACTGTGTAGGTCATTGGTGCTAGTGAATAATTGCTCACGTGACTGGCATACTGCATGCGGGCTTGTGATGACCTACATTTATTGCAGTGTCCTTATCCCGTATCACAACACAGTGTATTCTTAGACTGCCCATGATTTGGACCACCCCTCTACTCCATAGCCTGTGATTTTCGTCTGCACAGAAGCGCCGTTCATATGTTGAGGAGACCTCAGGAGGTGGCACGCAGCCAGCCTGGGAAATCAGGAAGTGAGGGACACATGCAAACATTTATGGAAGTGTTTCTACTCTGCTCTTGGCAGGAAGACAAAACCGATTAGTACACATTAAAAAACACAATTACATCAAAGTGATAGAGCTACCTATAAAATAAGATCAGAGGGATTACGTCTTTAAAGGGCTACTCCTCCTATATGATGCCATAGCCACAACCAGAAGAGATTTTATGAGGTTGGGAAGTATCGAAAAGTTCCTCTCCAAACTTGATAAGGAATTTCAGAAAAATTGAAAAATTCCACTAATTGAGATCTCTGAGATTCTTCATCTCACAGACGTGCACCTTGCATAGTGTCCTCCTCCTAACCCTGTGTCCCCCTCCGCTGGTGGTCTTGGTGAGCAGAATGGTGGCCAGGAACATGGTGATGATACAGTTCAGGTCCAGCTATCTCTAACCATGAATGAGCACAGGAGAATGTAGCGCTCTGTTTTTAGTAGTAACGTACATAGCTGAGAGAGGTGCGTTACTTCTGTCACCTCATCTTGGAAGTGTGTCTGAAGGGACGGTCCTTTTTTGAGATACACATTCCCACTGTTTCCTTCCTACCGTAGTAGTGTCCATCTGTAATAGGATCTGTGTTCGTAAGTAATCTGAGGCAAATAAACATGCAGTGTGTCCATATATCACAGTGCTTCTGTGATAGGACACATCCAGAGAGGCGATACCTTCACCCTAACCTGTCTCTATACTGTGCATCCGATAAACGACCTAAAACAGTAACAATAATTTAATTTGAAGTGCCAGGAGTTTATAATTGCTTTGTACAGATAGAAGTAAAGAAAACCCAAACACGTCTGTTTTTAAAAAAAAAAAAAAAAAGAGGAAATATCGCAGACAAAACATGCGTCAACACATCCAAGCGTTGTTTCCTCGGTAGTGATGTCCCGAACGGTTCGCTGGCGAATAGTTCCTGGTGAACATAGCATGTTCACGTTCATCGCGGACGGCGAACATATGCGATGTTCGGTCCGCCCCCTATTTTTTTTGGGTTTGCCCAAATTTACTAATACTAAGTAAAAATTACTTAGTATTAGTAAATTGTGCCCCTACTCGCAATACCGCGAGTAGGGGCATGTCTATTAAACAGCGAGCAGCCTGTGGCTCACTGTTTAAAAAAAAAAAAAAGGGCCCCCCCTCCCTGAGTGGGTGAGGGCCCTAAATACCAATAGGGGGGCCTATTGTCCTCCCCCCCGGCCCCCACCCCTGAGCAATGGGTGGGGGCCCTAAAAATAACAATAAGGGGGGGACCTACTGTCCCACCCGGCCCCCACCCCTGAGCGGTGGGTGGGGGCCCTAAAAATAACAATAAAGGGGGGACCTACTGCCCCCCCGGCCCCCACCCCTGAGCGGTGGGTGGGGGCCCTAAAATTAACAATAAGGGGGGACCTACTGCCCCCCGGCCCCCACCCCTGAGCGGTGGGTGGGGGCCCTAAAATTAACAATAAGGGGGGACCTATTGTACCCCCCGGCCCCCACCCCTGAGCGGTGGGTGGGGGCCCTAAATACAAAGGGGGGGAGGGACCCTAGTCATCCCTCCCCCCCAAAAAAAATTATCTCCCTACCTACCCCCTTCACCCTAAAAATAATGAGGCCAAATAAAAAAACCATAATAACCGACGCAATAAAAAAAAACAAAAAAAAAAAAAACAAAAAAAATCCATGTTCATCAATGGAGGGCTCTGTGCAGACTGAGCTCTGCAGGGCGGGGGAAGGCTTATAAAGCCTTGCCACGCCCTGCAATTAGGCTGGCTGGTTTCAGCCAATCAGAGTGCTCTTTGTCATTTTACACAGCGTGGGAAAATTCCAAAGAACTTTCCCACGCTGTGTAAAATGACACAGAGCAGTGTGATTGGATGGCTTGAAATCCATCCAATCACAGTGCTCTGTGTCATTTTACACAGCGTGGGAAAGTTTGATTTTTTTTTTTTTTTTAAATTGCGTCGGTTATTATGGTTTTTTATTTGGCCTTTTTTGGGGCTGAAAAAATAAGATTTGAGAAGAAAGAAAACATCGAATGGTAAGCTGTTTTTATCAATTTTTTTTATTTTTTTTTACAGGTTTTTAGTTAAAGGTCCCCCACTCATTAATTTTAGGGCGAGGGGGGTAGGTAGGGAGATAATTTTTTTGGGGGGAGGGGTGACTAGTGTCCCCCCCCTTTGTATTTAGGGCCCCCACCCACCGCTCAGGGGTGGGGGCCGGGGGGGGGACAGTAGGTCCCCCCCCTCATTATCTTTATGGCCCCCACCCGCCGCCCAGGGGTGGGGAGGATAGTAGGTCCCCCTCATTATCATTATGCCCCCCCCTCCTCATTATCTTTATGGCCCCCGCCGCCCAGGGGTGGGGGCCGGGGGGGGGTAGGAGAGTAGGTCTCCTCCCCTCATTATCATTATGGCCCCCACCCACCGCTCAGGGGTGGGGGCCGGGGGGGGGACACAATAGGTCCCCCCCTTATTGTTATTTTTAGGGCCCCCACCCACCGCTCAGGGGTGGGGGCCGAGGGGGGGGGGAGGAGAGTAGGTCTCCTCCCCCCACCTTCAACCACTATTGTGGCCAGATAGAGTGCCTGTGGGTTTTAAAATTCGCCTGCCTACTTAAGTCTATGGCGGTTCGCGAACATTTGCGGAAGTTCACGTTCGCGATCCGAAAATTTTATGTTCGCGACATCACTATTCCTCGGCCGAGGCACAAATCTGTTCTCTGCAAATGTTTGCAGAATGTATTGTGATTTGTACATTTATCATTAAAGGAATTGGAATTAGATTGAAGTATTTCTATGGTTTTATTGATTTAAATGTTGGTGAACTGCACGGCGGCTCAAAAATATTTCACTGTGTGAAAGGGTTTTACGTTAATTGAATAGTGCGAATTAAGACAAAGCAGAGGTACAGAACTATTTTTTTGCTCCATACCTTTTAGGCACTTTTTGGTTTTACAAAATGTAGCTCCATAAGCTGTTCATACTTGGAGCTTTTAATGATCGAAGTATAATAGTTTTAAAGATATTAAAGTTGTTTGAAGAGTACTAGCTTACCTCCTCCAAACCTATTCCTGTGCCCCTGTGATTATAACATGTTTGTATGATTATAGAACTCCTTATGGCGTGCCAGTGGGTGCTACTTTCATTGTCTGTTCTTCTAAAATAACGGATGGATGTCTGTGTGTTGTATGTTCTCTATTAATTATCTGAGCTGTATAATAAGTGATGAATGCTTGGCTGGGCAGCACTACAATACCCTATAACGCACTTCAATAATGATTCCCGTCTCTCTGTCAGTCCAGATAAGTCATTAAATGGAAGCACACAATGGCTCCCCTACCCATCCCAGCAGGGCACTACGAGAATTTAATTTTACACCTTTTATTATATTCTAATTCTTCATATTTGTGCTGTTTCCATGGGAGAAATTAAAGTCTGATGTAGGAATTTGTTTTCCTCCCCCCCAAAAATTCTGCAAGAATAAACAAAGTGTATATTGCAACGACATACAATCCATTCACAACACACAGGTACTTGTGGCTATCTCCACTTTAGCTCTCTGCATTGTCCCAACCAATCGCCCATCTCTTTTCCAAAACTTACACTGTACAGACGGGTGTTAGCGACACTCGTTTTAAGCTGCAGCAACACTCTCCGCATGCGCCAGGTGGTGGTGTTACTCAAGAGCACCTCATCCTGCCACCGTTATGATATGACTCTAAGCTGCACGGTTGCGGTATTTAATGAAACGGTCAGTGCGCTGATAGACCTCTACCTACCTCACCTACTGGAAATCCAGATCGGTAGAAAGGTAAACATACACAATCAGACCTTAAGAATTCACAAGAAATTACATTGCACATTAAGTCCCGGTATGTGAAATAAATCCCAGACAACGCTCAATTTATATAATATATATTTATAGAATATTTCTTCTTTTTTTTTTTTTTTTTTCTTTTAATCCATCGGACCATACTGACATTCCCAATACATTTTCTTAACTTTTTTTTTTTTCCTTAAAAAATGTCTTAAACAACACAAAAAAAAAATATTTCAGACAATCTATTTACATATTTCCAGGAATTTAGATTTTTTTTTGTTTTTTTTCTTTTCAGTTTGTATTTTTGTACATTTTTTTTTACAATAAAAGCATTTAAATGTGAGTTTTTTTTTTTTTTTAGATACTTAAATTCTTTCATTCCCCCTTCAAGTCCCTGCCTAATTCCCAAGTGCTTTTTTATATCTTCTTTTAACCCCTCCTCCCCCCCTCTTCCCCCCTATAATTACAAATTATACATAATATCGAACATTCCCAGCCTTGCCGAGGGAGCACAGTGCATAATTTAGTGTAGCGCCGGCAAAATAAGGGGATTTTTGTTTTGTTACTCCGTTAAGTTTAAATTTTAACTTGTGTTTTTTTTTTTTTTTTGTTTTTTCTCTTAACTGTTTTGTTAATAAAAGTTTTCCAACAGAAATTTATCTATTTACACAGTGAATAAATAGATTATTACACCTGATACTGCCTTTCGGGAAGAAAAGCGGTTAAGAGGTACTGGGAAAATATGGCTTGAGACTTGAGGCTGTTCACCATAATTTAGAAATAATACAATTAAACACAAAAAGAATTACAAATAATTACAAAGTTAAATGAAATGATAAAAAATAAACTATATTTTGAGTGGGTTGCAGCAGATTTGCTAAGAATGTTCAATTTGTTACTTGCAATTATTCACACCTTCAGAATGCCATATTATGCACTTAATATATTTGGACGTGATTTCATCTGTATATAGTTTGGGCCTCTTTGTTTTTCAGTTTATATCCCAAGTGCTCAGAATGATCTTAAGTTGCATAAAAATATATATTTTTATTTATTTTTTTAGATCTGCGACTAATGCGGTATTTCGCAAAAATAAAACAAAAATGTTAAAACGTAACGGGGACCAGTGTAATTCTGGAAAGGGCTAAAGGTTTTAACATATTGGTACTCCGCTGTGATGCAGACCTGGCCCTTGAGGTTACGACAGAAATCTAATACTGTAAGTTGTAAGAGCAGATCCTCGGCTGTTGCTATGAGCCGTAAGCAGGTATCAAATGAAGGATTTTCCTAGCAAAAACTGCTTTCAACCCTTTAGGGTCAGACGACCTGCAATGCATTTGTTCTCTGTTCTAATATGTCCCACCGTGCATTACAGACCGTTGTTTGAAAGGTACGGTATGGAAGGGCAGATGTTCGACTCGCTTCCTGCGAGCACTTGCCTGCCAGCCACAGTAAAGACGTGGGATTTGGGGAGGTAAAAAAAAAAAAAAAAAAATTTTTTTTTAAAAAAATGATATATATATATATATATTTATATTTATATATATTTTATAAAAATAAACAAGAGGGTTGCCGTCTACTCGGTCAGACTGCCCCCATTAATACAGGGTTTTTTCCCCCTGTTTACCTCTACCGTCTCCTGCTTTTAACCTGGGACGCAAAACGTTTGCAGAAATATGTATAACTGTTCTTTCCCGTCATTAGCGTTTTTTTTTTGTTTTTGTTTTTCTTGGAAAGGGAACATGTACGAAGCAGTATACATTTAGTGTAAGTCGTTGAGACCAGTCTCATGTACAAGTATTTGCTGTGTGTGTCTACACACTCGAACACAGAACAAACAGGATTCTGTTGATCTAGTTGTCTGTTAGGCGAAGGATTTGTGCGTATCCGTTTCCATGTCTGAGTTCGTGTTAATGTACATGCGACCTGCATGTCTTTGCAGTGTGCTACTTTTAGAAGTGCTGTTAGTCGTGGCTCCCGTGCCCCAGCAGACTCCTAAATGGCGTCTCAGCACAGCACTGGTACCCCCTCTGCGGTCACTAGCCGACCAGTTCCTGGGTCGTAAGTTCCTGCCAGGTAGTAGAGGTTCTGCCTGTCCTGGTAGCGCCGATTGTGGCTCATTTTGTCGTACTGCTGGCGACTCACCACCTGGCACTTGTGTGAGATTGTCTGTACGTCATTTTCATCCTCATGAGAAGATTGGTAAAGAGCATTCTACGAGAGAAGGAAAGGCACGTTAGGCATGTGATGTCCATCTTATAATCTTATTATCATCACGATCCTCTTAATAAAAGATCTGTTGGCAAACTGATACCTATTCCAAATAATTTTAAGGAAGACTTTGTTTGTATACATTCACAAGCATTTTTTTTTTTCAATTTATTAGCCAAGTGCCATCCTGACATTTACTAAAGTGTGAATTATTATTTGATGCCAGTTTTCTCCAGTTCAACTATGTTTAAGTTTCAACTACTTTGGCCTTAAAAATACAACGCATGGCCACCAACAGGTCAATAGGGCTGCTTCCTCCCATGTAGACTAAATATTGCCGGAGGACTAGAAGAAGTGTTTATAAATTCTATCACTATGTGCCATTCTACCTGTACTCATACCATTTAGTAGTATAGTATTTTAGAATTTTTTTTAAAAATATTTATTTTTATTTTTAAAGGGAGGTGTTAAATAGCCTCACTGCTTAATTATCTGCCATTTAGGAGTTAAATCGTTTTTGTAGCCCTAGCCAGACCTCTCCTGGCTGTGACTCACACATTCTGCATGAAAAAAAAGGGGTTCTTCTTCAAGCAGATGTTAACTTGTTTTAGAAGTGTTTACCGCCTGCTCTGCAGATTGAAATCTAATCACAAACCGGAGGCTCATGCAGGATTTAGGAGGCCATTCAGATCAGGAGAAAAGAAATTCCAGATTAAGCATGCAATACAGGCACCAAAAATAACTAGGTTATTTTACAGGAAGTGTTTCGGAAGCTGTGTAAGTCACATGCAGAGAGGTGTGGCTAGGGCTGTATAAACAAAGTGATTTAACTCCTAAATGACAGTGAATTGAGCAGTGAGGCTGCAGGGGCATGTTCTATACACCAAAACTGCTTCATTAAGCTAAAGTTGTTTTGGTGACTATAGTGTTCCTTTAGGGAGTCATGCTATCTCTTGTAGTGGCTTCCAGAGCTATTTTATCCACACCTGTTCTTTTCCGGACCCGGTCTAGACTCACCTTGCCATCGCTATGCCTTTTTCCCAGTTTAGTTTCTTCAGGGTGGTAAAACCATTTCACTTTCACCACCATGTTTCCGCCCCAGGACTCCCACATACTCTCGATGCGTCCGATGTAGGGTAGGTTTGGGCGTCCAGCTGACAGGAAGACCGCGCAGTCACCCACATGCAGCGCTTCCTTTCCTCGCACAATTGCCTTGTAAAACAGCTTTCGGGCTTTCCCTTTCATTCCCCGTCTCTAGAATAGGAGTTGATGACAGACTTGTTAGTGGTAACAATACAGGGAACGAGATATACTAAATAATTGTCAGAATGATCTTTACATTTAGTGCTGGTTTTGGTAAACTATGCTTATTTTCTAAGTTATTTAAAGAAAAACGGGTTTCTGAACATACATAATAGGACTCAAGGGCCTTATAAATGTATAAAACACGTAGAGGGAATAAAGGGTCACAGTAACAGTAGCTCTTTAGATAAACATACCTGGGTGGGTTCCCCAGACCACTGCCAGAGCTGGCGTGCAGGCAGGAAAGCTGAAATCTTTGGCCGGTTTTCTACAGAGGGCAGGCGGTGCTGTCTGGGAGAGGGCTCTTTGGTTTTGGGGAAGTTTGAAGGTGTTCCTTTCCTTCTCTGTTTGGTCTTTTGTCCTGAGACGAAGCACCCCCGAGAACCTGGACTCCCATCCTCCGTGTGCTGTGCCAGCAGAGCAGGTACAGGATGTGAGAGACAAGGCTGCAGGAGTAGGGCAGAGTCTCCTTCATCTGAACTTTCCGAGGAGTCCTCATTGTCTGTAGAGCAAATGCTAGAACTGGAAACCGAGCCTGAACTGGAAGAGGAAGAAGTCCCCGAGGAAGAGGAGGAACCAGATAGTTCTGCTAGAAATTGAGAGGAGACTCTAGCCTGCAGATTCCCCTCATTGTCCTCCTCCTGGTCAGAGTATGAGCTGGGGCAGTCACTGTCACAGTTCACGCCACATTTACCCTGACCAGTGTACTTTCCCAGTGCTAGACTCATTGGCAGATGGTCATGTAGAGGTGGCCTCCGTTTTTTGTCTTTGCTCAAATTAGAAGGGGCACTGTAACTCTGTCCAATGTGAAGCCCAAAGTCTTTGTCACACAGCAAGAGGGCTTTGCCGTTTTTTGTCTTCGGTGACATGACCCCCTCATGGTCAAGTTTTACCAGAAACTCACCCCCAGATTTTCTCTTACTGCCCTTTCCTTTGTCCTCATCATCTGGCCTCTCTCCTTTCTTTGTCCGCGCTGGCTTCTGTCCAGGAGTGAGGCCGGTGTTGCTACTTCCTCCGAATGGAGTGTAAGAGTTGGCCAGACTGCTGAAGGAGCCAGCTCCAAACCCGTTCCCAAAAACATGTGGTGGTTCACGGCACTTCTGCTTCTTGCTACATCCCTGTGGCTGGAAAGGGTCCCCAAGCCCACCGCTGGTCTTAGCCCCTGCCTTGCGTTTTCCTTGCGCTGCCCAGCTCATTAAATCAATGTTGGTGGAACGTGCTAGGAAATTTGCAGGTGGAAGCTGGGACTTTGCTCCTGAGTTGAACACATCAGCCTTATCTGTAAGAAAGACGAGCAGACTTAAAATTCAGACAATAAAATCCAAATCCTTTTATTATGATCCACAATAGATGTTCTTTCTAGACTGTTATATGACACGGAACATCAGAATCTAGCCCTATAAATGGAAGATATTGAATCATCAACTAATTATAAGATTAATGAAGCATGTTAACACGTCTCATTGTAAGTATGCCCACAGTAACTGGATTTATACAAACTGCACGATCACAAAAAATATTTTTTTCTGTAAAACTTTCAAATCTAGAATGCTCCTCTCCTAGCAGATAATTTATAAAATGCACAATTTATGAGCCAGTGGAAAATTACATTGTATAAGTTTAAACACTACAACATTTTAAACAAAGCGTTTTATAGCTCCTGCGATGTGTTTCCCTTTCAACAATAAACCCCTCACACTAGTACAGAAAACAGACGCATAGAAATGGGCACCCCGGATGTTTCTACTGTACAGTCAGAAAATAAATGTGCATCATGGGAAATGTGGTTCAGAAAAATGTGGGTGTCCGTCACCAAATTACAGAAGTAATAATTATAGAGGAATGAAAGCCTGTCTCATTTCTTCCAGTTTAGTGACCTGTTTTGCCATTTAGATAACGGCCTCCAGTGAGCGTAGAATGACCCAGGCGAACTTGCTCGGTACTAGTTTGGGGTATTTGTGGCGAAGGAACTTACCTGTTTTGTCTTTGCTGGTGGCTTTCTTTCCACTATTCCTGGTTGTGTCCACTGGCTCTTGGTTCTCAGGGCTTGGGTTCTGGGAAAGATCTGTGGGAGTGGTGGTGTTACTGGTAAAGCGTTTGGCTCTGCGACTCTCTGCAGACAACAACAGAGCAGGGGCGGGCTCTGTACCTGCAACCAAACACGAGAGCAATGTGACGTCTGATCAGGTGTCATCATGCTGTATTCTAGGTTAATACGGAGGATATCTGGAGGGTTAGGGCCAATGCTGAGCACCAAGAGCCAGGTAAAGAGTTCAGATTCAGTGAGCTTTTGCAGTACTTGTAAACCTGACTACATTTTACAAAGTCTGCTTGAGGACAGAGCATTAAGATCCAACAACCTTGGACGGCAAAGGTTGGACCCGCTGTTATAGGAGGATTAAAACCACGCCAAGCTTTGTGAATTCAAGATTAGGAAGATATGTGAAGCTGTGAAAAGCAGCAGGTAAAGTAGCACAGTGTCTCTGTTATTTGCATCACTTGTGAATTATTACTGAGCGTTGATGGAACAATTAAGGAACAGACTTAGAACTAACACCGTCTGCCATTTCTTGAGACTTACACTGAATGGTGAAATCTGGGGGGAGTAAACGGATGTTGTTCAAGGTGATTCTTCCCCGGTCGCCATCATCAAATGCAACAGTTACAGAGTCTGATTCCCCCTCGTCGCCAGAGGATCCTTCGTAAAATCAAGGAAAACATGGTGTCAATACATTGAGTACTATTATGGTTTTATATAAAGATAAACATGTAAATGCATCCAGCAGGCTCTGTACCTCTCACCACATTCCCTGGATAAAGACAGCGTGATTTTTGACTCCAGTAGGCACAAACCCGCGTACCGTGAGGGAGACACCGCGTAGACTGAGGTCGTACATCCACCACCTGCAGAGGTAGACACATTGTAAGAATTTTTGGTAATATTGGATTCAGTGATTTATCAGTACACCAGGGAAAGAATGTAATGAATGCAATGAACTATTATACCATTGTGGAAAAACCTATTTTGTGTTTTCTCCCATTTGTGAGATTATCTAGAGATGGGTCCTCACCACGGTCTTTGGAAGTCACAAGCAGTAGAACACTGCCATTTCTCCTCAATTTGCACCCCAAGTCTGACCCATCTCTTCACACTCAGGAAGTGCCAAACTTTCACTTTGTTGGCAATGATTGCTTTTAGAGCACCTGTCCCCAGCTCTCCACCTATCATTACTGTCCAAGGTTGGAAGCTTTGGACAGATAATGTGGAAAATGAATTGAACAGCAGGAGCAGGTCTGTGCTTTGAGCTCCACTAAAAAAAAAAATCTCCTAATCACTACATTATCTGTTGCGATTATTCAGACACAGTTAAACAACAACAGGGCCAGCACCAACACTCAGGAATCAAAATCCTTCCAGATCTACAAATCTAAAGGGAGAGAGGACAAGAGAAGGTACGTATAGCTCCCAGGAGAGAAGGTACTTACAGCTTCCTGCAGCAGTTGCTCCTGGGAATAAATCCTAGGTCGGTTTCCTCTTTCTCCCTCTATCACAATACTGTATCTGCGAGAAGAAAGCAAACCGCGTTACAAATCGGTAATGTAACAGGAGAAGGTACCGTATATCTACCCTGTTTCTAACACCAAAAAATGGTCTGCCTATGGCTTTTTATTTTTAAATATATTGGTTTTGGTTAATTTCAGTATTTATTTATTTATATTTACATTGTAGTCATCTGTACTCATTAACAAGTTTAATTAATCTGAATATTAAACAATGAGTGGGTGTCCCTTACATGTCAGGGGGCTGCAGACTGCGAATACTAGCTGCGTACAGTAAGTTGTCCTCTTTGGGTATCAGAACCTGCAGTCCTTCCCGTAGATCCCCCTTTGAGAGGGAGCAGATATGAGCTGGAAAAAAGTAAAATAAATAAATATATATATATATAAATGTGTTATTTTGTTTTTATAGTGCAACGATACTCTGTGCTTTTTGAACTAATCATTCAATGACTGACTAAATATGCAAACCATGAGCAGACTGGTAGCTCTAACTGCGTGCACGATGGGAGGGTAGCTCCATGTACCAAGTCAATGATAACCAGTATGCGATAACACAATAGGGTGTCCATGGCACACCCGTTCACCACTGTTGGCATTGAAGGTCTTAACATCTGGATGCACTCCTTTTGTTACAGTGACTAGAGGGAACTTTCACACTTCTAAATCAATCTAGATCAGGATCCTCACCACGGTCTTTGTTCAGCCCAGTGGCAGAGTTGTTCTCTTCCTCTTCCTCCGAGAAGCTGCTGTTATCATCAAACTGAAAGTCGTCTTCTACAGTGAAGCTTTGCAGGAGTCTACTGACTGCACGGCCTCGTTCCTGGAAGGAGATGGAAGACAGGAGTGAGCCGAGTCATGATACAGAAGGCACATGGGTCTATGAAGAAAAGAAAGCTTGGCTTCTTACACAGTAAGTTGTAGGGACGGAACATTACTCATTGCGTTATTACATACTTAAATCCCATGATCTCTCTGTATAGACATTCTCTAGTATTGCAGCCTTTCCATTGAAAGAGAGGGTGAAGACCCTCTCAGTGTAGCCTTCTCAATGTTGGATTCCACTACCAGTACTTTCATGTAAATCTGCCCGACCATATAACAGCCCATACCTGTTTGGATTTCAGCCGGCTGAGTTTCATCCCTTGTTTCAGTAGGTTCTTGGGTGCTCTGGATGTCAGGGCAAGGCTTAGCACGCCGTTCTTTCTCTGCACATGTGACCATAAAACAGCAGTTGGTTAATGACATTTGGAAGAAACTTATAGGAGTTGTAGTTCACTTGTGCCTGGATGGCTGCAAACTTCCTGCTCTTTACAAAACACACACACACACGAAGTACCTTTGCATGTCTGTCTGTCACATTCTGCATGTATTGTTTATATTTTACACATTGGCCTATCTGCTTACCTTAATATCTTTGCCTTTCCTGTCCTGTTTTAGGACCTGGCTAGGAGAGCAGAAAAGACTCTCACTGGGGGTGAGTGGCCTGTTGTCCATCTGCATCTTCTTACGTATGGGGCCTTTGGGGTTCCCCTCGTGGCTCATTAATTTCTTTTTCAGGGGTTTGGCAGGAAGAGCTCGAACATCTAACTTGGTGGAACGTTTACGGATCTTAACCTCATTCTCAGGGCTGGTGATGCAAGTACCTGGGATACAAGAGTTAAGACGATATTTCATAAGATAAGGGATACTTAAAAAAAAAAAAAAAAATTACAGACAAAAATATGAAAGGGTATAACAAATGTAAAAGTTTAAAATCAATTACACATTCACAAGAATGTTGCATAGTTTGTTTTATCATTTTGATATCCCTCAAAAAAAATGAAAGATAATTGTCCCGTATTCTTTGAAAGGCTCACCTAATAGTCCCTGCCTCTCAATCTTCTTCTTGGCTTTCTGGTTGGCTTCCATCTTCACTACAGAGGACGGAGATGGGCCCATCATTGAAGGATTTACAGGGGTATGCAGAGCTAGGCCAGACTCGTGACTTGTAAGTCCAGGGTGATCTTGCTCTCCATCATCACTCTCTGATTCTTCATCATGGTCCTCATCTGACATAGAGAAGAAAGATGCTATAGTTAACACAATATCCATTATCCTGTGAGTTTGGGACAAATGCGCAGCACCAGAAATATTAAAATGAGGAGGTGCAAAAGACTGTGCAGTAACAACAGATTTTATCCTCGTCCCAAGGGCTAACCGTGGTCCATCATTTAAGGACTGCATAATCTTCTGTCAATGTTGTAAAGATAGTCTTTAAGGAAATATTCCCCCTCCCACCACGCACAGTGTTTATACATAACATTTGATCATTTGTTCGCTTGCTAGTTTCCTAGTGATGGTTGGCTGTCCATGCTTGACCAGTCTCACCTGGCTCCCCAGCCCCCTCTGGGTTGGTTGCTGTCCTTAGTCTGTCCTGTCCTTTACGTTCTGCACCTTGTTTGACCAGAAGGCTTGGTAGTCTCTTTTGGAGCTTACTAGAAGGAAAAACTTCTGTACGGCAGAAAGCATTGCTGGCAGAGCCCAGGGCTTTGCTTTTCAGCTGGGAAACCTTCTGTGCCAGCTTGGATACCAATTTGTTCTGCGGGCATACCATCTTTTTACAATGCATTTTGACCTAATTGAGAGAGACACATGTCTATATAAGTCTATGCAGCTACAGTCACACACAGCATTTTACAACACAGTGATAGAAATTTGGACAAAGCTGTTAATGAGAGGTAATAAACCTTTATCTTGACTAGTAATGAGCGTGGACTGTGCCCTAATCTGTAGATTTATTCAGAGTTTGCAGTCATTCGCATCATGGTAAAACTCACCATCCCGTGGGGGTGCTCTTGGTCGCTGTAACTTTCCTCCAGTATCTTGCCCTTCTTCTTTTTGGGTTCGGCATCTGCCCGAAGTTCTGAACACAGAATCCCTAAGCTTCTGCTCATAGACCTGGTAGAGAATAGAACACACTTAGCGTGCAACTGTATACTGCGTTATGTATCTTTATGCAATATATAGCACTGAACAAACAATCCCGTCTGCTTGTTCTCCCTGTAGTCATGGCTGTTTGTGACTGGACCTGTTGTGAAGATGTCCTCAACCTCTCTACCACTTAAATAGCTCTCTTTGTAATAGGAGACCTCCCTCCTCTAAATAAATTGGGGTTTTGACAATGTCAATGTGAGTTTTACACGGGTAACTGTTGTAGAAAGCACTCATTAGTTTTAGTCTTAAGCAGTAGAAAATGTTCAAGTGCAATATTTACATTATAGTCGCACTCAAACCTATTATTTTGTGTTCTGCAGGGAATTTGAAACTCTGCATTTCCAAACATACCAGCAGATGCCTTAAAAATATCCAAAAGCAGGAAATGTGTATATTGTATGTTACGTTCACCCTGATGACTGTTCTAAACACACATTGTATGTCCATCTTCATTAATTATTCTAAACCCTCCTGGAGATTTCGGGATTTGACATCCTGTAGAATATGACTCTTTCATATTTTTAAATAGATTAAGAATTAGAATTAGAATTTGTTGGCGCTTTATAAATAATAATAATAATAATACTAATAAATATGCATGATTTGAATTTGGACGTCCCGAAATAGCAATCTTTGCATAACATGAGGTTTAGGCCATGTTCTCTGTGCTAGTAAGAACCACTGCCAATGGTATCTGAATGGTATGTGACACCATTAAACATTTTTTTTTTCCCTTTGAAAAAACCCATCAGTGGTGAAGGGGTTAAATTTAGGAAAGTGGGCCAACCGAGAGTGGATCACAGGTCAGTCTGCCTGTTGGGATTTCATCTCAGTCTGTGCTTAAAGCCAAGCTGATTTCAACTGGGCCTTTAAATCGCCCGTGAAAGCATCTCCCGCAGGCAGATCTATCAAAGCCTCTTAAATCCGCTCAGGAATCTCAGCCGGGATGGTTTAACCCTTAAAGGCTGGAGTTTGTGGCATGAGACCTACTAAACAAGTATTATTTCATTGTAGAATAGCACGGAGTATAATCAATGGTCTCCCCAGGCAACATACGGAATTTTCAGACCTGGAGGCTGTCTGGTGCCTTTGTTCTTAACGTGATGGCAGCATAATGTGCATTAAACGGGTTAATAGAAAAAGGTTCCAGGTCTCCTTCAACTTATTTAGCTGTTCGTATGGATGAGGCTGATTTCAAATTCACTAAACAGCAGGGTGCAGCTTAGGAAAGATGCGGGTGGCTGCTAGGCAACTACCTCTGCTTCTGGCCTACTGATGCCCAGCAGAATTGGAGAACTGCATGACAATGATTGAGGATAAAGCAGTGCTGGGAGAGGGCTGGTAACAGAGGAAAGAAGAAGGTGGGAGAAAGCTGTGCCGTGTGAACGCCGGTTACGGAGGAGAAGGCGAGAAAACGCAGTGATAGTCAGTAATCCGGTAACTGAGTAGAAGGCGAGAAAGCGCAGTGATAGTCAGTAATCCGGTAACTGAGGAGAAGGCGAGAAAGCGCAGTGATAGTCAGTAATCCGGTAACTGAGGAGAAGGCGAGAAAACGCAGTGATAGTCAGTAATCTGGTAACGGAGGAAAGAAGGTGGGAGAAAGCTGTGCCGTGTGAATGCCGGTTACGGAGGAGAAGGCGAGAAAACGCAGTGATAGTCAGTAATCCGGTAACTGAGGAGAAGGCGAGAAAACGCAGTGATAGTCAGTAATCCGGTAACTGAGGAGAAGGCGAGAAAACGCAGTGATAGTCAGTAATCTGGTAACGGAGGAAAGAAGGTGGGAGAAAGCTGTGCCGTGTGAACGCCGGTTACGGAGGAGAAGGCGAGAAAACGCAGTGATAGTCAGTAATCCGGTAACTGAGGAGAAGGCGAGAAAACGCAGTGATAGTCAGTAATCCGGTAACTGAGGAGAAGGCGAGAAAACGCAGTGATAGTCAGTAATCCGGTAACTGAGGAGAAGGCGAGAAAACGCAGTGATAGTCAGTAATCCGGTAACTGAGGAGAAGGCGAGAAAATGCAGTGATAGTCAGTAATCCGGTAACTGAGGAGAAGGCGAGAAAACGCAGTGATAGTCAATAATCCAGTAACTGAGGAGAAGGTGAGAAAACAGTGAGTCAGTAATCCGGTAACGGAGGAAAAGGCGAGAAAACGCAGTGATAGTCAGTAATCCAGTAATGGAGGAGAAGGCGAGAAAACGCAGTGATAGTCAGTAATCAGGTAACGGAGGAGAAGGCGAGAAATGCCGGTAATTGAGGAGAAAAGGTGAGGGAACGTGGTGCTGAGAGCATGCCGGTGATTGAGGAGAGATGGTGAGGGAACGCGGTCCTGGGAGCATGCCGGTGATTGAGGAGAGATGGTGAGGGAACGCAGTGCTGGGAGCATGCCGGTGATTGAGGAGAGATGGTGAGGGAACGCAGTGCTGGGAGCATGCCGGTGATTGAGGAGAGATGGTGAGGGAACGCAGTGCTGGGAGCGTGCCGGTAACGGAGGAGAGAAGACGAGGTGTAATGTTGGTAAAGGGAACTTCTGACCTTTTTTTTTTTTACAGAGAAAAGAGTGAAAAAGCTGAAAACGTATGAAGGGAAGAGATGAATGGAACAGAGGGTGGACACCATGACATGAATGGCTTATAGAAGTAACAATCTGCCCAGATAGACCGGGAAGCATTCATTGCAATAAACATTATTATGTACAATACATACATCACACAAGGTGGCATGAAATGCAATACAGAGGGTGTTCTAGTAGCGCAGGGCCTCTGGCTGTAAAGGGGGCTGTAGGGGGGGTTGAAATCAATCCAGACACCGATACGATATAATGAAACCTCATCCTTCTATTGCTGAAACGATACTGTGTACATCACATGCAAATGGCTCAGCTCTGCCCTGAGCTAATTCTACCCCCTTTCCACATTACTAATGACACAGCCTTTAACTCTTAATCAGCTGTTTGTGTAATGGGGTAGAGGGCACAGAAGGAGGGGGCACTAATCCCTCTGCCAAGGATGCTCTTAAAAACACAGTGGCCCAATCAGGTCTCCAAATGGTCACCAGAACATACGCTGCCCCTTGTCCCAGCGGCTCTGCCAACCAAAACACGCCATCTTTTTGTTCAATTCCTTTTCTTTCCCCCAACCGTGCAACATTTTGCTAATGTTTTCTGACATAAAACCCAGACATTATTTTTTTTCTCTCTCTGTCTTAATTGAGGGAGTCATTTAGTAGAGATTTAACTATTATTACCAAATCATGGTGCTTGATGCATTGCATACAGTCTCTCCAATCATGTTTGGACTAGCTTGGAGGATTTATGCAAATTGCCCTGCCGGGATAGGCAATTTGTAGCAGAGAAGAACAATTATACAGGGCCCGTGTGTGCGAGAATAGCTGCACCAGGCGGTTAATGGGTAATAGCAGAGCGCTGGAAGCAGCAAGCGGCACCATAATGTGACCAAAGGCGGCTGAATGGCACAGACAGAGGATTCTATGCTGTACTGTGCCACGTTTGTGTGGTCCAACCCACAGATTTAAAAAAAAAGATATATATATATATATATAAAAATTATATACACTGAACAAAATTATAAACTCAACACTAATGTTTTGGCCCCCATTTTTCATGAGCTGAACTCGAAGATCTAAGACTTTTTCTATGTACACAAAAGGCCTATTTCTCTCCAATATTGTTCACAAATCTGTCTAAATCTGTGTTAGTGAGCACTTCTCCTTTGCCGAGATAATCCATCCACCTCACAGGTGTGGCATATCAAGATGCTGATTAGACATCATGATTATTGCACATGTGTGCCATAGGCTGGCCACGATAAAAGGCCACTCTAAAATGGGCAGTTTTATCACACAGCACAATGCCGCAAGTTTTGAGAGAGCGTGCAATTGGCATGCTGACGGCAGGAATGTCCACCAGAGTTGTTGCCCGTTAATTAATGTCAATTTCTCTACCATAAGCCGTCTCCAAAGGCGTTTCAGAGAATTTAGCAGTACGTCCCACTGGCCTCACAACCGCAGACCACGTGTAACCACACCAGCCCAGGACCTCCACATCCAGCAACTTCACCTACAAAATCGTCTTTGACCAGCCACCCGGACAGCTGCTGCAACAATCGGTTTGCATAACCAAAGAATTTCTACACTCACAGAGATACCGTGACGAGATCCTGAGGCCCATTGTTGTGCCATTCATCCACGACCATCACCTCATATTGCAGCATGGCCCCATGTTGTAAGGATCTGTACACGATTCCTGGAAGCTGAAAACATCCCAGTTCTTGCATGGCCAGCATACTCACCAGACATTGAGCATGTTTGGGATGCTCTGGATCGGCGTATATGACGGCGTGTTCCAGGTCCTGCCAATATCCAGCAACTTCGCACAGCCATTGAAGAGGAGTGGACCAACATTCCACAGGCCACAATCAACAACCTGATCAACTCTATGTGAAGGAGAAATCGCGGTCACACCAGATACTGACTGGTGTTCGGACCCCCCCGGACCTCCTCAATACAGTAAAACTGCACATTTTAGAGCGGCCTTTTATTGTAGGCAGCCTAAGGCACACCTGTGCAATAATCATGCTGTCTGATCAGCATCTTGATATGCCACACCTGTGAGGTGGATGGATTATCTCGGCAAAGGAGAAGTGCTCACTAACGGATTTAGACAGATTTGTGAACAATATTTGAGAGAAATAGGCCTTTTGTGTACATAGAAAAAAAGTCTGAGATTTTTTAATTCAGCTCATGAAAAATGGAGGCAAAAACAAAAGTGTTGCATTTATAATTTTGTTCAGTGTATATATGAATAAATAAATAAATAATATATAAAGGTAGAATATAAAATATATACTAATATATACTCCGAAGGCCGGTTATAGAGGAAGAGAAACGTTGATTAGATCTGTGGTCTAACGTGATATCATTATGTGGACGGTATCTTTTACAGCACTTGCTAAATAGGGATGCTAACCCCAGCAAATTAATAGTAGGATAAAAAATATATATGCAAAGTTACTCCAGGCACTACAGTGATTTGAAGTGGTGATGGTGCCTGTAGTCTGAATGTGCAGCATTTTGTTTTGAATAATGCACATACAGAGTTTAACCCCCGCTGGCAGTGTTATTAGCTGGCCCAGGACAAACATTTAAGCTTGGTTCAAGCTTTGATATATTTTACAGGGATAGAACATCAATTATTATATTATTCTAAACGCTTACTTGGCTTTCTTGTTCTCGTACGTCCGGTGTGAAGATGGGGCACGACAGTGCGGGCGTTTTCTTGGCCTCCCTGGTCCCCTTCGTACTGGACTCCTAGAGCTCTCCTCCTTACTGAAAAATAAAAGGAATAGATCGTTTTTGTTAGCAGTTAAATCCGCAGAAACGGACCTATTAACCCTTCCTGTGCGTCGATGACAGGATCGTAGCACCATAGTAATGACAATATATCGCATTATTCTCCCACCTGTGGTCATGTCGCCTCTGCAGCTTCGCCAGCTCTCTCTGCTTTTCTTTGTATCGTCGTTGGATCTCTGCAAGTTTCATTCTCATTTCTACCTCCTGGGTGTCCAACTGGTCTATGGCAGCTTTCAAGGGACAAACCTACCCGGGAAGATGGAGGAAGAGAGGACCATTAGTCTAGAAAAACTTTGTAAGCTAGACATCTGATTTGGAGCAGGAGGCAATACCTCTTCAGATGAACCCTCTGTAGGCTGCAGATACCTTCTGCACAATTACTACAGGCTGCACCACACTGGTCACTTTGTATCATTTCTGTACTCACCGGTTTGGTTTTTGGAGTCCAGGTATATGTCCGTCGAGACAGTCGGACCCGAGGAGTGATGTTAGGGCAGCAGGGTGGCAGAATCTGTGGGCTAGCACCATCCAGGCTCACCGCCTCAGCCAGAGACCAGGCTGCAGCAATGGTAGCAAAAACCTGAAGATCCGAAACCACGGATTCATTGTCACTGGCTGAAAAGAGCAAGGAGACGAGATTTAGCAAAAATACAGAGAATAGACAGAGCAGATATCTCCAAATATTGGGAGTACATTGCTGACCCCATTATACACTTTATCAAGAAGGCTGCTCTCACTGTAATTTATCTCCATGTAGTGGATCGATTCTGTATTTTACTGATTGTCTGTCTGCTTTGCATCACCAGCACTCACACGTAACACTTTATTTTATTTTTTTTGTGCAAAAATCTAAACGTAAACTATATTATAATCAATCTCTATTGATCTAATATTCTGGTACATTCATGATCTACCTTTCAGCCACGTCACTATCAAATTGGTTGGCAGGCGCGGTGGGAGTTACTGAACGTGCCTACTATACATTCTGACACTGGCAGAGCCATTCAGCAGGTCCGAAAACCCGCTGTGGATACCAAACGATAGGGACACTGTGGATCAATGCTTTATTAGTACTGAGGAGTGCAGCTCGTTATGATATCTACATCTACCAGAACAATCTATTCTCAAACACCGGCGATGGAACTCTGAACGAGGAATTTATCAAATCAGATTTCTGGCATAAATGTCACAGTTTTGGTGTCACCTCACTGTTTAGTGAATAAGCCCTGCATGTGACTGCAATGTGTGGAGCTGTGTCTGTAGCATTTAAATGGATCGAAACGCAGGACTCTTGGTGAAGGAGACAAGTTACAAAGAGTAACATTAGACGAGGGATGTAGGTGTCAGAATGTGACGGGCAGTAAACAAGCCTAGAGAGGCAGCAATGGCACACACCTCCGTTTGCCAATTACTAACAGGGCTGGCAGTAAAAGATGCCGTCCGAGCGTGTTTAGAGCCATCGTCCAGACACCCAGGCATTGATGTGGTTGCATTTCTGTGCTTTACTTTCTGCACTATGGCAAAGCAATCAATGCTAAAAGCCCCTAGTTAAACATCGCTTCCTGCACTTTATCAGCGGCTGCATGTGTCCATCTGTCTTCCAACTGACAGCGCACTTCCCATGACTCCCCTGACAGCCGCTCACAGAGGGCACAGATAGCAGGATTTTTACCATCACAGCAAGCGTGCATGCGCGCCTAATACACACACTTCAATTTATAACATGAATTGTCTTTAACCAAAGTGAATCTTAAATGTCACACCAAAATACCAGAATTAGAAAATATTTCAAATCTGCTATCATGGACTATGATTTGTGGTTTCATTGTTTTTTACCTACATGTCACATCACAGTTTAGTGGAGAAACCCCCACACTCCCCACCAGCTATTTCTTTCCCCAACCATTCACTCCAACATATTACTGTTTATAAAATAAAGCCCAGTGTGGTGCACTGCGTGGAATACCATGTGTCCATAAACCTGGTAGGATTATTCAATGAAGTGACATCTCAAATCAAAGGTAAAAATAGCCCAACTAGACACATTCTGTCAGCTCGCTTCGTTTGGCGTCTCTAGATTTGCATTAAATTATTATTCTTGTGTTGTTTGTGGCCTTTGGTGACAGCAACAGACAAATGAGAATCTCTTACGTCTGTAACGGGCTGATAATTTACTGTTAAATATATATATATATATATACCCTTGTAAGATTTCGCTATAGACTGTGCTCTACCAGTACTGCCACCTGTGTGCTATACGTAGCGGTACACTATATACTGTTCCTGTGGCAGGCTGTGTGCTATACGTAGCGGTACACTATATACTGTTCCTGTGGCAGGCTGTCTGCTATACGTAGCGGTACACTATATACTGTTCCTGTGGCAGGCTGTGTGCTATACGTAGCGGTACACTATATACTGTTCCTGTGGCAGGCTGTGTGCTATACGTAGCGGTACACTATATACTGTTCCTGTGGCAGGCTGTGTGCTATACGTAGCGGTACACTATATACTGTTCCTGTGGCAGGCTGTGTGCTATACGTAGCGGTACACTATATACTGTTCCTGTGGCAGGCTGTGTGCTATACGTAGCGGTACACTATATACTGTTCCTGTGGCAGGCTGTCTGCTATACGTAGCGGTACACTATATACTGTTCCTGTGGCAGGCTATGTGCTATACGTAGCGGTACACTATATACTGTTCCTGTGGCAGGCTGTCTGCTATACGTAGCGGTACACTATATACTGTTCCTGTGGCAGGCTGCCTGCTATACGTAGCGGTACACTATATACTGTTCCTGTGGCAGGCTGCCTGCTATACGTAGCGGTACACTATATACTGTTCCTGTGGCAGGCTGTCTGCTATACGTAGCGGTACACTATATACTGTTCCTGTGGCAGGCTGTCTGCTATACGTAGCGGTACACTATATACTGTTCCTGTGGCAGGCTGTCTGCTATACGTAGCGGTACACTATATACTGTTCCTGTGGCAGGCTGTCTGCTATACGTAGCGGTACACTATATACTGTTCCTGTGGCAGGCTGCCTGCTATACGTAGCGGTACACTATATACTGTTCCTGTGGCAGGCTGTCTGCTATACGTAGCGGTACACTATATACTGTTCCTGTGGCAGGCTGTCTGCTATACGTAGCGGTACACTATATACTGTTCCTGTGGCAGGCTGTCTGCTATACGTAGCGGTACACTATATACTGTTCCTGTGGCAGGCTGTCTGCTACACGTGGCAATACACCATACACTGTTCCTGTGGCAGGCTGTCTGCTATACGTAGCGGTACACTATATACTGTTCCTGTGGCAGGCTGTCTGCTATACGTAGCGGTACACTATATACTGTTCCTGTGGCAGACTGTGTGCTATACGTAGCGGTACACTATATACTGTTCCTGTGGCAGACTGTGTGCCATTATGCTCAGTTATACATTATCAGGCCCAGAGTTACAATGTATCACTATACATGGCAGTCAGCTTTTGGTGGAAGTAATAAAATCCTCCTTCTTAATGGTTGCTGTAAGAAGTGGCTTTGGAGGGCATGGTCGGACGAGTTTGGTGTCCCCGTGGTGCACGAGAGCCTGTGATTAGGTAGCAGGCAGCACTCACAGCTCCGGCTGCAATGTTTGTGTTTAATAATCTCAGAGGAGGGGACAATACCCAGCCTGCGGGGAAATTAACTTCATATGATCTCTGGGCTTTTCGCCTCTCTTAGCATAAAAACCTCTCCTTCCCTCCAGACTTCTGGCACGAGAATAGAGACGACTACTCCCTGCTATAATGATCTTAACCCCTCCTTTGCCAGAGGGTGTCTAGTCTAATATAGCTGTATTCATGATTAAATGTGACAGTACAACAGACAGCAGAAACACCTTCAAACATTGTCCCACATTCACATGTTTACAGATATGCCATGGTCACTACCTGCACAAAGAGGCGTGATTAACACGGGGATTACTGATAACTCAGCGATTGGTAACTTTTATATAACCATCTATTAAAACGCACTCCCAGATCTGTCACAAAGTGTCTGCCCCCTCAGATAATGGCACAGAATGAGGACAGCGGTGACTCCAGTTCCGTTGACAATTTAGCAGAATTGTTTATTCACTGACCTGGGGAATGGTGGGGATTTACAGGGGACCTACAAATAAAAGGGATCCCCTAAGCAACATTCCCAGTTACTGGGACACACAGTTTAGCAACGGTTTGCCCTTTTACCTGGGTCCCTTACTGGGCTCCGAGGCTCCCTGGAACTCAGCTGATGTGCTCTGATTTCTGCAGAAGTTGGACGTCAACCCAGTTGCAATTCATTGGCTGAGAGTGGATCAGAGGACTGCTCTCAGCCAGTGAATGGCACACTGTGAATGAAAATCCACACAGAATGGACATTAAACAAGAGTTCTGGGCTGGCTAACGCTGCACATACAGACTACAGACCATTCTATTAACTATTTAATGGACAGAATAGGCAAATTGAAGAACGTTTAGGTGATTAGTTAGGTGGTCTTAGCCTAAACATTTGATTTCCTGTTTAATTCTGCACAATCGCTGGTTCAGCGAATACATTCTGGCATGAAGTTTTCATTAAACTGGGAGGGAATTACAGAATTTGGAGACATTTCTTAGTTTAGTTATTTTGCCCTATAACTTCCCTGATCAATTCCTGATTATTTGGTGAATGACCCTGCTTTGTAAAAAGGTTTCCAAATACAAAGTGTTTTCATGTAGAAATTAAAGGGACACCATTGTAAAGTGCTATGGAATTTGCTGGCGCTATATAAATAATATAATAATAATAAGTCACCCAGATCATGTTATCTCAATGACGTGGTCTGGGGGCGGTGGTCCTGTCCCTTTAACCCTGCAATGTAAAACACTGCTTTTTTTGTTTTTGTGAAATTGCAATGAAACAATCATACTGAAAGCCACTAGAGGCACTTTCTTGGCACTGACGGAGTAAAATGCTTTCCTATGTATAAGCTTGGCTGATATCAACTCTTCTCCGAGAGGGAAAGGCTTTATATTGCTGTTAAAATACCGACCCTGGAAGATTCTCTAATCACAATCATCTTTTTCCTCTGGAAAAAACATGTTCTTGAACCTTCATGGGTGGTCTGGCATAGGCTAAAGATAAATAATTATATGGAACTCTATTAGCCACAGACAGTGAAGGATAGACTCACCTTTTGTGTCTTTCTGCTGCTCCTGAAGTGCCAAGTCAGCCAACTCGCTTAGTAGAGCGATCCCATGAATACCTGAGCTGGGGGGCAAGGATGGAGAGTCCCTTGATAAAAGGCTCACGTCGTCCTGGAAGGAAGGTAATTCTCCTAAGGAGATACTGGCTGCTATTAACGAGTCCAGGTTGTACATGAACTCTGGGTCTTCCGTTGTAACTGGGGAACAGGGTGGTGAAGGAACGGAGGGCTCGTCCTCTGCTACCCCTGCATCTTCAGTATCAGGGACTCTGACTTCTTCTGACACAGTCCGTTCACCCTCACTGGCTTCAATAACTGGCTCCTCTGTGGCCACTGGAGCCACTGTTGACCCATCTGAGATGTTTGGCAACTGTCCAACTGATGTGTCCATAAGCTTCTCATCCTCACCCTGGTCTGCTCCCTGATCCCTCTCCTCATGTGCAGATTCCGTTTGTTCACCAACTTTTTCAAACACCTCTGGTTCATCCACACTTCTTGTTGCTGTGGGCTCTTCGCATTCCATCACCTGGGACTTAAGGACCTCAGGTCCCTGACTACAAACCTCATTTAGGTCTGTCTCGCCCAAGTGAACCAGATCGGGGGTGACCTCCATTGAATCCCCTGAGACAGGTGTCTTACACTGGGATTTTTTGGAGGGGGTAAACGTCCTTGATTGCTCAGGTTCTGCAGCAGCTGATGCTCTTTGCATAGTTTCAGGGTCAGCAGGGTCTGCGGAGTGCACGTGGTGGGGAGATGGGGAGGTGTAAGATCGGACAACATCTGGATAGGTATACCCAGGAGGCAGATCTACAAGGTGGGAGGAAAAGGAGAGTCAAATGAATTCAACCAACAAGTTATACTGGAGATAAAAACAGAGGCAAATGCGTTCTCGTAGCGTATCCAGTTAAAGTGTTAAAGTATATTGCATTACTTCCAATATCTTCCATATATAAATCAAACGTTAGACCCCACTTTGTGCATAGAATGACATGCTTTCTGAATATTGTATAGAAGTCTGGTAAACCATTAGATACGGCTGTGTAAATAAGAACTGTCTATGTTGTCTGGGTGGATGACAAAAAAAAAAACTATACATAGATTAGCAATGTCTACTTACATAATCCCTATTTCGTTTTCAAATAGCGAAAAGCTGCATATACAGACTCCACGCACTGAAGTTGTTATGGTGCTGTGAGTAACCCTTTAAGAGGTGTATTCAGTAAGACCGGTGTTACATGACAATGCATGACACTGGGCTGCACAGGTCGAACAGTTGCATATTTTTATGGCATCTTGGTTATTAAATGTCCAACGTTTTGTAGGTTCCTAGGATCCCTATCAATGCAGCTTTTATGGAAAACCCTTCCTTGATAGTGGGCTGTATTTTGCAGGAGAATCTAGATGCCTACTTTTAATGGAGAAAATGAAAACATGAGAGGGGAATGCGGTGATCAATAATCAAAAGGAAAAAAATAAATCTGAAATAAACTTAAGGGAAATAAATATTGGCTTATTTTCCTCTGACTAACATGAGGGATAACCAGAAGATTATGAAAAAGAAAACACAATAGTATTGTCTTTATTCTCCCCCCGCCACCCAGTTTGGTTGTCCCTAAAATAATGGTAAGAATAGTCAGAGAAATGGGGTGGATGGGGGGGTGCACCTTGTTGATGTGGGTGACAAAAAGGCAGTCTGACCATTAGATGGATGGACGTAGAAGACCTCATGAAAGGGAGTACAAGTGATTGAAGGGGGATAAGATAGATGGACAGAAAGGGAGGTTAGATAGAAGGAAGGGATTAGACAGATTTGGAAGATGGATGTAGGTAGCGGGAGTCATTACCCCGCTGTTTTCTGGGTGTTTATGCCGCTGACAAAGCTGAGGAACAGGTAATAAATGTTGGGCTGCGGCTCTGAAGGTGCCCTGGGATGGCAATGTATCCCTTGGCTTCTCGTACTCAGATGGTTATTGATGGTGTTCATCCACCCTCCTGACAACATGATCAGATGAATAGCATATCCTTCCTCCAGCCTAGCCCCTCACAAGGTCTGTTCAAGGAGACCAGGATGACTCATAACATTGGGGTTCAAGTGTTGCTCTTTGAAGTACTATGTTATATTGTGCGGCTCAGACCACAGACCTTGGACAAACCATATTCATAGAGAGAAAACACGGGCTTGGGAGCTGTCCCTCGATATGGACAATGTGACACATACCAACAGCTATCACTTTAATCATTATTTTAACTCTTTGACGGTATGTCGGGGCCAGTAATAAACGGTAAAGAATCTGCTAGGGATCTCGAACTGGCAGGGCGCTGATACAGACACATTCCCAGCCGTGTGCCGAGACGCGGTGACAAATGGGCCTTGCAGCATGCAAATATGTTTTTAATTTAAAAGGCAATCAATATTGCTGTGCAACTCATTTAATGAGATGTGTGGGTCTACGCCTCCTCTGAAACCGCTTCTGTACAATTTCTAGTGTGTGCTCTGTTTAACCTATTCAGTGCCAGAGCACACGGTCAGTCGGCCAATCTATAAAATCGCTGACTGCAGGCTGATTCTGTGTGCGAACAGGGTACACGCTGTGTCAGCAGTATTCTGCAGGACACATCGCTGCGTATGGCCTTACATTTTAAGTATTAGTGTCTCCTGCAAATGATCGAGTCTGGCCCTCCCTAACAGAACGAAGTGGGTGCTCATACCCGTGGCACAACACAGCGAGGTGAAGCCCGAGTCCAGCTATTGTTGAGCTGATATTAGTGTAACTGAGGGTTCTGAAGCCTCACCTGGGTCACATGTAGCTATGAATGTTACATTGTACAAGTCTGTCTATTCTGAACTAGTGCATAAACTGAACGTTTGGGAAAAGGTGAAATTAAAGACAGGAATGACATGGGTGAGGCTCAGCAGAACAAAGCCAAGGGACAGAGTTCAGACTTACCGGGTTCCAGTGATTTGGGGTAGTCTTTGGGGGGCTGCCCCTCCCCCCTTCGCTCCTCTCCTTCCTTCCCCTTGGAGCTCTGCACAGGGACAGGGCTGACAGCTGGAGAGCTGGGCATCAGAGCGGAGCTGCCGTCTGGGCAGGCAGGTAAAGTGCATGGGGCCAGGGGCCGGGGTGTGGGGCATTTGGACGGAGGCCTCAAGCCGGGTGAATGGCAGCAAGGAGACAGTTTAGGTGGGGCTGGCGCAGATGGAGGTCGCAACAGCAGGCTGGGCGGAGTCTGGCTCTTGGAGGTGTTTAAGGCATCTGCTTTGTTTTGGGGTTTTGTGACCTTTTCTGGGTGGTCTCCGGATTCTGGCAGATGATCCTCTGGCTTCCGCTGTCGGGGGTGAGATCAGAAGGTTAATGTCCGTGAAAGAAACCTGGTCTGTTTTGAGATTGGGTGATGCCTGTAATGTGACATACCTGAAGGTGGCTCTGTCTCTGAATCTCCAATGCCTGCGCAGCCCGCTGTTGCTGCAAAGCATAAAGTTCCTGCTGCCTCAGGAACTGCGACCTGGAGTAGACTGGGAGCTGTCCTGGGTGCTGAAGGTGAGAGGGAGGTCCACGGCTTGGGTACATCGGTGGCCAGAGAGAAGCCTGATCCATGACTTCGGCTGGGGAGAAACAAGTGTCATAGTCACCATCACTAAGACATGAGTCCTATCAGTAGGACAAAGTACTGACATGTTAACGCCTATCACCCATAGACACTAATTACCGATTAATTAACTAGCACCCACCTAACACAGCTCAGAGCTGTAATCACACCTTAAAGACATAAAATAGTCATTAAAGAGCTCTTTTACAGCAATAGTAAAGTACTGAAATTCACATTCATGTAAATTAAAACAAGACCTATCACAAAAAGGGGAAAAAAACATTCACCAGTGGAATAAAATCGGTCTGTATTTTATGAAACCGATTTAAACAATGTAATCCTTGTGGCTATGGAAATCGTGCTCTATGGGTCTATTTTCCAGGTCTGATACTGGTGAAACTTGGTAGGTGCCGTACCTAGCGGGTGTGGAGCTGTGTGGGGTGAGGGCTCCGGAGGTAGGATGACCAGCTGTGCAGGAGGTTCCTGGGACAGGGGGAAAACTGGTTGCATGGCACTAGGCATAGATGGGGGAAATCCTGGTGGAAGATTCTGGTGAAGAGCTGGATGACTAATGCCTGACGAAAGAGAAAATTCGGTAAAATCATACTCCAGATGACAAGACAGACAAGACTTCTAATATGTGAAACCATTTTGTGAAAATATATTTGCTTACCATAAGAATGCCCCCCCATCCATATGGAGGGGCTCCTGGTTCTAGGCAGCCAGTGAGGGTGCGTTGGGTGAGTGTGTGATGTAGGATCTCCTCCCAGTTGGCTGGCCTGGAGGGATGAGCCCCCTGCTATCATCAGATGAGACGTCAGGTCTCCTGGACAACCACTTGAAGGATGGATTCGGGCAAACTCGACCAGATCCTTGTTCTCCCTGCAGTAGATCGTAAAGAACATGCAACGTATGGATTTGCCAAACAGAATGATTTGATGCAGACGTATTAGTGCATTTATGGAAATAGGTGAATGAGTTATACTCACTGCATTAGGAGGTCTCTCCCAGGAATCCCAAGTCTTTCCTCACAAAGACGGTTCCTCTCCTCTTCTGCATCTAGATCAATCACATGCATGGATCGTCCAGACCCGCCTGTTAAACAGGAGTTTGAAAAGTTATCTACCTGGTTTGGACTATTTAGTAGCTTCATATAAAGGATATCGGGTAACAAGAAATCTTAAGAATTTAATATTAAATCAACCTTCTCTGTTCTACGGGGTTAGTCCCTAATAAGGACATGATAGACAGATTCCTGGACCTATTTTATGGTCATTAGAAAAAAGAAAACTTGGGTGTTACCCAACAGCACTGGCTATATGAATCGAATCGTAGCCACTACGGCCGAATCAAGTTCTGCTAATTAAATAGGGAAACCTTCAGTTAAAGAAGAAATACACCATTCACTATCTTCACAATAGGCACAGCTAGTGAAATATAAACTCACTATATACATATTTATTGAACGGATATTATATAAAGACTACTAAACACAAATATTCACTAGGCAGTTCTGATTTGAACGTTTGCAGTAATGGGTTAATGTTCTGCACAAAGTCATAGTTTGGTCTACCCATTCAAGCCAACAGACTAGACTGGACGGCTCTCAGCTGGAAACTGTGTCTCATCAAGAAACTGGCCCAGAGGCAGGCTAATGAAAGCCATGTGTCCTGAGCCAGCCAAGGGCTTCTGGTAACCCTGAATATTTCCTTCCTGCCAGCCCCCCTTTCTCTCCGCTGCCCCCCAACCACATGATGACATCACTCATCACACATCAGACAGGAACTTTTCACGCCTCCTCCTACTCACAAAAATGTTTCGCCCCAAAGGAATCTGCTATGCAAATCGTGATCGAGCAGGATTCACTTATTTACCATTTAGTTCTGACACAGGGGGACAAAGTGGCTACCATTCATCGTGCACCACTAGTCACATGACAGAGGTGGCAGCTACTATATACTGTATGGCGGCTACAATAAGGTGATAATCACCTTGGGGTCTCAGGTCAAATTTACAAAAGTGTAAAGTGTGAGGGAGGAATGGGGGGTTTATAAACAAACCAGCTCACCGATCCTCTGGTGTTTTTTTTTAGAATTAAATGGAAGTGAGGAACGTAACACAGGGAACACATTTGGCACAGTCCTGGACTTTTTTCTGTGGTTACATATCTAAATAGGACCATTTTAGGTAACTCTATAATTTAACAATAAACGATAATGTGATTATAAAAGACAAACTAGTGTTGTGGCTCCTGATTTCTTTGAACCTAATGAAAAACAGGGAATGGAACTTTCTTAGTAAAAAAAACAAAAAAAAAATACTTGGAAGGTTTTGTGATGTTGAATTATTCAGTCTGTGTTTACCTTTCTGTCCCATGTTATTTCTGCTCTGTCGACTGGAACCAGTACCGAAGGACGGCTCGTGGCGGCTCCCCGTGTCTTTCTGACGTGCCACTGCCACCGCAATACCAACAGGTGGCTGTCTGACTTCCCCATCCCCCTGAGAGGTCTCATTCTCCCGACTCCTCGCACAATCCATCCTCTCCTGCTCAGGTTGGCACTTGCTGGAGTGGAATTTCATTTCTTGATGAGAGCAGCTGGCCTTCATGTTCCCCAGGCCAACAAAGGGGGCTCTCTGACCAACGATAAGTGCTTGATTGCTGTATTTTAGCAGATTTTTCATGGCAGAGACCTCATCTGTTGGGCCTTGCATTTCCTGGCTCATGGGAGGGCCTGGGGTCATTAGCGCAGCCTGCTGTAAACTTGTGCTGAAGGGGTCAAGGTATGAGTTCTTCCGATCTTCACCGATTGAAATGGGAGGGTCTGTCCATGGGGGCAAGTGAGGCCCGTTGTAGCCTAAAGAGCTCAGTTCAATAGTTTTCCGTTTTCCATCCTGGCCATTTCCTGTCTGCTCCATGTCAGGAGGTCTGTGCTGCTGGTGCCTTATCCTAGCGACCTTCTGAGAACTATGGGACGGGGGTTCCTTGGAGGTCCTCTCTAAAGTGCAACAGGACTGACTGCTTTTTACACAGTGCACATCCTGGTGATTGGGACGGGGACAGTCTTGCGATTGCTGCATTTCAAAGAAGCCCCCTTTCTCCATGCCCCTCTGCATAGCAGGATCATTGCCTACGCTATTCAAAAACTCCAAGTTTTTTATCCTGTTGGCTGTGTTCTGGTGCCACTCCGACCGCCTATCCCCTTTAGCCTCTGCTTTCAAATGAGAGAATGTATTGGTATAGGACCCTGGATGGTGAGAGTCTGAGTTCATTTCGTGGCTTTTGTCCTTTCCCTCTCCTCTGTCCACGTGGCAGTTCTCCGGGGTCACCTGAAAAGGCCGGCTTTTATCAGTGAAGTGCCCCACAGAAGGCACAAATGTGGGCCTGCCCATCTTTAACTCCCTGCCAGACTTGTCTTGCAAAGAGCATACCACATCTGGGTTGGAATGAAGCTGTAGACAGGGAAATGAACCTGTGGAGGTGTTTAGGGGAGCGGGAATGCTGGGGAGACTGGATGGGACGGTGTAGGACACAGAGTGGTGAAGCATTTGCCTCCTCTCCAGGCACTCGCTGTATGGTTGCTGGGGCTCATGCTGGGAATATGATCGGTCCGACCGCATTATGTCTTTGGCACATCGACTCTGGCTACTTTGTCGAGGCATCCCTGCCCCAACCGTGCAGCTAGACAACATTGTTTTGTTGGGGTCCCCATTCAGCACCTTGGAGGTCATCAGGCAGGAGTTGAGATGCTTGGTCCGGTTGTCACATGAGCCTCTCTGATGCATATCTTCCTTGCAATGACTTTCCATGGGCAGCACCATTTTCTGCCTTTCCTTGACCTCTTCCTCCAAATGTCTCTCTTTAAGGTCCCCCTTGCCCATTTTCTCCTTGCTCAGCTCGGCCCCCCCAAGGTAACGCTCATTGTCCTTGGGAATCTTTTGCATGTGACTGTTCTCTCGATCTCGGCTACAAGAGCCAATGGGGTGACCAGGAGCTGCCCGTGCAATGCTGGGAAAGTTGTGATTGGCAGAAAGGAGGGTAGGCTGTGCTGGAAGGTTCCGTAGATAGAAATTATCTGAAATAAAAGAAAGAGAATGAATGTAGATGCAATGAGTCCTAAGTTATATAAAGCACATTAACACTCAGCACCCCAGGACTGGATTCTGGCAGGAACATGCTGATCCCTCTGGCACTCCAAAAGGCCAGCAGATCGACATTTCTAAAAAAAAAAACAGACCTGAGTGTGGTGGACATAAACTTTTAGAAACAGTCTGATGCCAAACAAACCGTGTGTGGCACATTTTAATTGATGCATTTAATGCTTAGTGCCCATTTAAACTTTACTTAATATTTAGGAAAGTTTAACTTATTACATAGTTACATAGCTGAAAAGAGACTTGCGTCCATCAAGTTCAGCCTTCCTCACATATGTTTTTGCTGTTGATCTTGGAGTACTGTACACAGTACTGGAGACCATATCTTCAGAAGGATACTGATACTTTAGAGAGAGTACAGAGAAGGGCTACTAAACTGGTTCATGGATTGCAGGATAAAACTTACCAGGAAAGGTTAAAGGAACTTAACATGTATAGCTTGGAGGAAAGACGAGACAGGGGGGATATGATAGAAACATTTAAATACATAAAGGGAATCAACACAGTAAAGGAGGAGACTATATTTAAAAGAAGAAAAACTACCACAACAAGAGGACAGTCTTAAATTAGAGGGACAAAGGTTTAAAAATATCAGGAAGTATTACTTTACTGAGAGGGTAGTGGATGCATGGAATAGCCTTCCAGCTGAAGTGGTAGAGGTTAACACAGTAAAGGAGTTTAAGCATGCGTGGGAAAGGCATAAGGCTATCCTAGCTATAAGATAATGCCAGGGACTAATGAAAGTATTTAGAAAATTGGGCAGACTAGATGGGCCGAATGGTTCTTATCTGCCGTCACATTCTATGTTTCTATGTAGGGAGATATGTGGAGCAAAGGATGATATACAGAGTCTCTCTTATTCATTAACGCAAGCAACCAATGTGATTCAGCTTCTGCATCCACAATAAGAGTTAACTTGTATTTACACCCACTGCACAGCCACCAGTAAATGCAGAACTCTATCAATCTCCAAACTATGGATTTGGCTTATTTCGAGGTGACGGGTTTGTGTTGTTTTTGTGGATTGTTTTTGTTGGGTTTCACTTTAAGAAAAAAAAAATCTTATTCCTTCAGATTTGACAACTGTTCTCAGTGTTTAGTCCATGAGACGTCTGCTTGTGCAGGAATAATAGGTCAGAAACTACCGCATGACTTTAAACATCTGGCTCCAACTACAAATAAACAGCTGGGCCGACAAACCGAATAAAGAGCATCACTGCAATAAACAAACCAAGGATCCAGAATGCTTTGCTTCCATTACAATGTATAACACGTTCATCTCCCTTTGTTACAGTTACACACAACATACCTGGATTGTGCACGGACTCTTAGCCCACACCTATCAAAGTGTCTGGCTGAAAGAATATGGCCTCCATGTAATATCTTTGGATAAGCCGGTAATATTTGGAGGGGGAGTGGGAATAAATACATATTTTAGGATATCCATATATTTTTTTATATTTTGGGGAGGGGAGGAGAGGGGAGGAGAGGGGAGGGGAGGAGAGGGGAGGATTTAAAAGGTTTATCCAAAAATATTACACTTTGAGGGCTCTTTCTGGTCTTAAAGCTGAAAACTAGTAAGAACAATGTAAGAGATTTGTTGAAATGTTAACGCAATCAGAGGACGTACAAGATTATGTAGGAACTACCACTACCATGTATGTGCCACTTTCTGCAAAATTTGGCAAAGGGACGGAGCTAGAATCAACTTCATCTTGCCATTTGGTCACCATGGAGACTGATAGGAGTGGGCATCGTTCTTGTACTCTTAAACATTGGTGACAAAGGCCACTGCCATATGGAACCGCCACGAGCTGCGGACAGGAACGTGCAGAGGAGAGAGGGTTTTAGCGAAGTATATTTTATGTTCCCCACTAGGTGACATTGAGGAAATGGATAGGTCAATTTCAGACGCCAAACCCAGAACGGAGTCCACTTAAATGATAATTTAAATAATAATTAGAATATCTTCAGAAAATTTAAATTTACCAATATACACCTGACACCCTCTTTTTGTTCCAATGTGGAGACAGGGTTTATACGGAAATCTTTTTCCTCTTTTAGAACCTTTACCCAGTTTTCGATTTGCATTTACACAACTCTCCCTCATTATGATAGGTGTCCAGGTGTCACACTTACCTTTTTGTGATTCGTAGAAGCGATGCTGTCCGTATAAGACATTGCTGTTCCCGTGGTCCAAGTGGCTCATGGGTAGGAAAGTGGACGCTAGACTGGCTGAAAATCGTGGGTAACCTATGGATACAAACCAACAGAAAACTTCAGAAAAAAAGCACAAAAATATTGTCAATTTCAGCAAAGAACCCTCCTAATATTTCCCACTTAGAAACATGGAATATAATGATACATGTGTCAGGGCTGCAATCAGTACGATTAGAGAGATTTTGCCAGGGCTCTGAATACGGCATTCATTCTACTCTTATTGGAAGCCAGCCCTCCTAAATTATTTGTTGTTACAATTGATTATATTCTGGAAGAAAAAGAAAGAAAAAAGGATTTTGGTAGTTTCCCTGTGGCTGCGATTTTGAAATCATGAGAGTAGAAGTTTTGTTCTGTTAAAACCAAGAATTCAATAAATAGAACCCAGCAGAAATCATTGTTTCATCCCATCACAAAATGAGCCTTACATAGGCACCATTAAATGTTATTTGAAATTAATTCAGTTAGCAAGCGGCTGAAATAAAAGGAGCACCTTCTCTTAGACGTGGGCTTTATTTCCAATAGATTCTTCACTTTTAATACGAGCCAGCTTCTCACTGACGAGACCCCAAAAAAACTACATGTTGATATCCTATCAATCCTGGGTAGGATGTAAGACTACTGGATCCTTAAAAGTGACATATGGTATTCTGGGAGAGCGATAATAAGGTCTTATTTCTTACATTTTTATATTCAAACATATTGTACTTGCTTTTAATATTTCTATAATGCATACAATTTGCAAGTAATATGTGTCCTGATGTCTGTGTATTAGGAGGAGGTGAGAGGTAGGTGTCCTGATGTCTGTGTATTAGGAGGAGGTGAGAGGTAGGTGTCCTGATGTCTCTGTATTAGGAGGAGGTGAGAGGTAGGTGTCCTGATGTCTGTGTATTAGGAGGAGGTGAGAGGTAGGTGTCCTGATGTCTGTGTATTAGGAGGAGGTGAGAGGTAGGTGTCCTGATGTCTGTGTATTAGGAGGAGGTGAGAGGTAGGTGTCCTGATGTCTGTGTATTAGGAGGAGGTGAGAGGTAGGTGTCCTGATGTCTGTGTATTAGGAGGAGGTGAGAGGTAGGTGTCCTGATGTCTGTGTATTAGGAGGAGGTGAGAGGTAGGTGTCCTGATGTCTGTGTATTAGGAGGAGGTGAGAGGTAGGTGTCCTGATGTCTGTGTATTAGGAGGAGGTGAGAGGTAGGTGTCCTGATGTCTGTGTATTAGGAGGAGGTGAGAGGTAGGTGTCCTGATGTCTGTGTATTAGGAGGAGGTGAGAGGTAGGTGTCCTGATGTCTGTGTAATAGGAGGAGATGAGAGGTAGGTGTCCTGATGTCTGTGTATTAGGAGGGGTGAGAGGTAGGTGTCCTGATGTCTGTATTAGGAGGGGTGAGAGGTAGGTGTCCTGATGTCTGTGTATTAGGAGGAGGTGAGAGGTAGGTGTCCTGATGTCTGTGTATTAGGAGGAGGTGAGAGGTAGGTGTCCTGATGTCTGTGTATTAGGAGGAGGTGAGAGGTAGGTGTCCTGATGTCTGTGTATTAGGAGGAGGTGAGAGGTAGGTGTCCTGGTGTCTGTGTATTAGGAGGAGGTGAGAGGTACGTGTCCTGATGTCTGTGTATTAGGAGGAGGTCAGAGGTAGGTGTCCTGGTGTCTGTGTATTAGGAGGAGGTGAGAGGTATGTGTCCTGATGTCTGTATTAGGAGGAGGTGAGAGGTACGTGTCCTGATGTCTGTGTATTAGGAGGGGTGAGAGGTAGGTGTCCTGATGTCTGTGTATTAGGAGGGGGTGAGAGGTAGGTGTCCTGATGTCTGTGTATTAGGAGGGGTGAGAGGTAGGTGTCCTGATGTCTGTGTATTAGGAGGAGGTGCGACGTACGTGTCCTGATGTCTGTGTATTAGGAGGAGGTGAGAGGTAGGTGCCCTGATGTCTGTGTATTAGGAGGAGGTGAGAGGTAGGTGTCCTGATGTCTGTGTATTAGGAGGAGGTGAGAGGTACGTGTCCTGATGTCTGTGTATTAGGAGGAGGTCAGAGGTAGGTGTCCTGATGTCTGTGTATTAGGAGGAGGTGCGACGTACGTGTCCTGATGTCTGTGTATTAGGAGGAGGTGAGAGGTAGGTGTCCTGATGTCTGTGTATTAGGAGGAGGTCAGAGGTAGGTGTCCTGGTGTCTGTGTATTAGGAGGAGGTGAGAGGTATGTGTCCTGATGTCTGTGTATTAGGAGGAGGTGAGAGGTAGGTGCCCTGATGACTGTGTATTAGGAGGAGGTCAGAGGTAGGTGTCCTGGTGTCTGTGTATTAGGAGGAGGTGAGAGGTACGTGTCCTGATGTCTGTGTATTAGGAGGAGGTCAGAGGTAGGTGTCCTGGTGTCTGTGTATTAGGAGGAGGTGAGAGGTATGTGTCCTGATGTCTGTATTAGGAGGAGGTGAGAGGTACGTGTCCTGATGTCTGTGTATTAGGAGGGGTGAGAGGTAGGTGTCCTGATGTCTGTGTATTAGGAGGGGGTGAGAGGTAGGTGTCCTGATGTCTGTGTATTAGGAGGGGTGAGAGGTAGGTGTCCTGATGTCTGTGTATTAGGAGGAGGTGCGACGTACGTGTCCTGATGTCTGTGTATTAGGAGGAGGTGAGAGGTAGGTGTCCTGATGTCTGTGTATTAGGAGGAGGTGAGAGGTACGTGTCCTGATGTCTGTGTATTAGGAGGAGGTCAGAGGTAGGTGTCCTGATGTCTGTGTATTAGGAGGAGGTGCGACGTACGTGTCCTGATGTCTGTGTATTAGGAGGAGGTGAGAGGTAGGTGTCCTGATGTCTGTGTATTAGGAGGGGTGAGAGGTAGGTGTCCTGATGTCTGTGTATTAGGAGGAGGTGAGAGGTATGTGTCCTGATGTCTGTGTATTAGGAGGAGGTGAGAGGTAGGTGTCCTGATGTCTGTGTATTAGGAGGAGGTGAGAGGTACGTGTCCTGATGTCTGTGTATTAGGAGGGGGTGAGAGGTAGGTGTCCTGATGTCTGTGTATTAGGAGGTGGTGAGAGGTAGGTGTCCTGATGTCTGTGTATTAGGAGGAGGTGAGAGGTAGGTGTCCTGATGTCTGTGTATTAGGAGGAGGTGGGTGGTAGGTGTCCTGATGTCTGTGTATTAGGAAGTGGGGGAGGGGGAGTTAAAGGTCTGTTCTTGGAGGTAAAAGTCAGGATGTAGCAGTAAAATGTTGATGTTCCTTTGACCTGAAGTGGAAAGTTCCCTCTCAGGGGGAGACTGACAGAGGAGTTTCTCTCTCGCTAAATTGTTGCAGCTGTCTCCTTTAATTGCTTGTTGTTAGAAGACTTTTACTAGCCTTGCTTTAAGTAAACAGCAGTCAGTGAATTCCTCTTCCCCATTCCCACATACTGTAAAACCTCTCTCTGATCACTCATCCACAGCCTCCTCTGGGCGTACGGTGCATCCCCCAGGTACTATCGTTATACAAGGTATGGAAGTTGTATCTTGGGCTTAGACCTGGGAAAATGAGTTTAAAGGATTATCTAACAAATGTTGATTTGCTATTACACCTAATAAAGAAGGTAATCGACCACTCCTTGTATCAGGAGAAACAATCAACAGCACACTGATGTTAAGCAGGGGAGGGGCCGTGTCACCCAAGCAGGGGAGGGGCCATGTCACCCAAGCAGGGGAGGGGCCATGTCACCCAAGCAGGGGAGGGGCCATGTCACCCAAGCAGGGGAGGGGCCGTGTCACCCAAGCAGGGGAGGGGCCGTGTCACCCAAGCAGGGGAGGGGCCGTGTCACCCAAGCAGGGGAGGGGCCGTGTCACCCAAGCAGGGGAGGGGCCGTGTCACCCAAGCAGGGGAGGGGCCGTGTCACCCAAGCAGGGGAGGGGCCGTGTCACCCAAGCAGGTGATGGATTTTATTGAGCAAGGAAGGGAGGAACTATATGATACCAACAGAGAAAAGGTTATAAGGATTATACAACAGAGCAAATGGTGGAGCTATATCTGGGAAGGGTTTATGGAGAAAACGTTCTACGCTAAATGAGACATTCTGGATAGAATTTTCTGGAGCAGTGGAGGCACTTAATACAACGGAGGGAGCAGGAGTAACCTGGAGTAGCGAGGGCGCAGTTATAGACCGTAGATAAAAAGGCCTTATCGTTAAATATTGGTTTAAAGTTACAGTACCGAGCACACAAATATTAACTCGGTGGCATATTTTTACTTGGGAGCTTTCCTCCTTCCCCCCCTATTCCTTTAATGCACTATGTGCAGGCTCGTTACAAATACTCCTCTGGGCTTTCAGACCCTGGCTCCTGCATCTGTTGGCTTCAAAAATAGTTCCCCATTTTTCATGCTGGGATATATCACACATTAAGATGCTTGTGACGTTTTGCAGGGTTTGCAACGACTTGAAATGTCCAAACTCACAGCACAAGATGCAACTATGGATTTGTTGTGCGGTTCTAAAAACGTTTTATTTATAAAATATTTTACCAGGAAAGATACATTGAGATTTCTCTCGTGTTCAAGTATGTCCTGGGTCCACAAATCATTGCATTGTTACAGTTAGTGTACAATAAAATACAAAAACAATATTAATACACAATATATACAAAATTTAACATAGAACAGGTAGGAAATATATAATCAACCATGACAGGTGCATTCTGTTTTGAGGTATGTAGAGAGGGATCTCTTAAAGGACTTTAAGCTTAGGGAAGATTTTAATTTGTGCGGGAGGTCGTTCCACAATTGCGGCGCTCTGTAGGAGAAGGAGGATCGGGCTGCTTTCTTTTTGTATTGAGGTAGTCTAAATAAAGTGTTGGTACTGGATCGGAGGTTGTAGGAAGTGGGAACAGCCGGGGAAAGCATTGCGTTCAGGTAGGGTGGGAGTTTCCCAGAAAAGCTCTTAAACACAAGGCTGGAAAGGTGACATATGGCGGGGTTTACATTTTCACTAATCCACTAGCCATTGGCAAGTGAACAGTCAGCCCTGGCGAGTAGAAATTCTCTGTGCCATGGACCCTCCAGGCTTAGTGTAGTAACAGGACTGGTATATAGCATGGCAGATACATGGTTAAACATTACCCACCCCCTCCACCCCTAGCAGAAGATATGGTTTGTTTCAGCTCAGGAAGGTTATAAGGGGGAGGATTTTGTGAATCAGAACAGCTGCCCTATGGAAACAAGGCGTCTCGGCTCAGCCCCCAGCCCGGAACAGCCCTGGCAATGCTGAACAGGACAGAATGAGGCTCAGTGCAGCTGTGCTCCAGGAATTTATAGGGCGAAGGGGCAGAGATGCCCAGTCACAGAATGTGCAGCCGCTTTGAAGCAGGGAGCCCACGCCAGGCCCTGAAATGGACTTATTCAAGGACAGGAACAGAGACAACTAGTCTTTGTGTATGTCATAAACTTGTGAGATGGGCAGCTTGGGGAGGGTACCTAGATACCAGGAACAGATCGAAAATGACATCCGAAAACACAGCACAGGATTCTGGGAGTCAGCCACCGGCATTGTGGGAGTCCTGCATGTCAACTAATCGCTATAACGCTGGTTTTAAAGGGGAACATGGGCACATTATAATGAGCCTTGTCAATGTCACACTGTACGAGCGGGGAATCTGTATAGAGAGCGGGGAATCTGTATAGAGAGCGGGGAATCTGTATAGAGAGCGGGGAATCTGTATAGAGAGCGGGGAATCTGTATAGAGAGCGAGGAATCTGTATAGAGAGCGAGGAATCTGTATAGAGAGCGGGGAATCTGTATAGAGAGCGGGGAATCTGTATAGAGAGCTGGGTCCTCTCTTCGTATTGAGCTGGTATGTCTAAAAGTTATTGTCTTTTTCCACCAGTTGGACGATCCCAGTGAATGTCTATGCTGAATTTGTCATTATAACATATTTAACAGATGGGCAGTGCTACAAATAAAGTGCCATTTAGTTTCAATAAGTCACCCTGGAGAGAGTAACACAGAGGGGGTGGCTGCGAATATCCCTGGTTCATAAAATAAGGACGGATCTTAAGAGCACTTTTTTCGGGAGAGAGAGAGTTTTACTCCAGCATTGAGAATAGA
This sequence comes from Pelobates fuscus, assembly GCF_036172605.1. Classification (NCBI taxonomy): domain Eukaryota; kingdom Metazoa; phylum Chordata; class Amphibia; order Anura; family Pelobatidae; genus Pelobates; species Pelobates fuscus. Next base: position 379,882,738 of record NC_086321.1, read on the forward strand.
AGGTATGATAAGAATGAGAAATTGCACAATGTAAAGATATTTCTCCCTAATCCAACTGTACAAAGTAACGAATAATACTAAGCTATTTACATACAAATGCAACTTATATTATTCTAACTACCAGTCGGTGATTCCTCTCCTCTCCAATCAGTTACTCAGTATTACGCCCTGTCACAGTGTATTAATTCATTCATATTAGGAAGCATGGCCACCCGAAAACTTACTCTCAAAGCCCCTTGACCTTCAAAATCTGTAGGTAAGGGGTCCCAGTACTGGGCATTGTTAGAATAAAGCTGGCAATGAATTCTGGGAAATGTAGTCCAAAGCAGCAGTAGGGCCATGTCTGAGCACCCATTGGTTCAGCTAACCAATCCTTCCCATGAGTAAGGTACGTGGACCAGGAGCAATGTGTATCGAAACAGGATGGTTACCATGGAGGAGTATTTAATGGGTGCTTTGAAATTACCGGCATTTTTTTGGCAGGAACATCAAAGGTGAAGTCAGGTATTCCCTAAACATCCCGTGCTCAGGAAATCACGGGTGGAGAGAGAAGGGAGGAGTGTGCTTTCTAAATATACAGACCAGGTGACACAGGGAAGTTGTACCGAGAGCTGGCATTGATGCATTAGGTTTGTTGGACACCTTTCATGCCAAAGCTTTGCTGTGGGCTTTGTGCCAGGGACTGTGGCCATATTTTACACCTTCTTCCCCATCCCAGAAAAATAAAAACGACAGAACAAAGTTCAAAACACAAATAAAAAACAATGAACGGTATGGTTATTAAACCGTGGGTAATTTTACTTTTTCAGCACAAAATCATTGTGTCCACCCTATTCTGGGGAGACAGGCTTAGAGGACAAATTAATTATACTTTTAAAATGTAAACTTATTTTTATGCCAGAGATTCACAAATCTCCCATGTTCAGGATGCAGCGCCCAAACTCCCCAGCGATCCAGATAAATGACAGAAATGGACAGTGGACTAACCTTTACTAGAATTTAATGGGTTACGATCTACCCTGCACCCAAATTCAAGACGTTACTTAGAAGTGCCAGGACCAGCCCCGTCGCCAAGGGCCAACCTACAATTTATCATAGAAAATCAATAACCTCTCTATGTGGGTTTTTAACATCTGCCAACTACTGGATCCCCACCGACATGCCCCCTTCAGTGGCTACAGAATCTAGAGTGATCCACAGCCAAACGCCACGAAAAGCACTCAAGTAAAGAATCAGATGTGCACAAACATTGCAATAAATCAGCAAATAAACCTGTTAATTAGTTTAATGGCAGATATATACATCTAGATTGGCATGTGAATACAATTAATAGCAGACTGATGTACTACCTTAACCAGTTAACGCTGCAATAAAATGTTATTTTGTGAATCCCTTCCCATGACGGACATATACGTCTATGGTAATCAATGCAGACGCAGGGCAGTCCGTTTAGAGGAAGAAAATATATAATCAAACATTTCAGCTTTCAAGATTTTGCGCTAATGTGGCACGCTATAAGGGTTAAGTCTCCTGAGCGCAGTTATCCAGTAATGGCTTGTCTGCGCTTCTATGGTAATAAATGCTGGAGAGTGCTCCTGTGCCAACGTCAAAAGAACAGAAACAGACAGAAATGTCAAGCAAAATATCTATGGAATGAACACTACATCCTACAAACTCTTGCGATCATCAGGCTAGGATTCTCAGGACAAAAGCGAGGCCCGTACGGCTGCGTGTGTCTAACAGGATGAATGAAGCTGTTTTTTTGTTTTGTTTTTTTTTGAGAGAGAAATAATTGGATAACCGTTTTCGGTGAATTAACAGTTTCAGAGCAATAAGACATCAGAGGTGCTACATCCATCTTCCAAACTGCAAAGCTACTCTTTGCGTTCCTGATCATTTCCTTCAAACAAAAGATTGTAGTTTTGAATGGTTTTTGTAGATCCTAAATAGAATCAGAGTACCTACCTTGCTGCTTTTCAACAATCATTGACAAAACAAAAATACTAGAAAGGTTTGCAGTTTTTTTTTTTTTTTAATGATATATAATCCATCCGCCAGTAAAACAGGCTGCACAGAAACAAAATAGTAAGATTTCAATATATGTTATTCTTATATATAATTGTAGACATTATTCTTACAATTTCCAACTAAAAACATTTATTTTATTTTAAATGCGGTTCGCGATTTACCAACAGAATGGGAGGGGGGGAGGGAACATCGTCCTTTAGGAACAAATAAGTATGTTTCCATCTACACACATACTGGAGACATCACTAAACCACAATGGCAATACGTGCGCCATTCTCCTCTGGATAAATAGTCCCCACTGTATGGAAATTGCTAAATGACAATTTATCATTACTTTGAAATCGGGTGCCCTGTAATTACTTTCAAAGAGGCAGCCCACTGAGAACATGGCGTAAGGGGGGGGATGTGAATGGATTGTATATTTTTAGAGGGGGGGGTGGGAAGGTGGACTCCTTCCCTGAAAATGTACAATTTATAGCCAAGATGTCCAGCCGTTTTGGTGGCGTATTTTTAGATCGACGTGCTGGAGGAGCAGAACCCGTATAATCATATAAGCAGAAGTTGACAAATGGAGCCCGTTGACCACCGATTTGGGCAATGTTGAAGATCACTTGTGGTTAGCGATAATATGCTGCACTGTTAACCTTTTGTAGTCTGGATTCCCTGGAAACATTGTAGCAGAATTGCTATTTAAGTTGATTAACATAGATAAAGTTAAAAAACAAAAACATGAGCTTGGTGTCTGTTAAATGGTGTGTAGCCATTCAGGTTCTACGGTAAGCCTGTTCGTGACTCATGGTAGATGCACTCTTGGCTAACAGGAAGTAATATTGACGCTGGATGTGCTAAGGCCGTGATTAGGCAAGGGCAACTGGGAAAAGACGTCTTAGCCCAGGTTTCAACATGCAGCTGGCACAGGGTTCTGGAAGAGTCTTGGTAAATAGCTGAGCTGCGAAGGGTTAAAGAGACTCTGCCAATCTGGCCTGCAGCTCTTGGAGCAGCGAGGAAGGCTGGGCAGCAGGAAACTCATGCTGAGAAGGGATCAGGAGCAGATGTGAAGGCTGCGCCGTTACTGTGAGAGCCTGGAAAGGGTGTGTGAAAGAAGTGGGTGTAGGACAGAGCTCCAGGATACAAAGCCAGCCAGGCCCCAAATCCAGTCAATCAACTCCAAAATAAAATAAAAAGATAAAAGTCTAAACAAAATAATAAATACATGTTTTACAAAAGGGAGAATGTGGGGTCAGAGAGCGATGGGTTTCAAGTAACTGATAGCATGGGAACTGCTCATTCCGGAACGTAAAATCCCCAAAACGGGCTCTCCACTCCAGAGCCACATCATCTGCGTTCTGAAATGGAGACGCAAGCGGTTAAAGTGACTGTATCGAGGGTTATTAGACAGGCCTGCCTCCTACACACGCTGGACTGGTGTTAACCCTTCGCTGCAGATTGCCACCAATGTTGCCGTCTCCGTTTTCCTACACTGCGTATTAGGCCTCTGGCAAGTGAAGTGTTAAAGGCATGGCCATCTTTTGCCACACCCTGAAGGCTCCCAAATTAGTTCAGTCTCAGAGCGACAGAGACATGCAGAGTTAAAGAAAGTGAGAGCAGGAGGTGGTATTGGCTCGCGGCCCTGGCATCGTGCCCGGCTGCTAGTCTGAAAGGATGCCAGCTGGCTCGCGCCACACCACAACTGCACCCATCCTCCTCCTTTCGTCCTGCACATTCTAAGGAGAGAGGAAAGGGGGAACAAAAAGTCAAGAAAGAGAGGGATACAAACAAAACAAAGAGATACCGGCGGGGGCTCGGGGGGAGTCCGATTCGAACTGGAAGTTAATACACTAAAAATAACACGAGTCGCCACACACTGCTGTATACAGTCTGACACTGCAATTTGCGATGTGCCATCTATACATACACAATGACACATGCCGGCGCCCCATGGTGATAAACCGAGCACACTGCACTCGGACAGCGCACAAACACACAATGATGAACACATGAGCATTGTAATGACACAATAATATACGCCGAAACACACAAGCCAAATAGCTGTAATGATACCACGGCTCCACCCAGCGCCCTCCAGGCGAATACTGTTTGTCCTCACACAATGGGAGTTTTCACCCACTGGCAAAACGGACTATCAACACCTAGATGAGAGAATCATCTGTCTTCTTAATATCACTGAACCCTCCGGGCATCATCACTCACTCGGCACGTACAGGAAAACCCGCTGGGGTACACAGAGGTCCGATCCCATGAACATCAAAGAGTTCTGTGGTTACTGCATTCCTACTGACTGTGCAAGAAAATGTCACTGACGGGGAATAATTCTCTGAGCTCCTCAAGGGATCTTTCTGATTGAAACTGCTTTGGGTGTGTGACTTATAGTAATTTCATTTCTATGTATATACAGGCGGAAGAGACATAAAAGAGACAAACGGTGAATATGACAATGGCTGCACTAGAGCTCTGCGTTCACGTCATATTACGACACGACAACGTGAAACGCAACTAAACGGCAAACACCAAGTAAATACATGTGCTAAATGACATGCTATAGGCGGTGACTTTGCTATGCGTGGCGTGTTAGTACATAACGTGTAAAAAGCTCAAAGGAGATCCGTCAACATCATTCCATCTACTTCTACTATGGTACTATAAAGCGTTACAGAAACTGCAACACTCTAATATATTTACTCGCAAACAAAACTTTGTTTCTCTTGTCACTGCACAATGAAAGGATTTCTCCTTTGGCCTATGCTTCCTATTGGCTAACGTGGTCGTACCTGTCTGTAGGGGGTGAGGAGGTGGGGGTCAAAAAAAGGCTCCATACATACAGCTGTTTGAAGCAAATGAAAACTTGATGCATTTCATGGGGGGTGGGGGGGAAGGATAACTTTTATTCAATATAAATATATGTATCAAGTCAAACACTCATGTGGCCGGGAGTGCGAGAGACGGAGAAATAAAAGAAACTCTTTATTAAACCCCCCTTTAAGTTTATACAAAAAATCATCACAAAAACAAATAGACATTTTCTAACGGTTGTTATAATTTTAATTGTGTAAATGTAATCTCTTTATGAATATAGAATTTTTTTTTTTTTTTTTAAAAGGGTGGATGTGACATTTACACAGCAAATTCACTTTGCAACCGTCTGTCTATTAAAATGTAGACTTGATCCGGGTGCATTCTAAGAGCACAGGGATATTCTGTATCTCGATAAATGAAATCCGAGCACAAGACACGCTAATAATGCGGACAAGATAACCTCTGATGTCATGACCCCTGCGTGTTGATAAGCATCTGGCCTTGCAAGTCCTGCATGCAATGCTGTCCAGCAGGTTTCTGATGGGGAGGAGATGGGGGTAGCGGTGGGGCAGGGTTAAAGTTTAGACAGACTGTGGTTGTTGAAATTCCATCCAGAAGAGGTGAGAAGAGACAGGATGATGATAGAAAGGGTGATGTAGCAACAACTTTCTCTGGCAGTGGTACAAATGTACCAGGAGATGAAAGATAGGAACGAAGGGGGGTGGGGGGTTCTCAACTTTAACTCTTGGAGAATGAGCGCTCCGTTACACCTTGTGTGACACAATCCCGTTTTAAGGTGAGGCTTGTAAATGATGTAGAGTATGTTGCCAAGTAGATCAATCCATAGATTCTGGGCAACGACAATTCTAGCGTCAACAAATGAAATGGCACTGGGCAGAAATGTCACCAAGATGTCAGATCCTGTATCCACATATTACCAAGTGTTCTTCGGTCAATCTGTCACTGCTTTTATCGGCATTCATTCTATTTATCCCACCTTCTTCTGCCTTGTGCTTTTTGTTATTCAGTCAGTGTAATTCCTTTACATTTAGTTTAAAAGCCATTGTCCCTCAGGAAGCTTAGAGTTCAGATGAGTAACGTTTTACACCCATTCTATTTACTCCCCCCTGTAATGCTGATAGAAGCGATTCCTTCCACGGAAGGGTGGATCATTTTTATGGCCAGAAGTAATCATAAAATTGATATTACACATAGTTAAGATGGCTGCCTATACGTGAGTAACGATAAACTGTCTGATTCATACATATCGGCTGCTTATAACTGACCACAACTTTACTTGGGTTTGTTAAACATTTATTTTCATGAATTATATTTAAATAACACCAAAAATGTCTCTGGGAGATTTTCTAAATATAACAAAGAGTGCTCGTGTTGTGTGCCAACCATTTCCAGATAATAAAAACAAATATTCGGATTTCTCCTGTGCTCCACATTGAGTGGAGGAACGGAAACAAAGTTTTGGAACGTTCGCTATATAGAGGAGTAAATGTCGCCATAGTAATATACACAGTACATGTAATATTCTCATAACTTCAGCCCCATCACTAACCTTCATGGGAGTGAGAGAACCAGATCTGGGAGGTGCCGGCTCCATGGGGACCTCTGTAGGTTGTTTCTGAGGGGGAAGATGATGCCCCTGTAGGGTGCGCTGTTGCTGCAGAGCCCAGGCTTCCGCTCAGGAAACTGCCCATAAAGGAGGGTGAGGAGTTTGCCATCAAACCGCTACCAGCTAGAAGATAAACAGAAAGTGGTGTTAGGGAGTTTAGATTTGCCATACCAACGCGTTTCGCAGACTTGTACAATGGTACTATACAAACATGGAGCACTAAACAGAATTATGGGAATCGATAGCGGATAACAACTTGTTAGATGCAATGTACCATTGGCATAAAGAATTCAATGTAACAGAATCCGTGATATAAAAATTTCATGTAAACACAGAGTGAAACCAAATGTAACATAATCCAATCATAATCCAAAGATTTTTCCACCCCATTACGATTACAGTTTCTACAAACATTTAGCCATGCGCCTGCATCCCTCCCCCCCCCCCACCCCTCATAGCCCGGCCAGCAGGTGATATGTATTGTTAACCTAGAACACATTAACCATTGAAATGGCAGACTAGTACGATGTAGAGAGCCTCCATAGAGGTTGTGGCCAGTGCGCATGTTTCAGGAGTTTAATATAAGATCAGAATGTAGGCGTGGATTACATATAAACTGCTTTAAGCTAAGATTATTAGGCACTTAGTATCTCTCATAGATTGTCCAGGTGGAGTCAGCCAGATGTTATTGGACAATTCCCGTAACGCTCTGCCAGCTGGAAGGAATGGTGCTGGAACCTGGCAGGGAATTACCGGAGTTTCAGTCCAGCAATGGCCAATGGGACGCAACTGGCACATCCAAAGCAGCATTCCACAACAGAGAGCTCATTTGGTTATTGCACCAACTGTTCTGTGCGCTGGGATGTTGACACTAGCCAGGCATTGCCCTCCAACTATAGCAAACTGTTATTGCCCAGGCAGTCAGAGCTTCATATAGCACACCTACCCTGATTGGTACACGAATTTATAATAAATATATACGTGATCGATAGGAGAATGCAAAGAACCAGAGAAAGCCAGTTGGAAAATCGAGAGGAATGATACATGTGCACCGAGCACAGGGTGTAGCTAGAATTATTGGCCGCTCAGGCAGGTTCTCCCCTTCACTCCCAGCCTTCAGGGCGCTATTAAAATATCACATCTTCAAGGAAACCTCTCTAGCTCCATCACCCCCTCGGCAGCTCCGTCCAGCTGTTGTTGTCACCTGACTTCGTTGGGAGAGGATTCCAGATGTGATCCTCCCAGTCAGCTGTCAACACTTCCTTCCAACTCGTACAAACCCTCCGTCACTACTCAGAATGTACCTTTCCTTAGATTGCAAGCTCTTTGTACAACAGATCCAGGTATTACGTCCCCTAGTGTGAGATGTGGTGCAGAACATGTCATAACAATTATATAGCACCAACATATTCCGCAGCGCTGTATAATACGTTAAACAAGACAGTTAATAGACGATTGTAAGGACCACGACTGTGAAGATTATATCACCCCTTGTTCCAGGGGTCAGGGGGTAAGAAATAACACTGTATAGTGCTTCACATCACAGACCATTACCTTGGGATCGAATTGGCCATGCCAAGTAGAAATTCACTCCTTATAAATGTGCCACGGACTCGCCAGGCTTGCAGTGGCCAGTAACTTTTAAGGCTGGCTAGTAGCACAAGTCTAGAAATGTTAAGCCCTGATCTCACACAGTTTTTTTTTCCCTGAATTCCATACACAGCTATTGATAACTCAAGCCTGGAAACAATTAACGGGCAATGACCTCTGAAAAGTAACTGGAGTTGCCGTCTGGCAGCAGGTTCCTAATTTGCCCTGTTTTAATATCACCTCTGACAGCCACAGCTCAGTACAGAATATTATAGCTCTGCTTCCTTCCAATTCCACTTTATTACGCATTAATAATAAAAATCCTGGCACGGTGGCGTCTGCAGCCTGCGTTAAGGCAGTGCCAGCGTGGAGTGCCGTGTTATGTTCTAGGTAAGCAGAGAACGCAGCGCCTGGCGGCGACAGTGGAGGCAAATCTGCCAGCAGTACACTCAGTATGATATCACTGCAGAGTGCCAGTCTGTGCCCATCTATAGTGAGAGCTCCCCCAGACAGCACCCACCCCCCTCTCCCACCCCCCCACCCCCTGAGTGGAGAATTGCTCCCAATTTCAATTCAGATATGGGTCCCTTCATTAACAAACAAAACTGGCAGAGGGGTGTGTGACCAATATCCTGTGTTGTGCCCCTCCTTGAGTACATCAGGGGGATTTCCAAACGGGGAACAGGTCATCCCAGAATGCTTAACTTACTTCTTTGCTTCTCGTTCCAGCTGCCCACCCAACCAGAAAACAATCTCAGTAATGTGTGTGGATGTTAATGTGATTGGCACGTAGCACATCTATCCAATATTACAGGAAATAATAAGGGGATTCAACTATCCCACCAAAGGCACCCCAAAATGCCACGTAACCATCTAAACACGAGTTGGTAACTGAAGGTGTGTAGCTCTCAGTCAATCAATCAATGTAAAATCCATCGTATAAATGGTTTGGCTCTTTGGGGCACTGTAAGGCTAACAATATCACTCCTACAGCTCCATTTAAAGTGAATATTGTAATAAACGATTAATGTAAACAGAATACGTCAGAATGAGGATTCCTATAGAATGACAGCAGAATTTATATTATATTTACACAACTCTGCCGAGGAGCAGCTCCCTGCGTTCACTACCCATTATGCAATCAAGCGTTTCCTCCGGTCTTTACTGAACCTGCTCTATGAGTATGTTGTCTTGATTCGGCGTGTCTCTAATTTGTAATCCGAGCCCTCCTTGGCTAACCGATACGGAGAAGATTATCGCTGAGTATTTGGGATCGCAGTCTGTGACGATGGTCGAAAAGCAGTGACTTACCCCAGAAGAACATGGTGTAATAAGCGTTCGGATAACCTCCCTTAACGCTTTATCCCATTCACCGCGAGGGGCTGTTAAACAAGTCCATCCGGGGAAGAAACAGGACCTGGCAGCCCAGCAGCAGCCGTTCACAGGAGAAAATACTAGAGGAAACAGTTCCACGCATCGTAAAATGAAAGTTTTATTGTGAACTCATATGGTGGGGATCTCTCCTGGGACAGGAGTTCTGGAATCATAGACACAGTAACCCTTTCACTGCCAAGCCAGGCCCTGCAAAAACCACATTGTTTGCCATAATAGCATACTGCTGCACAACACACCGCAGGCCCCTCTGGTCTAAAAGGGGTTATTCGATCTACAGCTGGCAGTGACAAAACGATGGCTTTTATGCAAAACTCCCCCCTTGGGCAGCATGTGTAGGAGCAAAAAAATATTTAAAAAAAAAACAAAAACACACACAGAAACCAATTTGCGTCTGATATAAAACAGGTCTGGGCTGCTGGTGATGGGAGGGAGGGGGTCCTCCTACACTGCCAAACTTTCCCTCCTAGATGCTTTGGAAATGAGTGTCCCAAATGTGGTTTTGGGGGGGTGGGGGGGGGGGTTGAGCTGCTCTCTTTTCCCCCTGTGAAGATTTCACGGTTACCAACGGTTCATCAATAAAGCAGGAAGAGTCTTATTAGGGAGCTTTCTAGGCACTGAGAATGTTTAATCGCAGTTCTGGCAAAGTTCTGAATTTAGATCTGAACTAAGTGGTCGCCACAGAGTAACGCTGTCCCAAGACGCCAACATTATCTGCAGCGCAGCGCAACAGAACCATGTTTGATGTGCTTGTGGTTGTCAGCCAACGTGTGAATTGTTGGCAATAGAAAGTGAATTTCAAATTTGAGGCCAAACTGAAAACACGGGAGAGATTCTCCACATCAGCCATGTGTTTATTTTGACCTAAATCTTGAAATTCACTTTCAGTTCCCAACAATTAACCAGGCCTCCTCGCCAGCTGGAGGCAACACCAATAATGTGACCAGGACACCATCTTTAATGTGTTAACTCTCCGAGTGCCGCACCACCCTATATTTAATGTGCTTATTCCAGCAGTGACTGGGTCAACAGGTTGAAACAGGCCTAATTTATCTCTGGGCATATCTTTGGCAGAATTAAGAGCAGAGCCCAGAAGGGATGGTACAGGCAGGCTGGCACGGCCTGGTGCTGAAAGAGGTTTTCTAGGGCAAGGTGAAGGTGTGAGAATAGGCAGACGTGTTCTCACTTTTAATAGCGATTCTAGGTGAGTGAGACAAATCCCAATCCAGTGGCAAGTTCCGTGGGTAACATATTCACCCGCGTGTCTTATGCACCACCACCAGTGTGGACACACAAAGCGTCAAACTGCACGTCGCCAGCAGGTTTTAACCATCGTTGTCCTCAGCCGATTACTGGTTAAGGATGATGGGAATGGATTTGAAAAAAATGAAGAGGCACATGTAAAGATGGGTGAAATATTTAGAGAAAAAAGAGAGAGAGAGAGAGAGAGAGAGAAAAAAATTCTTCTTTCACTTGTGAGAATTCTCGCAATAAACAAACAAAATTGGCATCATCAAAATAAACAGACCGAACTGGGTCACTGAAAATATCTGAGGTTTTCAATGTGTTTCCTGCTCCCATTACACTTACCGTAATTAAGATTATTTTATTATTATCTGTGTTACTGAATACATTCCGACACAATGCTAAAATATTCTTAACGTTATGGAACAGTTTTTCACGGTAAAAGTAGAAATCCCCTTTCACATATTAAAAAAGAAATTAAAAAATATTCTCCCAGCCCTAATAAGATGTGGCCAGCAAAGCGTTAGCATGCAAAGGGTTAAACCAACATAATATCTCATTTACAGATTACTAGAAAGACTTTAGAGGCGAGGACGAGCGGCTACAGTAAACAAATCCACAGGAATATTCACTAAAGTGAGATTTGTTTGGAATACAAAGAGAATTCCCTTTAAGCCCAAAGTAATCGAACTGAAAACACGGATGACTTGGGAAATTCTTTAAGTTCTACTATTTGGGCCTTACATTTGAAATTGAATTTACTTTGAACTGCTGACAGTTCTCGTTATAAGGAATAACTCTGACTGAATCATAGAAGAAAGATAATAAAAATCCACATTGGTGAAAAAACACTGATTTAGAATATGTACCAGCACGCCTTGAGCTAAAGGGAAAATATTGACTAAAATTATAGCAACCTCTTCAAATAGCCCCCTTTCTCACCAAGATTATATTTGTCATTGTCATTTTAACTGAATATCCCTCTCCTGCCGTGTGGGAAGTCAAAATAAAACCAATCTGGTAATAGGCTTAAACCAGGACTTTGTATTGCTTGACTTGGGTAGAGGTGGCGGTAATTTTGCCCAGGGGTGCCCAGGCTGTTGATGCTTTGTTGGGTTTAGCTGCCTTCAGAGAGGCGATAACCAAGGACGGAGGGTACGAGGGATGAGACGCAGCGGTTGTGAGAACAGACTTGGTGCCAAGGGTTAGTCAGCATAACAGGCAGCACAGTATTCCCAGCGCTAACAGGTCTGTTTTTAGCTGGCCTGGTATTTGTGTTCTGGGATCGTCATTATTTAACCGGCTCTATGAATCCAGAACCGACTGTAAGGAACATTAATTTATTTTTCTCTGCCATGGCCTCAAAATAGTTCTGGGCAACTATTAGTGCCACCTCCAGTAAATACCGCTGGCACAGACTGTCCGCCCGCAATGTGCCAGCTAAAGAGTCATCCACACAGCATGGCTTAGTATCGGGGTACCTACCTCATGTCAATGCATGCAGCACTGCTTAGTATTGCGGTACTAACCACAGTACATACAGCACGGCTTAGTAATAGGGTACCTAACTCAGTACATACAGCACTGCTTAGTAATAGGGTACCCGCCTCATGTCAGTGTATACAGCACTGCCTAGTATTGGGGTACCTACCTCATGTTAGTGTATACAGCACTACCTTGTATTGGGGTACCTACCTAATGTGAATACATACAGCACTGCTTAGTATTGGGGTACCTACCCCGTGTCAGTGCATACAGCACTGCTTAGTATTGGGGTACCTACCCCGTGTCAGTGCATACAGCATTGCTTAGTATTGGGGTACCTACCCCGTGTCAGTACATACAGCATTGCTTAGTATTGGGGTACCTACCTCGTGTCAGTGCATACAGCATTGCTTAGTATTGGGGCACACATACTTTGTCTGCCAGTGTGAGCCCCCATATTATGATAATGTGCAGCCTGCGAGGGGCAGGAATGTGTAGGGTTACGGAGTGCTGTGTGTATATTCTGGTTGTTCTCAATGAGTTGTCCCCCTCCCCCTGGTGTCACTGCCTCCTCTGTTTTTGTACGATGCTTATCTGACTGGGCACTGTGCCTAACCGCACTACACACACACAGAATTCCTAGTGTCATGTACACAAACAACTACACCAAAAGTGTCATCCACGCGCAAGCAATACTCCACTCGTGTACTCTGACACACAGACACATACGGTCAGTGCCACGTGTTCTACAACCAATTGTTTCCTATATTATATATATCACCTATCACGCACGCACACACACCTGCACATGGGATGTATGTGCGTGGGATGTAACTGTGCCTGCGTGAACATTGGACATGGAAAATCTTCCGTGCTCATGGATTTCTAACACTTCTGCAGTGACACACAGATCACACACACACACATATATATATATATACATACATATATATATATACACACACACACACACACACACATTTATACACATCAGCACACATCTCTTTATACGCGGTGCACCATGCTGGCATCTAAGGTCAGGAGGCATATGGCGGAGATTGTGTACATATGGGAGCCTCATTGCAGCCTCCCCCCGCCCGCCACACTCCACAGAGGAAGACGGGAAAAAACACTCCACATTTGCTTCCAGTTACACAGAGAAAGCCTGAGGATCCTATGACAAATCCTGTTATCCTTGTTTTATAGAGGCTGCGAAGGAAGCAGGGGACCAAGCCTCTGAGGCCGTCTGTGGGTTCCTGAGAACGGAGCTTGGTCCTAGGATCCCACACACCCCTCTCTCCCTCCTCCCAAACCTCAACGTGAAGGACCAGTCCCAATGGTTCTCCTCCCGCCTGGTCCTTAAGCCAGATTCCCAGGCTTGGAGTGTAGCATTCACACACACGCACACCCTCCTCTGCCCCTTCACATGACCTGCTCTCCTGCACCAGTGACTGCAGCCAGACATTGGATCCCAGCGACACATTGTATCAGCTCTTCTGACACACATTGTAACATGGAGCAATTAAACTGGGGGAGTGGGGGGGAAAGCGGCGCAGTGTGGCCGGGGTGATTTTCTCTTCATTTTTTCCCCCATAGAACCAGAACCAATGCCAGGTCTTTAACCCTAGCAGTGCTCTGGAAATCCAAGGATTAAATTACACATTTTATGAAATAACATACATCATGATTGCTGAACAGATAACATAAATCATTAAAAAAAATAAACAAGAGCAAACATGAGGGCAGCTTTGAAAACACAAGACATTTTTTTTAATTTTATTTTCAATCCTAGCAGGAGACGCAATGATCTTTTCAGATCTGACCGCCATTACACGTTAATGTTTGTCAGTCTCTCTTAATGCTTAGTACTTGTCCTTAACACTTTCATGTCTGTTAATCTAGAAGTTCTTTGGCGCTTTCTCCCTAAGCGGTGAGTTACTACGTGGCAAAACCAGCACCGTCGCAGTAAGTGGGGGCTTTCATTTTGCAATATACTAAATTTTGAAACTGCGCCATCAGCGTACTCCAGCCGTTTAGCGAAGGCGCCTGTGTCGGAGCTGGGAAGTTATCAATGGTAGAATAAGCATTTTCCAGCTGGCTACACGTCATCGGTCTAAGGGTTTGTAAACTCATGGAGCAGGACCCTCAACCCCCGCTGTTCCTGTACGTCCAACTTGTCTTGTTCAAAATACGTGTCTGTGAGTCCAACCATTGTACAGCGCGACAGAACTTGTTGGCGCTTTATAAATATTCATAATAGGAGTTAAATCTTTATATATCCTTGCAATACAGGCAATAAGGAAAACGCAGATCAAGAGGGTTCAACTAGGAGTCTCCAAACACAATATAACAGAAAGTGAGATAGACAGGATATCTTTACAGGGAATTTTATAATGGATCCAAACCATTTGTAAATAACCTGCAGCTTAACGGAATGAAAACCTAATGCGTATCCTGAATAAGACAGTCCTTTTTTTTTATATATCTTATGGTTTTATATCTAAATCACATCATATTCTCAGATATGAGTGCTCGTGGTTAACCCCGAGATGTCTACCATTGTCACCTATGCTATATTCTCAGCTGGCTAGTCAAAGTGTTGGCCATTATGGCGACATTTACCAAGCTTCACTTCAAGAATAAACTTCTCACGACATTCACAGCGAGCGATGGCAAATCCAGGCTGCCCAGATCCCTACCCATAATAGGGAGAAATATTCTCACAAATAGACAAAAATGGGCTGCAACCATCTGTGTCAGATTCACAGGTTACGACAGATCCAAAAAAAAAAATCCTTAAATTCTAACTGCTCTCATCAGAGGAAAAAGGGGAGTTCTGTAGGTTTGTTAACCGTCTAAGTGCTGCAGAGAGAATGGAAGTTGAGCGGTTAGAGGATAATCTTGGGTCATTGACTAAAGTGTGCGTTGCTGAGGATGCTAAATTTATTTCACTTTTTAGGAAATGATTTATCCCGTTTGCTCTTAATTAGTGTATTCACTTTGAATGGTGCACAATTCACCCTTGACTGAATAACATTTGTGAATGCACCGAAACTCGTGCTTAGTGAATACGCCTTGATTGGTGCGAAAAATGGAACCTTCTCAAGACCTGGTAACAGAATGTCAAGAATTCAGCAATATTTTCCTGTCTTGGGTTCTTCACCGAACTGGAAATGATCAGCAATGGACCAGGGATTAATACAATATTTTCCAAATTGGCTGTTTTAGCCCAAAATGTGTAACTCCCTGTTCATTTCCCGGTTTGGTAAATAAATCCGGTCTAATTGCATTGACAGATGGAGCTGTGGGTTCGGTAGTTGCTGCGATGGGAAGAGTGCTCTGCCAATGAGTGAGCGAGCGGTGATTACACGGACATTCCTGGCTGCTCCGTCACTGGAGATTCCCTGCACTCATCCTGACTCACCTACACAGTTAACTCAATCCCTGCTGACATATCCCATCCAAGGGAGTGACAATTTCTTTCCTATAAAATTCCCCTAATATTGAGTGCTGAAATTTTCTATCCGGCCACCAGGGGGAGTTGAGGATTGAGGGGGAGGAATGAAATCAGAGCAGTCATACAGTGATGGCTAGCCTCTGGCACTGCTGTGGACTGCTGTGGACTGCTTTTCTTATGACTCTCAGGCAATGATGGATACCCTCTGGGACTGCAGCTGGTGTGATATGTCTCCTATGACTCAGGAATTTATATTCATGGGAAATGTACTCCAGAGCAGGGGGAGGCCACATGTTTACAGTCTCTGCAATGAGAATGGATCACAACTCCCAGTGTTATTGGACAAGCGTAGGCTTTATTAGAACTGGATGTGTTAAGAAGTGTGCCTTTCATGGTGGAACTGTCAGAGGGTCGGGAAGGGGTGTGGGTTGGCAGTGCCAGACAGCAGTGGGTACAGCCACAGCTTGTATGCAAATGACCAATCTAACAAGAAGTATATTCACTGTACAGTAAAATTGCTTTCAAGAATATCTCCAACACAAGGTGTCCTGGTGTCTGTGTATTAGGAAGATGTGAGAGGTAGGTGTCCTGATGTCTGTGTATTAGCAGGAGGTGAGAGGTGCGTGTCCTGATATATGTGTATTAGGAGGAGGTGAGAGGTACGTGTCCTGATGTCTGTGTATTAGCAGGAGGTGAGAGGTGCGTGTCCTGATGTCTGTGTATTAGGAGGAGGTGAGAGGTATGTGTCCTGATGTCTGTGTATTAGGAGGAGGTGAGAGGTACGTGTCCTGATGTCTGTGTATTAGGAGGAGGTGAGAGGTACGTGTCCTGATGTCTGTGTATTAGGAGGAGGTGAGAGGTAGGTGTCCTGATGTCTGTGTATTAGGAGGAGGTGAGAGGTAGGTGTCCTGATGTCTGTGTATTAGCAGGAGGTGAGAGGTAGGTGTCCTGATGTCTGTGTATTAGGAGGAGGTGAGAGGTACGTGTCCTGATGTCTGTGTATTAGCAGGAGGTGAGAGGTACGTGTCCTGATGTCTGTGTATTAGCAGGAGGTGAGAGGTACGTGTCCTGATGTCTGTGTATTAGCAGGAGGTGAGAGGTACGTGTCCTGATGTCTGTGTATTAGCAGGAGGTGAGAGGTACGTGTCCTGATGTCTGTGTATTAGGAGGAGGTGAGAGGTACGTGTCCTGATGTCTGTGTATTAGGAGGAGGTGAGAGGTAGGTGTCCTGATGTCTGTGTATTAGGAGGAGGTGAGAGGTACGTGTCCTGATGTCTGTGTATTAGCAGGAGGTGAGAGGTAGGTGTCCTGATGTCTGTGTATTAGCAGGAGGTGAGAGGTACGTGTCCTGATGTCTGTGTATTAGCAGGAGGTGAGAGGTACGTGTCCTGATGTCTGTGTATTAGGAGGTGAGAGGTACGTGTCCTGATGTCTGTGTATTAGGAGGTGAGAGGTAAGTGTCCTGATGTCTGTGGGTGAGTGCTCTTAACCCCTTAAGGACCAAACTTCTGGAATAGGGAATCATGACATGTCACACATGTCATGTGTCCTTAAGGGGTTAAAGGGACACCCACTGCCTAAAAATGTTGTATTTATTTTAAATCTCACTGTTTAGTAGCTATACTGCCCAATTAAAACATGCATTTGATTATAATTTTTTTTTTTAAATGGGGTATATCTAAAAACAACTTGCAAAAGCTGCAGAATTCAGCTAACCCCGCCCAGACTCTCTCTGGCTGTCCAATCACATACTTCTAAATGAGACGTCTTTGCCAGACACGGAGCTAAACAACCAGAGAGTAACAGGGTGTATGATTGACACACCTTTTACAAATGAAGCATTTCAGCCAGCTAAGGTGCTTTAGGGGTCTGGAGTGTCTCTTTAATGTAAAATTCGAGCTGAATTCGTGGGTAATAGAATGTGATGTTATATAAAAGCAGAGTCCGATAGGTTACAGAACCGCAGATCCCATGGTGCTTTGCCCGGTGGAGATGTAAAAGACTACAATAGATCAGGCCACCATTCTCTCCGTCTGTATTAAAGCTGCAGTTCTATTGTAATGGGCTGGTTACGCATTCCTCCGAATAGTCTGTGAATAAGGTAAGCTGGTTTATCCTCATTTTTCTCCCAGCCCTGTGATCATCAGCTAAGCCGCCGAATATTGTTATGGGTAAACAGCAAAAAAAAAATCAAAGCATTCCCTTGAATAAATCAACGTTATCTTTTCCTTTCTAGTTTGTGATAATACAATAAACATCTAATCAGGCACGCCACATCCTGGCACCTGCACGCATGCAGGGCAGACACCTTCTTTTTTGTTATACTAGCGGAAAGAGAAAAAAAGAAAACAAAATGTAAAACCCAAAAGACACAATGGTAGATTGGAAGCTTTTCAATCCAAGACGTAATTCTGGTCAGAAACCGTAGACTTACACAAATGTTCTACATGCACAGACCCACTCTAATGGACTGCACGCAGGCCGCCATATTGTCATAAATAGAACGCTCAGCGCTGTAATGATTACGGTGGCAGTGAACGGTCTGGGGGGGTCACATACAACACACCTTCCAGATTAACTGCCGTTTGTTTGGGTCTGTGTGTGGAGGGGGGTTTACACCACTGCTTCCACACTGAAACATCCAATTAAAAGTAATATTTGTTTGCTAATCTGAACCCCCCCCCCCCCCCCCACCATTAAGACAGAGCTACATAGAGTTGGAAGAAACATATTAAACAAGCCTGTAAGGTTTAAGGACAATGTAGAAGATCCCGCTATGAATCAGACAGCACGCAATGCCTCGTTTGTGTGTGAATAGATTAAATTGGGAAATGTGGGAAAATGCGGCCTGCTTCCACTGGCCATAAACCAATGGTACAACATGCAAGAGTATGGAAAGCAAACGGCAAGCTGTCATAACACAGGGCGAAATACAGCTGGGGGGGTTTATTTCAAATTGTGTAATACAAGGGTGTGGACTAATAATATTAATTGTGAAGCAAGGACTGAAACAATACATAGACCATTATTCTTGCCAGACTGTTTACACGAGTCCCCGTCTCTGTTCCCCCCGCACACTGCACCCCCCCCACTGCCACCTCTCACTATACACCAATGTCCCCCCAGGTCTGTGCCATTGACAAGACTGCAGGAGACAGAGGTACTGGAAAAATCGGTCATCACAGCCAGAAGACAGAATTCCCGCATGAATATAAAATTGTTTCCATACACGGCCAATAATGTCCTCATCTTTCTAAGAACACATTCTACGCCTGCCTGTAATTATACCTTGGTGCCTGTATTCCCAGATTGTCTTCCCACACCTAGCACCTCTAGGTAGAGCATCTCAATTTATATCCAGTGCAGTACCCATACTGCGAAGGAGATAGGACAGATGACATCTCCACTAATGAAAAAAATGACGCTTTTAAGAGTCAATCAATCAAAGAATAACTAATATTTCATCTAATGGAGACAAGAATGCCGTGTAACTGCTGTCATGGCAAACACTTCATTTCATTTTAAATTCACTCTTGTCCTGGGATTCTTTCTTAATACTTTAAGTATTAGTTCTTTACCTTTCTTAAAATTTTACATTACAGTCAGTCATTCTCCCTGATGTTGGTGTTTGTCAAATCTTCATTTACGGTGTTTTAAATATCACGAACGTGTCAAACGATAAACACATTTATACTTTGTACCGGAGTGTACGAAATAAGTAAAAAGCATTTAGACAACTGGTAGAAACTTCGCAATACACAGTAAAGTCCTTCCACCTGCCGGCTGAGAGTGATGATATTTGTAGACTGGCAGGAAACATTCCTCCGGCTTCTGGCTAAAACCCTTGTTGATCAATGTTTTGATTACTATATTAAAACACATTTTGCAGAGCCACGTTTAATAAACTAACAAGCAGCACAAATGGGAGAAATATAGTGTGAGACAAATGGTTTTATTTCCCCAAAAAATCTAAATATTACCGAAATGGAAATTATTATATAGCGCCAACGTACTCCACAGCACTGCACAAATGGTGTATACATTTTCTTTTTTCTTTTTTTTTTTTAAATCTAAACCAAATTAGAAGAAATAAGAGGAAAAGAAAGTCTGGATTAAATGTTAAATATTATTATGAAATGATCCGATTATATCAGCGAGGTTTCTGATCGGTCCTTTAGATTGTCAGAGTTGTGTACAACTCTCAGTCTATCTACACGCCAGTTCCATGACCATCTCCGCATCCGATTTGTCCTAAATTCTTCTCGATTTGTTTGAGGAGAACGTTCTCAATACATTCACTCTCAGCCGTGTTCTACTCTGGCACAGACTCTGAATCCAGCAAACAGACTCCAGAGTGTGCAGCTAACACTCTGACAAGTGTGATATAAACTGTGCTTTGGATATGAGGGGCTTTCGGATTGCCGATGGGAGGGTAACAATCATGTCTCTAACACATAGTAAAGACATTATCTGGAATGGGTGTCACCCCCTGACTCGTTCCTCTGCTCCCTTCTCTGTCCCTCTAAATCTTCTTCCTATCAGGCCTTGGGTCTTCTCCAATCTGCTCCCCCTCGGTCGTAAATCAATTTGTCCAATAAAGCAGTCTGACATGCTGAAATATCGGCTAAACATCCACTCAATCTGTTTATGCAAATCGAATAAATCTATCCGTCCTTTCTAAATATTGATTATATTTCTTAATTTATAGCAAAATAAATACTGAGATGACATGCAAAGTTGGGAAGAGAGAGAGAGAAGCAGGGAGGAGAGACAAGTGATGGGGGAGAAGCCACCCATCTAGACATTGAGCTAGAATTGCTAGATTTAAGAATAGGACAAGAATGTAAACAATGCTGATTTGCTCATTAACATTGATGATACTTGTATCAAACACTGGAGACGCTTTTACTTTACACAAGGTGGACCTCCAGAATCTAACATCCGTATCAAGCCAGGTCCTATATAGGATGTTGCGGTACCTCAGCCAGCTCCAGGAAATGATAGAAATGGACAGGCCATGCGCAGCATGTTCCTCTGTTTGTATGATGTACAGTTTATGGTTCTCTGGTTTCAGATCTTGAGGGTTTCTCTCATTCTGGCGTTCTAGAGCACGTTAATATCCCACAAGTCATTTTGAAGACAAGAGTCAACCACACTTCCGATTGGATGAACAAGCTGTTAATTTCCTGCATATTCATTATTAGAATCCAGAATATACTACCTTCCTAAGAAAATATCCAGATATCTGGTTAGGTTGGTTAAGCTTCAGATGTTAATGGTACTCAATGAAATGTTGAATATCGTGAGATGTAAGACATTGGACAAAGGCCGCAATGCCAAACGTGTGATTAAATCAGAACAGGAATCTGACCACCGCCAATGAAATCAACAGCAACACTGGAACAGAGGCGTTCTTCTAGGATGGGGAGGTGGTGATAAAGCCATAGGTCAACACTTGAGCAAAGTGAACCCTGAGTCGGCAAAGTTTCATGATAAACGTTACATATCGCTAAGTGACAGACACAAAACCTAATTAGAGTTTAGAGAAACTTTGGCAGGTTTATTACTGGCGAGGAATGAAGTGGAGAAACCTGTGGGCTCTACTTGACTGTAACAGGTGCATTTTTCATGCGGGTAACGTCCTATAGTGACCACGACCCAATTCATTCAATTCAATGATCAGCTAAAGGGGACTATCAATCACAGCTAATAATGTGGTATTAAGCCATCATGGACATTTTATTTTAAGCCAGGAACTACAGACGTGTGTGCAAGGATAAGATTCCTGACTGCGGTAGAAGAGTCAAAATTCTGAATTCTAGTGTTTGGTTCTCTTAACAAAGGACGAAAACGGAGACACAGAAGACAGCAGGAACAGTTGGGAAGACATACCGAAAGGCAATATTGGAGAACGGATAACATTTTATGTGTCTGGTCTCCCATAGGTTTTCTTTTTACTGCAAAAATTCTGCTGAGTCACCAAGTCTAAAATAATGAATCTCACTGGTGTCCTTGCTGCCATTTCCAAGAGTTGACATCGGGAATAGGACTGGTTTCAAAAAGAAGCCTGTGGGTTTAACATATCACATGTAGATGGAGGGGCCTCTTCCCAGTTAATTGTCCTCACCTTATAGTTGCAGACCTGAAATGTGTAGCAAGACAAGTCAATGGAACTGGCGTACTAAACCATCCCTCCCAAGATTTCGGCTTCTTAGGGGAGGCGAGGGTTATTGTCCTGGGCAGGCACTGAGTGACAGAAGCTCTGCAGCCACCTGGCATGTGGTATATGATGTGTCATTTAATGTGGATCTCACATCTGTATACCAGGCTACAAACACTGCTCTGGGCCCCCATAGGAGGTTCGGGCAGAGGGTAAATGATATAGGAGGTGAAAAGGGTTAACACAATTTTAGGTTGGCAAATTAAGTCCTTGTTTGTGTATGATGTATGCTATGTATTCATTTAACCTATTTTTAATGCAGCACTGGTCCAATTTATAGCTGCAAATCGGTTTCTTTTTCAATCTCCGGCTCTCATACCAGTAAGAAGACAACCTCGGAGCCCGTTTATAATGACTAGTCTTCATGAAGCAGTAATGCCCCGGGCTCCTGCCCTTCTATATTTCGCAAATCTCGAGAAACCAGAGCAGCTGCTTCCTGAATCCCCATCTCACAAAGATGCCGCTTTAACGATCATGAATTATTTTTGCCCCCCTGCAAGGGAAAGCTGTGTGTCTGCAGGTAGGTATATGCAGAGCTCATGTCAGATGAATTATTGATGATTTCACTGCTCACAGGGTTTTACTGAAGATGAAGGCTGGATAAGAGATCACCACATGCTGTAATGGGTGTGATATTCCTGGCTAAATTGTATGGATGCCTGCCAGCAAATTCATCCCGGCCCTTGCCGTAGTTCACCGTAACACCTTCAGCCCTGGAGTAAATAGTCAGGCTGTGGCATTTTAACCTCTCGTGTGCCGGAAGGCTCATCACAGTGACAGGGTGCACTCCAACCCAAAAGGCATTTGGTAACACGAAACAGAAAAGGCCAGAAGTCACACACTCCAGGCTACTGTGCTGTAATTTAATTTAAAATTTGCAGAAAGCATCTCCGTGTTCTTACACTGAGTAACTCCACATGGGATGAGGCCAAACAAGAAACAATGAAAGCTTGCCCAAAAACAAAAAAAGTAATTAGGGCGAAAAACAGGGCACTTATTCAAAGGGCGACGCCAGCTTCTGAAGAAGCCAGTGTTGTTTCCAAGACTGGACTCCAAGATCAAGTCAAGAATATCTTATTATCTACTAATAGACTATACAGAATATCCGATGTGCTATTCTTTGTAGCAATACGTACGTCTTTCTTTTATTCTAGAGGGAAAGTCCTGTTCTTTTTTTTATTTTTAGGTCATACAGAATTGTATTCCTTAAACAGAAAGCCGTGATGAACAGTTTATTTACCTAAGTGATATTTGTAAAATGTTAGGTCAGAATAGACAAATTTGATTCATTCTACCAGTCTGCTAAGGTTTTAATTGAGCTGTTTTTTGGGGGTTTTTTGGGTATTTTTTTTTTTTTTTTTTAAGTATAATTTTAATTTACTTTGAACTCTGGACAGTTCACACTTGAGTGAATAATTCTGTAAGTTGTAAATGTTCGGCTCGGTACAGGAGTTGAAAAATGTTGGTCTATAATTTTCTGATAAAGGAATGTCTCCCAACAAGTTCCTGATCAGAAACTAAACGAACTGTGCATGAAAAATCAGCTATAATAATACCCCCATGATCTACATCTGGCAAACACTGGTCAGCGAGGATAACATGCAGGCCTCGAACCAGTTCCTTTAGAACCTTTTTTTTTTTTTTTACGTTTTTAAGAATTTTCAGATATAAAAAAATCGAATGGATAAGTCGAGAGTGAAAATTATAAATTGAAGCTTATGTGAAGTCCACCAAGAGAACTGGTCTTCGATCTCCCCAGAATGCGTCCCAATACAATGTGACCCCACCAGAGACAGAAACCTTGATCCAAGATCTATGGGCTGTGGACCTTTGCTCCCAAGTTGTAGTGTTAAGTATTGGAGATTTTCATGGCACATGTTAATCCACCCGCTAATTGTAATCCCTTTACTACAGAGAAATTCATTAGGATTCACAGCTCATCAACTTGGCAGCAGTAATAGTTTGTGCGTCGTTCCAAAACTGCTAGAACGGACAGCCATATTTAAATGCAAATGGGGAGAGCAAGCAGGGTAAAATGTGCTGTAAAATGAGTTTTCCCAAGAAATAGGACAAGAAAAAGGAGGAAAAGCCAACGTAGTGAGCTTAATATACAGAGGGAGATAGAGGGTATTCTAGGACAGACGAGGGAGCCGTCCCCGTAATGTACGTTATGATTGAGGGAATAGAGTTTGGAGCGCTTGCCTAAATACAGACTGGAACTATTTTTAAACCCTGGCAGCTTTTCTTGGTTAAAAAGCAGAGGAAGTTTATTCCAGATGAAAGAAAGTTATAAAAAGATGGATCTATATTAAACATGTGGACAGAATGAGACAAAGTATGTCGCCACATATACACAAAGCAACGTTTCAAACGGGTAAAAACGAGATGAACCCAGCAACGAGCTCCTGGTACAGGTCCTGGGGAGTAAGCCTAAATGACAGGGGCGGTGGTACCCACTTGGCCTGATCATCTTTTCTATTGTTTTTAAACTTCAAATAATATTTACCCCAGTTGTAATAACTACATACACACAGAGATTGAAGGGGAAATGACTATAAAGCACACGGGGGGAATGGAACTGTGCTACAATGTGTTACCCTAGTTGGTAATTATTAGGGTTACTATGAGCTGGCATCATGAAATCAGTTGGTGGATGAAATGGGAGAAGGTCAGTGGGGGTGAATTTGGAAACTCAGTTCTGTATATTGACTGTTGTAAAGAAGAAATCGATCGGAGGAGGCCATCAAGTCAGGGATGAAACGGAAAAAGGATATCTAAATGAATGAGAGGGGATAAGATGTAATGAGAGTGAGGGTACTTTTGTGTGGATATGGCTTTAGGAGGTGGATATTGATATCCTTCCCCCACAGAACGGGGAAGGGTACGGCATATGTCAGACAGACCAATTCAAGTACAAACTTGATATTTTTCTAAGTAAAAAATATTGACCTCCATATAAATCCTTGTTAGGGGTCAGAAGCAGTATTTTAAGGCTACCTAGCGCTCAGGGATTTGTCAAGTCATGTGTAGAACTGCAATAAAATGTAAAAAGGGGTAAAATTCTACGTTGTGCTTTGATAGAAGCTTTACAGAATGGACACTTCTATTGAAGTGAGTTAACGCTGCATGTCAATTCACAATATTTGTGCAAAACATGTGTTAGTTTAAAGCCAAAAATAGGGCATGACTTCTGTTGTGTATTAAATCTTTTTTTACAGCTCTGATTAATAAAGCAGTATGGTTTCTCCAGTTACACCTGGGGTATATAACGTGGCTCTGCTTCTATTTTAAAGGGACATGAGATCTGGAGATACATTATTATTATTTTATTATATATACACATCAATGCATCTTTCAAAAAACAGGCGTCCTAGAACAAAGACGGGAGAAATGAGATAATGGATACTAACCAAAATTCAGGAATTTTTATTGCAAGTTTCAAAATGTCAGTTTCCAAGCAGAGACTCATTTCATGCACCCCCATGCAGATATTTTCTCTTAAATAATTCATTAAATAAGGGGTTAGGGGATATTATACATAAAGCCCCCGAGGACATCCATATATAACATGTCCTTTCTACTGCAATACATTGTACAGCTTCACAAGGATACCACGAGCACATGCAAACACTAATGCATGCGCGGCCAATTCGTTCTCACTGTCACTTCATTGCTTTATATAGAAACAGCATTTTCTTCTCTTGTGTAGGAAGTCGGTGAAACCGTAGCCTTTAAATAAAAAGGCCATACCAGGACCCTTCAAGTCCCCTGCCCAGATCCCACAAATAACAAGCCTTTTGTTCCAGCAAAGATTTTTTTTTTTCCCTCTGTGGATCAGAATTTATAAAATGATGTTTGGGGAGAGAATGGACTGTTCTTTTCCACAGGGCGCGTTTAACAGGCACCATTCTACACGGTCCGGCACAATCAGACGTCATTATTTTATTATTTGTAATGGGACTTTTTAAAATGTAGGAAAAAAAAAAATCTAAACCTTCAAAAACTTTGACAAATAAAAAACATTAAACATTTAAAAGGACAATAATGCTTGTAAAAATAAATAAATAAATTTACAAAAAAAAAAATATATTGAAATGGACATTTCAGGGTTGGAGCTTTTTTGAAATAGCTGCAGCTCCAAATCGAACTGGTTTGGCTTATTATGATTCCAGCAAAGTATAATAATCAAATATAAAATTGGATGAAATAAATTAAACGAATCTGAGAAATAACATTCTTTGGACAGTGGGACACCCTTAAAGGCGGTAAAGAAAACAAGATATATATTGAAAAAATTCTCATTCTCCAGAGGATGCATAAAATAACTGCGTTTGTTGGTGTTATATAAATGATAATTCTAACAATACAGACAATGAACAAATGACTGCAAAACAACAACAAATTAGAATATTAAAAAGAATAAAGAATTAAAAAAAAAAGATTTATTTTTGCTTTCTTAGATTCTGTTTTGAATTATTGAAAAATTTAACCTGAGCTCTGTGGCCTAAAAAAGGAGGTAGAACTAGACTTAATTCCCCTAAAGTCTGTTTGATAAGAAACCCCAATAGAAAATACAGAATGCTGCTCCTGAAAAATTTGGAACGAGTCGTCGTCTCACGAAATGATAAAGGAAATGACACAAATAGTGTATTTTCTTTTCTAAATTGAATTTAAATTTTTTTCCAGGTGATAGAAATATACACTTAAATAATCTGAAACATTTCTAGAATCCCTCACATTACTAAAGGTTTTTTTTCCCCTTCATGTTTTATATTTATATTTGTTATTTATTTTTATTTTTTTTATTTAACCGAATACTCTTCGCTAACTTGGGAAAGAGTGAATGTGTCTTCACAGAGGAATTTGCATTTGTTGTTAAATTCTGGATTGAAAGATCCCACCATTTCTTTGTACCAAAATATAATTATAGAGCGGAGTGGAGGTCAACCGATAGAACTCCAATGGTTGTTGAACTTCTACTACCATAATGCCGGTCACATCTACCTCTTATCTACAGTTTGAGTGCCAAATCAGAGTATTAAAGAACAAAGAATGGCGTCACAGGGAGCCGTCTGTCAGTGGATCCCGATCCCGATTTATTTCAGAGGGTCCAGACTTATAATTACAGGTACATCATAATGGATGCGCCGTTGACAAAATGCATTTTAATGGAACTATATTACTTTTAGAGAATAGGCCTCCTAATTTTGCAGCAGAAGAATGTGTCATCAGGGCCATGTACTTAATTTGGGTCCCTGAACAAAATAAATTAGGAACCACTGCCGTATGCGTGGCCCGTGTGAGGCTCCATTAGTTTTGAGACCTGGGATATACTAAAGTGAAATCGAAGGGGTTTTACTCTTAGAACAAGATGGGTGCACACCACTTGTACATCTTCCCCCAGTCCAGAGCTTGTAGATAGTTGAAAACATTGCCATGGGTTACTATGGTAACATTCTGACTCACTGTGCCAGACTGGAGAGAGAGGTACAAGTGGTCTGCACCTGCCGAGGGTACAGATCACATGCTTCACCCACTGCACTACCAGGCAAAAAGGGATGCAAAAGGGAGGGATGTATAAATAAAAACTTTAAAAATATATCAGAGTACCACAATAAAGATTCTACATATACCCAACAATACTGCAAACACCCACCACACATACACAGCACCACAAACAGCCCATACACACACACACTACACAAAACTATAGACAGCCAATACACATATACAGCACACTATCACAGAGAGCCCACACACATACAACCACAGACAGCCAATACACATATACAGCACACAAAACCACAGACAGCCCACACACATACACAGTAAAATACCACAGACAGCCCACACACATACCACCACAGACATACACAAAAATTTAAAAGCTGCACCCCATAGCACAACACTACAAATAGCCAAGAAACATATACAACACGTGCAGAATAACGCACACACACCATTCACAGACCAATTAAAACACTACAAACAGCCCACACTCATACACAACACCACACACATTCCACAAAGCAGTGACTGCTGCACCCATACACAACACAAAAAACATTCTCCAACATACACACAGGTTAATAAAAAAAAAAACAGTGCCAGCACTCCAATGAATTTCTTTGGCAGAGCACAAGACAAAAGCTGCCAACCCCGATAACTACCAATTGCGCATATACAGGTCACATATGGACTAGATTAGCTTTGCGAACTCTGATATATTTACCAAAATTATCCAACAGAAATAACAGGACAAAAGGGGTATAAGCTAAAACAAGAGAAGACAAGGTTCAGACTGTAAGCTTGTTTGAGCAGGGCCCTCGTCTACCTGTTGTTCCTGTGTCATTGTGTCATTGTCTAATTTATTGTAAAATTTCCTCCTCTCAGAATATTGTAAAGCGCTGCGGAATTAGTTGGCGCTATATAAATACCTATAATAATAACGAACGCTCCTGCATGCAGTTTAAAGGACATTTAGTATGCAAACAAATCCCTGCATTTGGCAACGCTGAGCAACAGTAGAACCACGGATCTCCAACGCGTTTACCGATTACGCTAATGTACCCATTGTGCACCGAGAAGCCATTAAAATATTTTTCTTCAAACATTCCTCCAGCAAGTGATTTGTGATGGTGCATCCGCACCCCCCTCCATCAAAATAAAATGAATGAAGAAACCAAGGTTAGTATATATTGGAAATAAATAGGATTTTACATTTTAAAGCATGATTATTGCTGCAAATACTCGTTTTGCCCTCTGCCATAATAAAAAATGTTTGCCTAACTTGTTGTTTTCTTTTAGTGTAACCCATTTGTCTGAAATAAAATATGGTGTTTTCATTATGAAGACTGGCGATTCTGTAACTGAATGCATAGGAAGGATTCAGAATATCGACTAACATCACAGGAATGAAGATGTAAAAACAAGAATTGTGCGCTCGGTTTAACACTTATTACAAACAAGAATAGTCAACTGAGTGAGCAATTGTTATACATGCTAGTTAATAGCTTCGAAGGAGAGTCAAGACAGATTTTTTTTAAAGCATTAGAATATAGGGTTTCTTTTTTTTTGTTTCCATGGTGAAAGGAGGTAAGAGAACCAATATATATGTGTGGTTTCTCTCTATATTCAGACAGGTAACGGAGTCAGACAGATAGATAAGATTATACCAAGATGTACCGAATTGTATTAAACTTCTCAAACCGTGCATAATAACGTGATACGAATGCTGAAATAAAGGTACAAATTAACTTTCTGATCTTATTAGATATTACTGGGGGATTGCAGAGCCTCGACTTGACAAAATATGTAAGTGACTGATAAATCCAAATGCGTGTTTTTTTCTAACATGCAACTTTTGTGCGTGTCTTGTGTACGCTTGTGTTCGTTATGAAATGCGTCGGCGTATTTGTATGGTAGCTCTCCAAACCATAGGACCACGGTAACAAGTGTCCGGAGTGAAAATTCCTATAGATACAGCTTGTAGAGATTCTGTGCGATTTATTTACTAAACAAGGAAATTGCTGAGAATTTTACATTTCGAACCAATAACGCAAAGCTGGCTTTGAGAGCTGGAGAATTTTTCCAGTTCAGCTAATTCCGGTTCCCTCGTCAGGTATCCGTTCCCAATATAGTGAATAAATCTCTGTATTTCAGTTTGGTTAATTAAGATTTTACTCAGATTTTTGTGCACTGCATTTGCAAATAAAGCACAGGAAGAATCGCTTCAGATTAGTCTGTAGTTGGGAATAAATAATTTAAATAAAATCAGATCCCAGAAGATAATTCGGCATTAAGTATTTGCGCTAATTTAGCGCAGCACATACGTTGGCCTCTAGTTCCCATGGCAGCAGGCTGCGTTAACAGACTCACACGGAGTTGCGCAGCCACACTGCATGCAGCTGCGAGCACACTAAAGGCCCCTGATTGTCAAAAACAATATTCTAATTATGATTCTAATACAAGGACACAATAATCTGATTATCTTACACACAGCATTACAATCATTGTCACACAACGCACGGAGCCGCGCGTACGAAATTCCTAACCCAAACAAGCTATGTTTTATGATATGGATAACAGTCAGGAACTATTTCCTGCAAAATTACATAGTAGCGGATTGTTGATGCAACGCTGTATGACAATGGTTTACAGTAAAATGCCATTTGTGCTGAATAATTAGGGGTTGACACTTGTGGTGTGTTCATACAAGATTAGGTTGAGAGTAAAGGTTAGTTTGTCTATACAGGACCATAGGATGTATGGATTGTATCTATCTGAGAGGGCAATGGGTTATTATGTGTGTGCATGCGTGTATTTTTACATACACACGAATCATTGCCCTTTTAGAAAACACACACAATATATATATAGACTGGGATTTAATGCATAAAAGAGACTCTCACCCAGTAACCCTGTATGTATATATTATTAGAATTACTGGCATTTATAAAACGTCAACATATTCCACGGTGCAGCGCAATTGGGAAAAAGACAGTACAATATAAATAGGCCAATATACAAAAAGAGGTCCCTGCCTGTCCCTGCAGATATTTTATACAGAGAACTTTGCTAGATGGCCCGTGAGCTTACAATCTAAAGGTTAAAATACTTAGAATGGCATTCTATCCATGCGATCAGATATGTAGACCAAGACGCCCTACCTGTGTGGCTTGCCATGGGGAGAGGAGAAGAGAAGTACTTGGTGGCTTGGAAGTGCCCGGGGTGTTGCACCGCACTGTGGCCTGCTGGTGGGTTCATTCGGCTGGCTCCGCGGTGACTCAGGTGAGGGGGAGGAACGAACTCCCGGCCGTCCATCCCGGGGGAGGGGGCTTGGCAGGTGGGCAGTAGTCCTTAGTGGGAGGTCCCGGGAGCGTAGCCGCGCTCCCTCTGCAGGTCCGGGATCATTCTCTGCAACGGGAGAACACAACAACTCAGACAAATTTCATGTAATTATTATAATGATTAAATACCTTGTACTATGCAGGTTTTATTTAACCCTCTGATTACTAGGTTCCGTCCATGGCTGACACCCCCTAGCTACAACCTGCTGTTTAGAACAATGCAAGGTCCTAACATAATGCCCCCAAAAAATAGAATGATGTATTAACTTTGTTATACATGCAAACACAATGGCCAACAATTCATCTTGTGCCGTGTACCAGATGTAGAGCCTCTGAAAGCACAGCTGTGCGTGGCTTCTGATTGATCTGCTGCAGAGATTATCATTTAATTGTCTTGTATCAGCTTGGGTACACTGACCGCCGTACACAACAAAAATATCATGTCGCAATCGAAAAACTAAAAACGTTCACTTCTGCTGAATCACAAGGCTAAAATCAGTTATAAAAGGAAATAAAACCGGGTAATGGGGAGGGGTGCAGCCAATTCAGAACTTGATGTTTGCAGGAATTGGAAAAGAGATTTATTTTTTTTCTATACCGTGTAAAAAAAAGAAATTGTTTTTTTTGTTTGTTTTTTTATACGGTGCTTTTTTCCCAAAGACATTCAGTGTGCTTAAGAGAACACTCAGATTCTACCAGAATCAGCATCTAAATAATAGATGTTATTATTGCATAACCTAACAGCTGAGTAGGATAAATGGCTGAGCTGATCCTACCGGGACTTAAACCAGCAACCTTGAGGTTTGAATAAGTGTTGGTGCATGAACCAGTTCAGCTAGCTCAAAGCCTACGAAACGGATCCTGTTGCTCTCACACAAAGTACCTGCGTGATTTTAGATGGTATTCAGGTATATCTGGATAATGTTGTGGCAACTCTAGCTTGAAACACTTCACATTACCATATCTGTCCCTTATTCACGAAAGTGAGAATTGTCAGGGATTCAAAGTGAATTTAAAAGTTAAAGGCCAAAGTAGCCGCACTGGAAGCCCAGCTGACTTGGAGAATGTTTCCCATTTTGCTATTTTGGCATTACATTTGGAATTGATTTTAATTTCCTGACAGTTGTCAGTTTAGTGAATAATTATGTCAATGTTTGCACAGACTGAGAGCCAGACAGATTATTTGGTAGCCAGTCTGATTTATAAATGAACACCTGACGCATAGTCCTAGATTCAGCAATAAACAGGGTGATGTAATATTGACTCTCAGACTTCCGATTAATAAGGACATGTGGGATACAGCCGTGTAGCTCATGTTGTACGTTTTGGAGGACTGTGTACCTGCCTTCAATGTGCTGCACATAGTGACTCCTATAACTCAGCCATGGCCAAGTCCCCGTAATATTACACAACCTCACCAACTCCACACCTATCATACACTAGCAGAGCCATTACTGTGTGGCCCATCTTAAATATCAAAGAAAGCAAGCAGATACCTTTAATTTATCCAGCCTTTGGACTGATTAATCAACTTCAGACATAGCGACTAACACGATATCGGTGATAAATACAATATTTTTACTTCTATCCCACCATTCTGCCTACAAATAGTGTAATCTGTACCTGGGTAGTGAGGCCATCTCTCTATTTCGGCCTAATATTTGAAATTCACACTTTATCTAATAACCCTGATGTTTTTGCAAGGGGGTGGGAGACACGTAGAACTGGGTGGAGGCGAGAACGTGTAATGAATGAAGATTAATGAGAATGTGGACATTCATTCCTCTTCTCCTGCCTGTAGAACAGCTTGCGATCTTAGCCATCAATCAACACATCTCACAGGCAAAACCAGAGGGCTCCTAGCATGCTAATTACAATTATTTATATAGCGCCAACATATTCTGCATCGCAGTACAATAGGTAAACAAAATGTATGACATACGGGAACAGTAGGTGAAGAGGCCCCTGTCCGAATAAATCTTCCCATTCTCGTACAAGCTGAATTAGACACAGATATATATTGGTTTCATGTGTAGCCAACTATCCCACTTCTGCTGAACTTCATATCCCATAATGCTCTGACAAATGACTGGTTTAGGCTGACTCGCCTCTGTTTGACGTGTAAGAACCCCACGTGCAGGGAGTTCGGTGGCAATAAATGGGAATTTGCCTTAGAAGCATTATTTGAAATAAATAATATCCTCATATATCTATACACAAGAAACCTCCTCCCACCCCCTTCTGGTTTCTATTAACAGTATGTATAAAGACACAATCACATTTTATCCTCTGTAACATGACTTCCAGTACATTCATGGCTTAGTATGGTTCTGCAACTTTTATGGTAATCCCACGGATTAAACTGACACATTGAGCGGTTAGTCCATTCCCAGGGAATATCTGATTATTAGGATCCATTTTTAATAACACATTAAGAACATGACAGACACAATCTGCCAGGCTGTGTCCTTCACACACTGCTCTTTCTGCCAGTTATTAATACCAGAGGGATGATACTGCGACGCAATAAAAGGGTTAAATTTGCAACAGCAGTGATAGAGGTGACGGGATGGGGGGTGGGGTGAGGGGGACCATCCAATGGTTAGTCTCCAAATTATAATACAATAAGGATCTGTTCATGAGCCTTAGTTTAAATGTAAACCACATTAAAGATACTTATTATAAAACATAATTACTGGAGCTGGGTTATAAAAAGGGAAATGTGCTCGGGGCAGTTTTAAAATGAATGAGACCCCTGTGTGGTGGTAGGTTATGGGAAATATTAACACTTTGAGTGCTTTGCTGTCGCTGGCAAGCAAAAAAAAAAAAAAAAAAAAAAAAAGGTTATTAACCCCTACATCCTGTTTCTGTTAAAACTAAATATTTTGCAGAATGAGACCAATAGGATTTAGATCAATGTGAAACAGTTCATAAATATTCTGAGACAGGCCCAGCCAGGATCAAGGTGACAATATTAACATGTATTGTACACACACACACACACACACACACACACACAGACACACACATCAATCAGACACAGACACACACACACACATCAATCACACAGACACACACACACACAGACTGACATAATACACTGTAAATGGATGACAAAACTATATGGTATACAATGACGCAATGAAAAACATTTTAAATAGGACTCTACATATCAATTATTAATAAATACAATATTTCAAATGGCAGCTGGTTGCATAATTGTACATCAGATCCGTCAATATGTATTATTGATTAGAGCTGCGCTCAATGAACGTGCATGGGGTGGGGGAGGGGGTTATAACATTTCCCAGTGGCAGCACAGTGCACACTGTCCACAGATATTGATAGTATGTAGCTGCTCTAAGTGCATGGGCCACCAGACAATGACATGGACCACAGCAGCCCACAGCTATAAGCATCACGTTAATCGAAACATGGTCTGAATCTTGGAAGTATAAACCCAGTCAGTACAAGGATGGTACCTATAAACCCATTCAGTACAAGGATGGTACCTATAAACCCATTCAGTACAAGGATGGTACCTATAAACCCATTCAGTACAAGGATGGTACCTATAAACCCATTCAGTACAAGGATGGTACCTATAAACCCATTCAGTACAAGGATGGTACCTATAAACCCATTCAGTACAAGGATGGTACCTATAAACCCATTCAGTACAAGGATGGTACCTATAAACCCATTCAGTACAAGGATGGTACCTATAAACCCATTCAGTACAAGGTTGGTACCTATAAACCCATTCAGTACAAGGATGGTACCTATAAACCCATTCAGTACAAGGATGGTACCTATAAACCCATTCAGTACAAGGTTGGTACCTATAAACCCATTCAGTATAAGGATGGTACCTATAAACCCAGTCAGTACAAGGATGGTACCTATAAACCCATTCAGTACAAGGTTGGTACCTATAAACCCATTCAGTACAAGGATGGTACCTATAAACCCATTCAGTACAAGGATGGTACCTATAAACCCATTCAGTACAAGGATGGTACCTATAAACCCATTCAGTACAAGGATGGTACCTATAAACCCATTCAGTACAAGGATGGTACCTATAAACCCATTCAGTACAAGGATGGTACCTATAAACCCATTCAGTACAAGGATGGTACCTATAAACCCATTCAGTACAAGGATGGTACCTATAAACCCATTCAGTACAAGGTTGGTACCTATAAACCCATTCAGTATAAGGATGGTACCTATAAACCCATTCAGTACAAGGTTGGTACCTATAACCCCATTCAGTACAAGGATGGTACCTATAAACCCATTCAGTATAAGGATGGTACCTATAAACCCATTCAGTACAAGGTTGGTACCTATAAACCCATTCAGTACAAGGATGGTACCTATAAACCCATTCAGTACAAGGATGGTACCTATAAACCCATTCAGTACAAGGATGGTACCTATAAACCCATTCAGTACAAGGATGGTACCTATAAACCCATTCAGTACAAGGATGGTACCTATAAACCCATTCAGTACAAGGATGGTACCTATAAACCCATTCAGTACAAGGATGGTACCTATAAACCCATTCAGTACAAGGATGGTACCTATAAACCCATTCAGTACAAGGATGGTACCTATAAACCCATTCAGTACAAGGTTGGTACCTATAAACCCATTCAGTACAAGGATGGTACCTATAAACCCATTCAGTACAAGGATGGTACCTATAAACCCATTCAGTACAAGGTTGGTACCTATAAACCCATTCAGTATAAGGATGGTACCTATAAACCCAGTCAGTACAAGGATGGTACCTATAAACCCATTCAGTACAAGGTTGGTACCTATAAACCCATTCAGTACAAGGATGGTACCTATAAACCCATTCAGTACAAGGATGGTACCTATAAACCCATTCAGTACAAGGATGGTACCTATAAACCCATTCAGTACAAGGATGGTACCTATAAACCCATTCAGTACAAGGATGGTACCTATAAACCCATTCAGTACAAGGTTGGTACCTATAAACCCATTCAGTACAAGGATGGTACCTATAAACCCATTCAGTACAAGGATGGTACCTATAAACCCATTCAGTACAAGGTTGGTACCTATAAACCCATTCAG
Source organism: Pelobates fuscus (assembly GCF_036172605.1). Lineage (NCBI taxonomy): Eukaryota > Metazoa > Chordata > Amphibia > Anura > Pelobatidae > Pelobates > Pelobates fuscus. The sequence goes on from NC_086321.1 coordinate 379,918,563, forward strand.
TATAAGGATGGTACCTATAAACCCAGTCAGTACAAGGATGGTACCTATAAACCCATTCAGTACAAGGTTGGTACCTATAAACCCATTCAGTACAAGGATGGTACCTATAAACCCATTCAGTACAAGGTTGGTACCTATAACCCCATTCAGTACAAGGATGGTACCTATAAACCCAGTCAGTATAAGGATGGTACCTATAAACCCATTCAGTACAAGGATGGTACCTATAAACCCATTCAGTACAAGGTTGGTACCTATAAACCCATTCAGTACAAGGATGGTACCTATAAACCCATTCAGTACAAGGTTGGTACCTATAACCCCATTCAGTACAAGGTTGGTACCTATAAACCCAGTCAGTACAAGGATGGTACCTATAAACCCATTCAGTACAAGGTTGGTACCTATAAACCCAGTCAGTATAAGGATGGTACCTATAACCCCATTCAGTACAAGGATGGTACCTATAAACCCATTCAGTACAAGGATGGTACCTATAAACCCATTCAGTACAAGGTTGGTACCTATAAACCCAGTCAGTATAAGGATGGTACCTATAAACCCATTCAGTACAAGGATGGTACCTATAAACCCATTCAGTACAAGGATGGTACCTATAAACCCATTCAGTACAAGGATGGTACCTATAAACCCAGTCAGTATAAGGATGGTACCTATAAACCCATTCAGTACAAGGATGGTACCTATAACCCCATTCAGTACAAGGATGGTACCTATAAACCCATTCAGTACAAGGATGGTACCTATAAACCCATTCAGTACAAGGTTGGTACCTATAACCCCATTCAGTACAAGGATGGTACCTATAAACCCAGTCAGTATAAGGATGGCACCTATAAACCCATTCAGTACAAGGATGGTACCTATAAACCCATTCAGTACAAGGATGGTACCTATAAACCCATTCAGTACAAGGATGGTACCTATAAACCCATTCAGTACAAGGATGGTACCTATAAACCCATTCAGTACAAGGTTGGTACCTATAAACCCATTCAGTACAAGGATGGTACCTATAAACCCATTCAGTACAAGGATGGTACCTATAAACCCAGTCAGTATAAGGATGGTACCTATAAACCCATTCAGTACAAGGATGGTACCTATAACCCCATTCAGTACAAGGATGGTACCTATAAACCCATTCAGTACAAGGATGGTACCTATAACCCCATTCAGTACAAGGATGGTACCTATAAACCCATTTAGTACAAGGTTGGTACCTATAAACCCATTCAGTATAAGGATGGTACCTATAAACCCATTCAGTACAAGGTTGGTACCTATAAACCCATTCAGTACAAGGATGGTACCTATAAACCCATTTAGTATAAGGATGGTACCTATAAACCCATTCAGTGTAAGGTTGTTACCTATAAACCCATTCAATCTAAAAGACTTCTACCTATCATCCCATTCAGTCTAAGACTGTTACCTATGTGCACACAAGGCCTATACTGGGACAGAGAAAGTCACTAGCCTTCCACCACCATCTATAGCCGGCCATCTGTAGCAGCAATGGCCCCCTATAGCAGCAATGGCCCCCTATAGCAGCAATGGCCCCCTATAGCAGCAATGGCCCCCTATAGCAGCAATGGCCCCCTATAGCAGCAATGGCCCCTTATAGCAGCAATGGCCCCTTATAGCAGCAATGGCCACCTTTAGTAGTATTGGCCATCTTCAGCGGTAATTGCCCCCTATAGCAGTATTGGCCACCAATAGCAGCATTGGCCAACGTTGGCCATCTATAGCAGTATTGGCTATTGGAAAAGGAAATTCCAGAGCTGGACATAGTGATGATAACAATTCAGATTGCTGTGAATTCAGACTAATAGTTATTATTGTATCATTTATTTATAGTGTCAAGGCAATGTGCATTGTGCGTACAGCATTGATACAGAAGAACAGAGGAAGGATCTTCATAGAAGGAAAGGCGGTTTCTTTAAATCCAGTTCAATCTTTGCATTATTAGATACAGTGACTGTAATGTACCAGAAATCAGCCTGGCTGTGTAACAACATCGAGAAATGTGTGCAATGCATAGCAATGGGCATTGTATTCTGTCTATTGGCATTTAAGGGGTTAAATCACCTGCTGCCAATGAGCAAAGCAGCTCATTCTCCTGGCACTGATAGTGTTAATAGTCCTGGGACAGTGTCCAGGAGACTAGAAGATGTGACAGCTTTGATTTCACACACTGTCTGTGCAAGTACCGAGTAGAATGGGGAGTTTGTTATTACTGACATAACTAATCACCTGTTACCATGCAGTGATCCTTGGATCAGCCCTGCTTGCAACCAGTCAATGGCCCATTTATACTACAGGCTGGCTAACATGGCAGGGAGTGTGAGACAGCATGCAGTGTCAAATAATGAATGCAGTGTGTGAGACAGAATGCAGTGTGTGAGACAGAATGCAGTGTCAAATAATGAATGCAGTGTATGAGACAGAATGCAGTGTGTGAGACAGAATGCAGTGTCAAATAATGAATGCAGTGTGTGAGACAGAATGCAGTGTGACATGTAATGAATGCAGTGTGTGAGACAGAATGCAGTGTGTGAGACAGAATGCAGTGTGTGAGACATAATGCAGTGTGTGCGACAGAATGCAGTGTCAAATAATGAATGCAGTGTGTGAGACAGAATGCAGTGTGTGAGACAGAATGCAGTGTCATAAATAATGAATGCAGTGTGTGAGACAGAATGCAGTGTCATAAATAATGAATGCAGTGTGTGAGACAGAATGCAGTGTCATAAATAATGAATGCAGTGTGTGAGACAGAATGCAGTGTGTGAGACAGAATGCAGTGTGTGAGACAGAATGCAGTGTCAAATAATGAATGCAGTGTGTGAGACAGAATGCAGTGTGTGAGACAGAATGCAGTGTCAAATAATGAATGCAGTGTGTGAGACAGAATGCAGTGTCATAAATAATGAATGCAGTGTGTGAGACAGAATGCAGTGTCAAATAATGAATGCAGTGTCATAAATAATGAATGCAGTGTGTGAGACAGAATGCAGTGTGTGAGACAGAATGCAGTGTCAAATAATGAATGCAGTGTGTGAGACAGAATGCAGTGTCAAATAATGAATACAGTGTGTGAGACAGAATGCAGTGGGACACACAATAAATGCAGTGTGAGACAGAATGCAGTGTGACATACAATAATAATAATAATAATAATAATAAGACTAATAAAGTATGTATTTAACCAGGAAAGGTACATTCAGACTACTCTGGTTTTCAAGTACCTCCTGGGGATGATGTAATGAGTGCAGTGTAACACAGAATGCAGTGTAGCACATTGTACCATTTTGTACAGCACTGCAGCCTATGTTCGCTCAAGCCCCTGTCTATTGAAGGCCATAGATAGCGGCCTTGCCTTCACATCACTAGTCCAGGCCTCTCATTCTAGGACTGGATCCCACGGTTTCCTGTGTGACAGTATACTCCAGGATAGGAGGGTCCCAGTCTCTTTATATTAAGTGTATATCCAGGGCAATCATGGGGGAACTCCATAACGCAAAGGCTTAACCGGAAACAAAACAGAGTAAACCCTATTAAACCACAACTCCCAACATGCTCAGGCAGCTCTGCTTGGCTGCGTGTGCCAACCAGTCTTGGCAATGTCTGTATCTATGGAGAAAACATGCTTTCCCCCAATTTAGGATTCCTTGAGTCCCCAAACATGCAATTCAGACAATAATCTCAAACAATAGGGACCGATACTGAGTCTACTGAGAGTGGTGATCCACAGCCACCAGAGGGAGAGTATCTCAACAACAACAAGCTGGGCCTTCATCGTATCCAACGTGCAATAATAATAATAATAATAATAATAATAATAATAATGATGTAAAAACATAACAAGTCTAAATAAAAACAAACAATTGTCCACCCCAGAAGGTTATTCAAACTGATATTTAAACAAAAATAAATACATTTTGGAGATTTTTTGGAACAAACGAAAACATAAAATAAAGGTTGTGAAGCAGTGAGACATGGCATACTGACTGGTCAGTACAAGCAGAGTACAGACTACAGAATTAGTGATGATACAATGTTTCTGTATGTCTATCAGGGAATATGGAACAATTAATGCCCTGTTCCATTGCAGTATACGGCGGCCTCTTCCAACACAGGAGTGCAGCCTACCCCCTCAGGGGCACTTAATGTGGGTCTGCTCAAAAAAGCACCTCTGGGATGAATCCAGCTGTTTCCAATACCCATCCTGTAATCAGGCAACTGCACTCTATACATGGAGAGTGTGCCTGGCCTGTCACTACTACACATTATTAATATCAATATTTACTGAGCGCAAACATATTCTACAGCGCAGTACAAATAGTACACAAAGAATCAAATCATGACAAACAAGTTAAGATGATCAGGAATGAGACCTGAACCCAGTTTATTGTATCTGCATTCTGTGCATTTCACTCTCAAGACAAACATGCGCACATCGTTAGTAAATGACCACCAGACATGTCCTGCCCACCTACTGAGCTGCGCTGCAGACTAGGATGGCGCTATAGAACTGATAAAGATGTGTACACCTTTTATAATTCACATATCTCTCCATAAAGCAGGAAACATTGATTAAAAGGTTGTATATAAAAAATGAAAAAAATACTCAGAAAAAAAACCACTGGCAGGATTTAAAAGCCCTCTCTACTTCAAATCTATTAGAAAGGGATTATTGAAAGAAATATATTATATATATATATATATATATATAGCCGTATTAGTAAATGTAGTAAATGGCATTAGATGCTAAAATAATCAGAGTATTGTAGTATCGCATACTACATTATAATTAATAAAATATAATATGTATGTGTATATAACGCCAAATAACCCACATACTGCAGTTTGTAATGATAAATGTTTTAACCTCTTAATGACCAAACTTCTGGAATAAAAGGGAATCATGACATGTCACACATGTTATGTGTCCTTAAGGGGTTAATCGACTAACAGAATATTTAAAGTCGAGCTGTCGATAGTTTTCTCCAGTTATTTCTTTAGACAAAAATCTGGTTTAGTAAAATATTGTGTTAGTGCAAAACACATGCATCGTTACACGCTGCAATACTGGGGCTATTTTGGCTTGGTATGTGATTTATACACACATATCATATGAAATATATACATTACAATTCCCACGGTGTCTTATTTGGGATACTACATCATACATAAAATAATGTTAGATGACAATGGTTATTTCACTGCAAGTAATAAAATATGGGAAACATTCAAATGTAAAGGGAATGATTGTACAAACAGTATAACAAATGCAACAAATTGTACAAATACAAGGATCTAGTCTTATTACATGAATACACACAATTTAAATAAACTCAATTCAAGCCTAATTCCTGCTGCTATACACCACAGACAATTAAGTAGATTTTTAAAAATCCAAATAAAAAAAATTTAAAAAAAATTAAAAAAAAAATACAGAAAAAGAAAGAAATAAATAAATACATAAAACACCAAAAGGGTGAACTCACAGGATGTCCTATAAAATTAAACATTAATATGAAGGCATTAAAGGGACACACAGAGCATACAGACAGCAGAATGGACTAAACATTAATATGAAGGCATTAAAGGGACACACCGAGCATACAGACAGCAGAATGGACTAAACATTAATATGAAGGCATTAAAGGGGACACACGGAGCATACAGACAGCAGAATGGACTAAATATTAATATGAAGGCATTAAAGGGGACACACGGAGCATACAGACAGCAGAATGGACTAAACATTAATATGAAGGCATTAAAGGGGACACACAGAGTATACAGACAGCAGAATGGACTAAATATTAATATGAAGGCATTAAAGGGGACACACGGAGCATACAGACAGCAGAATGGACTAAATATTAATATGAAGGCATTAAAGGGGACACACGGAGCATACAGACAGCAGAATAGACTAAATATTAATATGAAGGCATTAAAGGGACACACAGAGCATACAGACAGCAGAATGGACTAAACATTAATATGAAGGCATTAAAGTGGACACACGGAGCATACAGACAGCAGAATGAACTAAATATTAATATGAAGGCATTAAAGGGACACACCGAGCATACAGACAGCAGAATGGACTAAACATGAATATGAAGGCATTAAAGGGGACACACAGAGCATACAGACAGCAGAATGGACTAAATATTAATATGAAGGCATTAAAGGGGACACACGGAGCATACAGACAGCAGAATGGACTAAACATTAATATGAAGGCATTAAAGGGGACACACGGAGCATACAGACAGCAGAATGGACTAAACATTAATATGAAGGCATTAAAGGGGACACACGGAGCATACAGACAGCAGAATGGACTAAATATTAATATGAAGGCATTAAAGGGGACACACGGAGCATACAGACAGCAGAATAGACTAAATATTAATATGAAGGCATTAAAGGGACACACGGAGCATACAGACAGCAGAATGGACTAAACATGAATATGAAGGCATTAAAGGGGACACACAGAGCATACAGACAGCAGAATGGACTAAATATTAATATGAAGGCATTAAAGGAAACACGGAGCATACAGACAGCAGAATGGACTAAACATTAATATGAAGGCATTAAAGGGGACACACGGAGCATACAGACAGCAGAATGGACTAAACATTAATATGAAGGCATTAAAGGGGACACACAGAGCATACAGACAGCAGAATGGACTAAATATTAATATGAAGGCATTAAAGGAGGACACACGGAGCATACAGACAGCAGAATGGACTAAACATTAATATGAAGGCATTAAAGGACACACGGAGCATACAGACAGCAGAATGGACTAAACATTAATATGAAGGCATTAAAGGGGACACACAGAGCATACAGACAGCAGAATGGACTAAACATTAATATGAAGGCATTAAAGGGGACACACGGAGCATACAGACAGCAGAATGGACTAAATATTAATATGAAGGCATTAAAGGGACACACAGAGCATACAGACAGCAGAATGGACTAAATATTAATATGAAGGCATTAAAGGGGACACACGGAGCATACAGACAGCAGAATGGACTAAATATTAATATGAAGGCATTAAAGGGGACACACGGAGCATACAGACAGCAGAATGGACTAAATATTAATATGAAGGCATTAAAGGGACACACCGAGCATGCAGACACCAGAATGGACTAAATATTAATATGAAGGCATTAAAGGGGGCACACGGAGCATACAGACAGCAGAATGCACTAAATATTAATATGAAGACATTAAAGGGACACACGGAGCATACAGACAGCAGAATGGACTAAATATTAATATGAAGGCATTAAAGGGGACACACAGAGCGTACAGACAGCAGAATGGACTAAACATTAATATGAAGGCATTAAAGGGGACACACAGAGCATACAGACAGCAGAATGGACTAAATATTAATATGAAGGCATTAAAGGGGACACACAGAGCATACAGACAGCAGAATGGACTAAACATTAATATGAAGGCATTAAAGGGGACACACAGAGCATACAGACAGCAGAATGGACTAAATATTAATATGAAGGCATTAAAGGGGACACACGGAGCATACAGACAGCAGAATGGACTAAATATTAATATGAAGGCATTAAAGGGGACACAGAGCATACAGACAGCAGGATGGACTAAACATTAATATGAAGGCATTAAAGGGGACACACGGAGCATACAGACAGCAGAATGGACTAAACATTAATATGAAGGCATTAAAGGGGACACACGGAGCATACAGACAGCAGAATGGACTAAACATTAATATGAAGGCATTAAAGGGGACACACGGAGCATACAGACAGCAGAATGGACTAAACATTAATATGAAGGCATTAAAGGGGACACACAGAGCATACAGACAGCAGAATGGACTAAACATTAATATGAAGGCATTAAAGGGGACACACGGAGCATACAGACAGCAGAATGGACTAAACATTAATATGAAGGCATTAAAGGGACACACCGAGCATACAGACAGCAGAATGGACTAAATATTAATATGAAGGCATTAAAGGGACACACAGAGCATACAGACAGCAGAATGGACTAAATATTAATATGAAGGCATTAAAGGGGACACACAGAGCATACAGACAGCAGAATGGACTAAACATTAATATGAAGGCATTAAAGGGGACACACGGAGCATACAGACAGCAGAATGGACTAAACATTAATATGAAGGCATTAAAGGGGACACACAGAGCATACAGACAGCAGAATGGACTAAACATTAATATGAAGGCATTAAAGGGGACACACGGAGCATACAGACAGCAGAATGGACTAAACATTAATATGAAGGCATTAAAGGGGACACACAGAGCATACAGACAGCAGAATGGACTAAATATTAATATGAAGGCATTAAAGGGACACACAGAGCATACAGACAGCAGAATGGACTAAACATTAATATGAAGGCATTAAAGGGGACACACGGAGCATACAGACAGCAGAATGGACTAAACATTAATATGAAGGCATTAAAGGGGACACACAGAGCATACAGACAGCACAATGGACTAAATATTAATATGAAGGCATTAAAGGGGACACACGGAGCATACAGACAGCAGAATGGACTAAACATTAATATGAAGGCATTAAAGGGGACACACGGAGCATACAGACAGCAGAATGGACTAAACATTAATATGAAGGCATTAAAGGGGACACACAGAGCATTCAGACAGCAGAATGGACTAAACATTAATATGAAGGCATTAAAAGGGACACACGGAGCATACAGACAGCAGAATAGACTAAACATTAATATGAAGGCATTAAAGGGGACACACGGAGCATACAGACAGCAGAATAGACTAAACATTAATATGAAGGCATTAAAGGGGACACACGGAGCATACAGACAGCAGAATGGACTAAACATTAATATGAAGGCATTAAAGGGGACACACGGAGCATACAGACAGCAGAATGGACTAAATATTAATATGAAGGCATTAAAGGGGACACACAGAGCATACAGACAGCAGAATGGACTAAACATTAATATGAAGGCATTAAAGGGGACACACAGAGCATACAGACAGCAGAATGGACTAAATATTAATATGAAGGCATTAAAGGGGACACACGGAGCATACAGACAGCAGAATGGACTAAACATTAATATGAAGGCATTAAAGGGGACACACGGAGCATACAGACAGCAGAATGGACTAAACATTAATATGAAGGCATTAAAGGGACACACCGAGCATACAGACAGCAGAATGGACTAAATATTAATATGAAGGCATTAAAGGGGACACACGGAGCATACAGACAGCAGAATGGACTAAACATTAATATGAAGGCATTAAAGGGACACACCGAGCATACAGACAGCAGAATGGACTAAATATTAATATGAAGGCATTAAAGGGGACACACCGAGCATACAGACAGCAGAATGGACTAAACATTAATATGAAGGCATTAAAGGGGACACACAGAGCATACAGACAGCAGAATGGACTAAATATTAATATGAAGGCATTAAAGGGGACACACAGAGCATACAGACAGCAGAATGGACTAAACATTAATATGAAGGCATTAAAGGGGACACACGGAGCATACAGACAGCAGAATGGACTAAACATTAATATGAAGGCATTAAAGGGGACACAGAGCATACAGACAGCAGAATGGACTAAATATTAATATGAAGGCATTAAAGGGGACACACAGAGCATACAGACAGCAGAATGGACTAAACATTAATATGAAGGCATTAAAGGGGACACACAGAGCATACAGACAGCAGAATGGACTAAATATTAATATGAAGGCATTAAAGGGGACACACGGAGCATACAGACAGCAGAATGGACTAAATATTAATATGAAGGCATTAAAGGGGACACACAGAGCGTACAGACAGCCGAATGGACTAAACATTAATATGAAGGCATTAAAGGGGACACACAGAGCATACAGACAGCAGAATGGACTAAACATTAATATGAAGGCATCAAAGGGGACACACGGAGCATACAGACAGCAGAATGGACTAAATATTAATATGAAGGCATTAAAGGGGACACACCGAGCATACAGACAGCAGAATGGACTAACTAAACATTAATATGAAGGCATTAAAGGGGACACACGGAGCATACAGACAGCAGAATGGACTAAACATTAATATGAAGGCATTAAAGGGGACACACAGAGCATACAGACAGCAGAATGGACTAAATATTAATATGAAGGCATTAAAGGGGACACACAGAGCATACAGACAGCAGAATGGACTAAACATTAATATGAAGGCATTAAAGGGGACACACAGAGCATACAGACAGCAGAATGGACTAAATATTAATATGAAGGCATTAAAGGGGACACACAGAGCATACAGACAGCAGAATGGACTAAATATTAATATGAAGGCATTAAAGGGGACACGGAGCATACAGACAGCAGAATGGACTAAACATTAATATGAAGGCATTAAAGGGACACACAGAGCATACAGACAGCAGAATGGACTAAACATTAATATGAAGGCATTAAAGGGGACACACAGAGCATACAGACAGCAGAATGGACTAAATATTAATATGAAGGCATTAAAGGGGACACACGGAGCATACAGACAGCAGAATCGACTAAATATTAATATGAAGGCATTAAAGGGGACACACAGAGCGTACAGACAGCCGAATGGACTAGATATTATGAAGGCATTAAAGGGGACACACAGAGCATACAGACAGCAGAATGGACTAAATATTAATATGAAGGCATTAAAGGGGACACACGGAGCATACAGACAGCAGAATGGACTAAATATTAATATGAAGGCATTAAAGGGGACACACGGAGCATACAGACAGCAGAATGGACTAAACATGAATATGAAGGCATTAAAGGGGACACACGGAGCATACAGACAGCAGAATGGACTAAACATTAATATGAAGGCATTAAAGGGGACACACAGAGCATACAGACAGCAGAATGGACTAAACATTAATATGAAGGCATTAAAGGGGACACACAGAGCATACAGACAGCAGAATGGACTAAATATTAATATGAAGGCATTAAAGGGGACACACGGAGCATACAGACAGCAGAATGGACTAAATATTAATATGAAGGCATTAAAGGGGGCACACGGAGCATACAGACAGCAGAATGGACTAAATATTAATATGAAGGCATTAAAGGGGACACACGGAGCATACAGACAGCAGAATGGACTAAACATTAATATGAAGGCATTAAAGGGGACACACGGAGCATACAGACAGCAGAATGCAAGTCCTGCTCACTGGAACAAAGGCACAGCGTGGCCCCTGTACACAGAATATAATGCCCCTCATTCTGTCACTCCAATCCGAACTAGCTCTGCATTTCTCCCCTCTCCACTAATAACAGAGAAATCCCACCATTTACTAGTTAAATAGGGAGATGTGACCTTAAAAAGGGAAAGATTAGTCATGTGATAACTCAGAGACTTCTTTTTTTTCTCATCTGTTATTTTATGTCTCTTCCAAGTTCAGCTATAATATAAATCAGCATTCAATATCCTGACGTTTCATTAACTGCACAATCAAGACGAGGGGTTCAGAATGTACCCCAACTTTTATAAACCTTCCAAAATGTTTTTACGCCAAATGGTGCAATCAGCTGGCAGTGCAATCAGCTGGCAGCATGTTAACCCCCAGATCGCCTCCATCGCTTTTAATTTAAAATGATGCCTTCGGTACCCCATGAGACCCCCAGAATCTCCGTGTATCTGCTGTGTATCCAGCTAACACGGTCACTATATTGAATGCATTGTGGGTAAGACCTCTATGTGCTTTGCACTAATTATGACCAGCACTTAGAATTCAAGTTAAGATACAAAAGCTACAGCCTGCCACCTTCTATAACTGCTGGAATGCCTTAATTGACTACTGATTACTTCGTTTCTGTGGTGGGAGAGGAGCAATGTGCTATCTCACATTTGGTGCTGGCTCTGCCGAGACCCGAAACTCTATTGGGTCAGGGATAAGGGACAGATGGCTTTTCCACATGGAGAACTGCAACTCCTATCATGCAAACGCTGGGACTTGTAGTCCTGCGAGCTAGTGGCTTATCCTGCTTTAATGGGTATTTGCAGGAAGGGTTAAATGGAACGTAGAGTAGCAGAGAATTCATAAAATACAAGAAAATTCCATTATTCTCAGCCTTGCAAATTCCCAATTGTACATTAACCTCTGAGATGCCAGTGGCAGATCTGTTATATAATGCTGGGAAATTAGATTGGATTTCATAAACAGTGAATGAATATCGAACTGGAAAATTTAGGCAAAAACGGTGAGGATTTATTAAAAAGAAAATATTTAACCCCCTAAATTGTACAATTCGTATTTCCATTCGGTGCAATTCGCACCCCAAACTCGCTAAAATTGGGGGAATACTCTAATAATCCAGAAATAAGAAATGATTCATTGTCAAAATAAAGAGGTTTCGCTTTCAATCCCTCTCCTTCTCCTCCTGATGGTAATTTGAATCCCAGCAGGAATATATCAAAGACATTCTGCCCTAGAAAAAATGGGGAATTAAACAATATCTAGAATTTTATTATTATTATATTTATAGAGTTTGCAGACTCACAAATATAACGAAGAGAATTATCTTCTCTCTCACTAATACTGTCATCGGGTTTAATGAGAAATTCCATTCGTGTTGGTGAAATTCTATAACCAGTGAGTGATCGGTAACCGGTAAGTATTTCATTCGATGGTTTGAGAATTTCTCAGTCGATCTACTGGCTATATAACATTGTACCAGATATTACTAATGCTGTTGTTGTATCGTTATCATTGTTATTGAAATGGTAACATTTATGCAAAACAATAAATATATTGGAATCTGGAAATTCAAAAATACTGGAAAGAAAATATAATGTATCCTCACACAACTCCTACCAAGCAAAGCTAAGCACAGATTGAAAAAAGCAACTAACAGACAGGGATCAATATCCTAACTGGACACAGATACAAAGTATTTATTATTAAACTCACTATCCTGATACACTACAGTATAACACACTGGAAGGATAGAATGAAGATACAGACAGATACAAAGTATATATTAATAAACTCACTATCCTGATACACTACAATATAACACAGTGGAAGGATAGAATCAAGATACAGACAGATACAAAGTATATATTAATAAACTCACTATCCTGATACACTACAATATAACACACTGGAAGGAGAGAATGTGCACAATGAAAGCACTAATTTCAGTCAGTTGTATATGGACATATCACACACTACCACATATAGTTATACAATAAATATAGAGAACACATGGAATATTTATATATAGAAATACACACGTGTATAATATTCTAATGTTTTACCCACCCTTTCATTTTATTTGTATGTGATAACATGATTCTGTGTGCCCAGCTAAACACACACACACAGTATATTATATTATATTATCGCACAGCCTCTATAGGTTTGAGGGCTGGCTACACACTTTGCCCTCATGATTCCATCCAGTTGTTAGTGTGTCATGCTATCTACAAGCCCTGTGTAAGAATATTACACAATAAGAGCTCAGTGTGGAGACATAAGATTGTCCTGTAATTATTCATATTGATCAGTACAGACATGGGATGCAGGCAGCTGGGTTACTCTCATTATATTCTAGGTATAAAGAGAGCAGAGATCTCTGCATCACCAAAGACAGACAGACAGACAGGTCAGTATAACTTCCCTGGCATTAACAGACGGGGGAGATGGGGGTTAACCCTTGCTCCCCAGCAATAGTTTACTGTACCGTGTAATACATTACACCCAGCTACTTACAGAGCTTTGTAGCTGTGATTCTCCAACTCTTATATTATACAATGTTACATACAGGGCGTATATAGGGATATTATTTCATCTTGTAGAGCCAGGCTGGCATCCGGCAGCGAAACGGTTAACCCATTAGAATGAGGAAGCCGCTGAAAGGGTTAAACTCGCAGTATCTTTGTAAAGACACCCTGGAAGGAACGCTTGCTCTATACTAACACATTTCTGACTCTAAAAAGGTGTAATCTCTCACTGTCTGTAAATGTACTCAATCTGCATTGTATTGATATTTAATCTGGGCACAGCCGAAAAAAAGAAGCCCTTATTGGAGAGGTGATCCCAGACCGGCTGCCCCATCCTCAGACACAGCTCACTCATTACATGGCTTGTTCAGCAGGCCTTTAAATCAGATACACACACACACACACACACATATACATATACATATACATATATAGTTTTAATATTCTGTACACACATACATATACCTATACCCATTGTACAGCGCTACGGAATTTGCTGGCGCTATGTAAATAATAAAATAAGAATATCCACATCAAGTAACTATATTACACTCCACACCAAAGCAGCAGCAAAGCTTAAGAACATTCCAAACAATCTCCCCTCACAATATAACACCATTACACACACGTGTGGATACATATCATTTTTAGATATTATTTAATGCAGTATTCTAATGAGATAGGGATTATTCATGCAGTCCTTCATTATATATGTATCTTGCAATACGTCTTTCATCTGTTATTTTACATCTTCACTGAATTAATAGGGCTGCAATGTCTACTCTAATACTATCTATCTATATATATATATCTTTATCTATATCTATATCTATATATATTAAATAATCTGTAAGGAAAGTGCATTTTATATAGTTCAATATTTGAAATTATGTTTTTTAGTGAAAAAGGTATTAATTTCTTTCAGAAATTTTTTTTTTTAATTAAACACTGAAAGCCCGATCTATTTAAATAACCAAAAACGGATTTTATTCAGAATTCCTCTGAATCTCCCACTACTTAAATCATAAAAAAATAATTTAAAAAAAAAATAAATAAAAAAAATCTCACTCTATCTTTTACAAAGTTTCCACCCCCCTTTCAAATCCTAATCCATTGTATTCCCATTGTTTTCCTTAAAACCCTTTGCTTTGCAATTAAAAGGGTTTGGAACACCCCCCTTCACTAGCACCCCCCTTAACTAATATCCTGGGATTAAAACATATAGGTGACAATTTAATGGAAAGACAACTGATAATGTAGACAGACTGTAAAAATTACACACATTAATATATATTTATAGATGGGTGTCATATATAAACACAAACACACATTACATGAACTATATATAGGTGTGTGTGTGTGCAGAGAATAGAAAAAGTAAATAAATAATAATAATAAACATTTGTTTATGTATTTGCTTCACTGGATATTCGATTACAAAAATAAATAAATAAAATCTGTACAGAAAATAAAATAATAAAAATCACGTTTTCCTTTCTCTACCTTGTCAGATTTGAGGTCAGTTTCCAGTAGCAAGTCCCGAAAGCAGTCTGGACGTAAAAAATTAAAATTAAATTAAATAAATAAATAAAAAAATCAATCAATAAAAAAAAAAAAAAAAAAAAAAAAAATCACACCCAGTGTGCGCTTTGGGGGAATTAACGAGGAAAATCTCGATTTAAAAGTAAGTGAAATATAATATAATCCGCCCCACAAAAGAAAGGAGACGAGGAGAAAGAAGCCAGTAGCATGGGGTGCCTGCTTTCTGGTAAATCCTGTTTTTAGGTTGTGAAGCAATAAAGCACATTGTAAATTCTAGGTCCCAGGTTAGAGCTCCGTCCCAGGACAATGGTGGCCAGGAGATCCGTGGCCAGAACTGGGAGTCCATTGTGTTAGCTCCTTGCCTGGGGGTCCTTGGCCACTCCACACCCCCAGACAGTAAGACTTAACATATTACACTCTGCAATAGTCATGGAAATATGAAAACGTGGCCAAATCAGGGTTTATTCTGTGACTTTAAATCCATGGCTCAGCGGTAGTGACCGGTGGCTACAGCCAGCTCAGCCCTGGATAGCTCCACTTCTCTCGGCTGCAGGGTCAGCAAACTCCCGCTGACTCTATGGAGGCCCCATCCATGTACACAAGACAATCCAGGTCCAGCAAACCGAATCCTCAGGACAAAAAACACAAAACTCCAAGAAATCCTTCCCATAGATCCGTCCAATGTACCATTGCAGATTTATCCCCGAATCACAAAGAAAAGTGTAAATAATTCATACAGGTAACTTCGAATTTAATGATGGGGGAGGGGGTTTAAATAGCCTCTCACTGAGTGCACGGATGGCAAAAATGGGAGAATGGACAACATACTATATCCAGAAAATAACAGAGTAAAACAAAATCTGGAAAATTCACAGAAATAGAGTCACATAGATATACAGAATGGATCTTACTGTGAATAGATATACAGAATGGATCTTACTGTGAATAGATATACAGAATGGATCTTACTGTGAATAGATATACAGAATGGATCTTACTGTGAATAGATATACAGAATGGATCTTACTGTGAATAGATATACAGAATGGATCTTACTGTGAATAGATATACAGAATGGATCTTACTGTGAATAGATATACAGAATGGATCTTACTGTGAATAGATATACAGAATGGATCTTACTGTGAATAGATATACAGAATGGATCTTACTGTGAATAGATATATAGAATGGATCTTACTGTGAATAGATATATAGAATGGATCTTACTGTGAATAGATATATAGAATGGATCTTACTGTGTGTCCATTGTATATTATTCCAAACATTAAATGTAGAAATAGAAGTAACATATTGTATATAGATATAAACACTCACTATACAGGTATAGGCAGACGTGAAATCACTGCAGATTTCCTAAAATATGAAAACAAATCAATGCTTTAAAATATATATAAAACACTCACTCACGCTCACAACCGTCACATACCTTACACGACTGCAGTCCAACACACAGAAAATAAAGTGTAAAATCTCAGATTCTCATCATATGCTAATTTCTGCTCCTTGCGATGTTTAAGTTACACAATTAAATGTTTAAGCTCCCAACACCTCATTGTTTCCCCTAATAAAGCATTAGACTCTGAATTGCATTAGTACATTTTCAAACAATTGGGTGCTTGGGGGGAGCAATGTACACATAGACATGGCAGACCCTTCCTATTAATATAACGCCCGCAGCCTAGCACCCACCGACAGGGAGAATGGGAGAGCAGGGGACATGGAAGGGGGTGATTTGTTTGATCAATGTCCATATTTCAGCAGATCACCCCCCCCCCCCCCCCAACATGACACACGTCCCCCCCCCATTCCTTACAGTCATATCTATTTTATTCATAGGGAATTAAAATTATCTCCAGAAAGCATCTCACAGCCACCCCCTAATACAGCATAAAATACACAGATTGATTTATTTAAATAATCCACAAATAATGACCCCTTTATTCATTACTGGGTTTGAGAATGACTGTGATATTAGGGGGCCGATGCTATGTGCAATGCTGTCTTACAAAATTACATTTAGTAAAAGACCTATTGTTAAAAAAAAAAAAAATGTTTAATACATAAATTGGGGAATTCTTATTTTGTTTTTTTATTGAAAATGTAAACATTATGCGAATTCCTGTCTCTGAACATTGGGATATCTTCAGTTTTACAGCCACTATAAATAATTATTTATCCATCTATATATAAACACACACACACATATATTTGTATTATTTATAAATTGTGAATATTGTATAATTCTTAACATATTTATTTAGATTTAATGTCTTTCTAATAAGATCTCGCAGTAAGATTTCGGGTTATTCGTTTCTTTTCTATTTTATTGCGATTTGTCTCTAATTTTACATTTCTAAAGAAAAAAAATACTAAATTATTTAAGACTATATTATGCCACAATGTACAGAAAATTACTATATTTACAATATTTTAATAAATTTCAATACTATTTTAAAATGTAATTCTCTTCGCTTTTCTCCCCATTATTTGCCAACAAAACAATCATTTTTTTTTTCGTATTACTTTTTTTTCTATAATGATCATTTCCCTGCACCAGCTTTGCTATTTTGCAATATTTTATCGATATCCTGATATTTCTAGGCTGCATTGACGAGTTATATTAATATTAATAAGAATTTCTCACATTTCACGCTGAGTGGATCCCGCACAATAGTAATTAGTCGTATAATGTGCTGCGATCAGCGAGGCTCCTGCGCTAACCGTGGTATTTTTTTGGGGTGCAGGTAGATGTGGGTAATGTGGGTTAATGGGGGTATTGGGGAATATATATAAAATTCTGCCAGAGACTCTGAGAATGGAACAATGCAGCTGCGAACGTTCTGTTTACGAATGTCGATACAATGTTGCAGCCAGGCGGCCGGGCTCACTGGGGCAGGCAGGGGGGAGCGCGCGGTGGAGGGCGGCTGTTCCCGGGGTAGGTGGCTGGTAGGGGTACTTACTGTGGGTGCAGTGGGTGCAGGGGCAGGCGGCTGGGCGCAGTGCTCTCCCTGGGCTCTGTATGCAGTGACTGGACCGGGCGCTTCCGGCCTGAGCCTCTCTGCAGCCCCCCCTCCCTGCATACTAATGAGCGCTGCCAGTCAGCCAGGCCCGGACTCGGCGCTCATTGGCCGCCGCGCGGGGAGCTCGTGCCGCTCTCCTGGAGTAAACAGGCCTCCCCATTGGCTGGGACTGAGCCTGAGTGCTGCCAATCAGGGGCCACGGGGGGGCTTCAGGGGGGGACACTGCCAATCAGGGGGACAGGGATGGGGGGGGGGTGGGATCTGCCAATCAGGGGGCTGGAGGGGGAGGGACTGATACTCAGCACAAAGGCGCCTAATTCAAGTGTGGGGGAGTGTGCAGTGAATGGGGGGAGGGGAGCAGAGGGGAAAGGGTCAGAGGAAGGGGTTATGTGGGGGTGAGGGAAGGAGGGGGGAGGATCAAAGGAGCTGGGGTGAGGGGCTCTGGAGATTTTTAACAAGTTCTACTCCAAGGGATGAGTGTGACTCAATGGGAACCAGTTTCACTCCAGTGAAAAGCAAGCTGGGAGAACTTGGAGGTCACCAGCCAGGACTGCATGCTCTTGGGACAAATAGTGATTCATCGAACGCCCACACAGAGGTCAGTGGGCACACACAGACAAGAGGCTGCTGGCAAGGCAACTGATCTCAACTCCCATCAAGCTCATCCAGAGAGGCCATCCATCCCATGTAGGTGCTGCAATGGGGAAGGTCTCCTGTTCAGCATGTTGGAACAGACGTAGTTCATTCAATTGAAGGCAGACACACTCACCAAAAATCAATAAACCCTTTTTTTTTCCCTTTTAAAAAAAAATAAAAAAAAATACCCCCCCCCCCTTCTTCAAGAACATCTTGGAGTTTGTTGGAAGCTCAGGGAGGGGGAGGCAGGGAGGTCAGCATAGGGCAAAGTCAGAGTTTGATGGAATGAGGGTCACTGGGATGACATATGAGCATTGCGTGAGATAATGAATGGGTTAAATTAACCTTTGCTGTCTAAATATAGAGAAACCAGATAGAAGGTGCATGGGCATTAGCCTGGGGGATTAAGGGTGTGGGCAGGGAAAATTATTAAGATTTTTTTTTTTTGTTCCCCTTCTCCAATGACACCGTGAGGTGTTTATTGATATATGTCAGTAAGGATTAGAGATTCAGAACTGTAAATCTCAGCCCCTTGGGATCCCCAGTCAATGGGAACTAGGTTATTCAATGAAATATGTGCAGAAGGGACACAGGAGCCATTGCTTATTATTAGGGCTGTACAGGTGGAAATAAAATAGGGGCCTAAAAACAAAAAAAATCAAACCCACCCTCAACAAGCCTTTTTAAAGCAGTCTTTTAAACATTAAAATGCCCATAAATACAATTTATTTTATAAAGTCTTTACCAGCCAACATGAGAAAAAAAACACAAACTGGTTTATTAATATACATCCAATTCAGGGGTCTGTCAGGACTAAATAAATGTAATTTTTTATTAATTAGTTATTATTATTACCAGTAGGAGTGTTTAACTCATTCCTAGAAAAGGTTTTAATTATTTTATTTTTCAAATCTACCTCTTACCCCCCCCCTCCCCTTTCCCCCCAATTTGTATGATACATCTTCTTATCTTCCAGTATCTTTGCAATAAATGTACATTATGTCATATTGTCTGGGACCCCAGTAATTCCATATAAAACTCGTTGAGATCAGCTGCAGACAGTTATATTTACAGTTTTTTCAGACAATCCCTCCACACCCAAAAGCAGGCATTTTCCAGAATATAGTGGTAGCTGTGGCATGATGTCTTATTATTTAGAAATACAATAATTAAACGCAGGGTGTTTTTTCCTCCCTTGGATAATAAATCACAGTTGTTTCCACTAAGAATCACTGGCTCTAAGAAGCACTAGGGATGTAAAGAGTTAAAGCCCAGACTTCTTCCCTCCCCCTTCTCTTTCTCTTTATCCCCCAGGAGACGTCTGTGATTGGCTGGCAGCGTGCCAGCCAGCTGTCAATCACCGATTGTAAACAAGGCGCTGATTGGCTGCTGGCCAGTCCGCACTGGGCTGCCTGAAAAAAGCAATTACTGGGCCTTGCGGTTTCAAGGCTGCCCCGGCCGCTCGATGAAAGGAGATAAGCTTGGGACGGTTTCTAGGCTGCCCTCCATAGACAGACCCCGATGGCCCCAGAGCCAAGAAGAGAGCAAAGTGTGAGCTTCAAAGGGAAACGATGCATTTACTATTAGAGAATAATGCAGGCCGGGGGGCGGGGGCCACAGCACGGGGACTGCTCTCTATAATGGGTGCAGGGCAGGGGATTCCCCAGCTCCCCCAAAATAAAGGGGCCGCAGAGCTGCTGGGGCCAGGAGCAGAGCTGGATCATGGACAGCCTGGATCTCAGAGCTGCCAGAGCCCAAAGGAAGGGACAGCAGCCGACCAGCTGGGAGGTAAGTACAGGACATTCATCACTGGCTCGTAGGGGGTGTCCTGGAGGGATGAGAGGACAGGATAGGGGGTGTCCTGGAGGGATGAGAGGTGAGGATAGGGGGTGTCCTGCAGGGATGAGAGGTGAGGATAGGGGGTGTCCTGCAGGGATGAGAGGTGAGGATAGGGGGTGTCCTGGAGGGATGAGAGGTGAGGATAGGGGGTGTCCTGGAGGGATGAGAGGTGAGGATAGGGGGTGTCCTGGAGGGATCAGAGCTCAGCATAGGGGGTGCCTTGGAGGGATGAGAGGAGAGGATAGAGGGTGTCCTGCAGGGATGAGCGAATGGGATAGGGGGTGCTTTGGAGGGACGAAAGAAGAGGATAGGGGGTGTCTTGGAGGGATGAGAGGACAGGATAGGGGGTGTCCTGGAGGGATGAGAGGTGAGGATGGGGGGGGGATGCCTTGGAGGGATGAGAGGTGAGGAAAGGGGGTGTCCTGGAGGGATGAGAGGACAGGATGGGGGGTGCCTTGGAGGGATGAGAGGTGAGGATGGGGGGTGCCTTGGAGGGATGAGAGGTGAGGATGGGGGGTGCCTTGGAGGGATGAGAGGTGAGGATGGGGGGTGCCTTGGAGGGATGAGAGGTGAGGATGGGGGTGCCTTGGAGGGATGAGAGGTGAGGATGGGGGGTGTCCTGGAGGGATGAGAGGTGAGGATGGGGGGTGCCTTGGAGGGATGAGAGGTGAGGATGGGGGGTGCCTTGGAGGGATGAGAGGTGAGGATGGGGGGTGCCTTGGAGGGATGAGAGGTGAGGATGGGGGGTGCCTTGGAGGGATGAGAGGTGAGGATGGGGGGTGCCTTGGAGGGATGAGAGGTGAGGATGGGGGGTGCCTTGGAGGGATGAGAGGTGAGGATGGGGGGTGTCCTGGAGGGATGAGAGGTGAGGATGGGGGGTGTCCTGGAGGGATGAGAGGTGAGGATGGGGGTGCCTTGGAGGGATGAGAGGTGAGGATGGGGGGTGTCCTGGAGGGATGAGAGGTGAGGAAAGGGGGTGTCCTGGAGGGATGAGAGGTGAGGAAAGGGGGTGTCCTGGAGGGATGAGAGGTGAGGAAAGGGGGTGTTCTGGAGGCATGAAGGGTGGGTATATGGGGTTTCCTGGAGGGATGAGGATAGGGGGTTCCTTAGTTAAATTCACAGAAGTGGTAAATCAAGTGCTGCTTGGGGCCCTATTGATCAAAAAAAGGACAAAGAGGAGACACGTGCAATTCCTGGATTTATTCCAATATCCCATCATTACAATGTATCACGTAGTCAGGCTGAGCACAGTTACATTCAAGAAATATATATTTATTTTGCTAAATTCCTATCGCCGCTCCTGAAAATAGAGATTGTCTGTAATTTTAGGAATTAGGAAATCGTTTAATATATTTATTGGAGTTCCTGAATTCCTGTCACCTTGTACAAGGGTTTGGCTGGTCTTGGCCTACGAAGGTAAGTTACAAAAAGTAATAATAATCCCATTAACAAACTGGGATGAAATGTTCTTTACTGTTAGAGAGACACATGTGATAAAGCAATGGATAGCTGACGTTTTCTTCAAGTTACTTTACCATCATTTATATTAATTAAATCTGTCAGCGAGGCCTGTCTGGCGTCGGGAATAAAAGGGTTAATGGTATTAAATCAGCAAATCTGAATTGGATGATGTACTGGGAGAGGATGTAGGTCCCTATATTTGTGAATGTGGACTTTTATTGAGATTGTTATCTATATTTTATAACCTTAATAAAACTTTGTATTTATTTTTTTAAAAATCGCATCTCTGTTTATACAATTTAAAAAGTTACACGTGGAGTGAATTTATTAAAAAAAAAGAGACAAAGTACAATGAAGCGGATTACAGTATAAAAAAATCGTGTAGTAAAGGATACGAAGAGCATTTAGTGTCCAAAACGTTATTTGTTGGTCGTTCAAATCACAGAAAACAAGGATTTCCGATTTATTAAGATTCGAAGAATAGAGTCACTGTGAAAATGATCAGATTCATCGCAGGAGTCATTTTCTATCGAGCGGAGAGATTGGGAAGGAAACGCTGGGTTGCAGTCACAATACAGGAGTTTTTCCAATCCTGCATTTATTTACTTTAGAGATGGATACTAAATGCAATTGTGTTTATATAAAATGAAACTTTGTAACAATGAATGGAATGTTGAGGATTCTAATGACAAATTCTTTGTGTAAACAGATCGCAATACGTTAAGAGAG
Organism: Pelobates fuscus; assembly: GCF_036172605.1. NCBI lineage: Eukaryota > Metazoa > Chordata > Amphibia > Anura > Pelobatidae > Pelobates > Pelobates fuscus. The sequence continues at coordinate 379,941,729 of NC_086321.1, forward strand.
TGTGAATGCAATGTATCCCCCAAATCTTTGTGAATATGATCTATTACTGGGATTCTGTGAGAGCATCTCCTCTGGGGCTGAATACAATGTTAAAATTGGAAGATTACTCCATAATAGTAACTCGCTTCACAGGACCAGGGATTGCTGGACATCACAAACACGCGTGGATATATTTATCGTGGGGATTTGTGGAAATTTAGGACAGAAGTGAGTGCGCTGGATTTTGCTGAAATGAATAATATATTATTGTAGGTGCAATAAAAGCGATCATGGGGGGTGGGGGGCATGTTATACAGGGGTAGAGATATGTGTATTAGGGCCTGGGTGGTGGCATCATTAATTCTCTTACCGCAAACAGTGTGTGGCTTTATTCCACAAAGCGAATTTTAGATAGCCATCATAGGCAATTATATCTACACACCAATAGTTATATTCAATTAAAAAATGTGTTGCATATCTTACCCAATACACATCTAATTTCAGGCTCTAGGTATAAAATAATTTAAAAGAAAATGATACATATTTGAGCGTGTATAAATATATTGGAAATACTCAAATTCTACATATTATAAATATAAAAATAAAAAGATATATATATATATATGGGTTATCTTGTAAGGGTAAGATTTTTTTATGAATTACTATTAGATAGCAGGATAAAATGCGGCTTGGAGTGCTGGTGGTGTACAGGGCAGATAGCAAGACACAAAGCTCACACTTAGTACACAGCCAGAGTACACGGCCAGGCTTGCTCCCTGTCCCTCTCCCTCTCCTGAGAGTGGGTCTGGAAGCACACGGTAAACCTCGCAGTCTGTGTTCAGAGAGAGATCTCCCTTTCTAGACCTTATTATTATAACATTAGAAGGTCTATCCTCCTGTATCTCTGTCATTCTTATCATGCTTGTCTTTAATACATTTTACCATTCTCTTCTGTAATGTCTGTGGCTGTGTACTTCATTTAATAAGATGTATCTGTCTCATTTCCACCCAGTCTCTTTCTCTGTATAAAGTCCTACATTTTTCATCGTTTTTCTTTAGACCTGTCTCAGTCCTTAGTCTACTTTCTGCTAATTTTCTTCATTTTTAAATCCCAAATTTGTAGTTCTGTGTCTGCCTAAAACTGCATTTTATTTATTTTCAATATTTCCTTTCTTGTATTCTCCACGTCCAGTTTCTACCCTTTTACAGCCATTCTTTACACCCAGGTCACCCCAGAATTCACAGAGTACATTGTGACTCACCACCTAATCCAGCTGGGGTACACAGTGTGTGGTGTGGGGTACACATTGTATACAGCTCCAGGAAGAATGATTTAAATCCATAAAACGAATCCCAGGCATTTTGTAGATGGTTTGCAGAGCAATAAATGGCTAATGTGACTTTGGCTAAAAACTGCTGACTGTTTTTTGAGAGATTAAATATAAATGAGTCGCAGCTGAACAAATTTTATGAAGTTAAGGATTTAGCAGAGAGGGATAATCTCTCCTCACATCGTTTGTACACACGTTTGTTTATAGACAGACAGACAGACCTCACAAAGTGATTTCCAGGCAGGACAGGTTACAATCCATCCCGAGCACTTTCATTACCAGTACAGGGACACACACACACACACAAATACAAAATGCTTGTCTCTGGCACTGAACGGGTTAACCCATGTTCCACGTGTGCAGTTAGATTGGAGATTGCACCTGCCTGTCACATTTCCTATAACAGAATTTTTCCCAATGCAGATTTTGGGCACAGAGACCCAGCTCTGTAATAAAAGGGGATTGTTATCCTCTGTCATTCTGGTGGGCTAATATATATATATATATATATATATATATATATATATATATATATATATATATATATATATACATATATATATACATATAATATATATACACACACACACACACACACTGAGAGCCACCCACCCCACTGTCAGATATGCTCCTACATATCTCCCACACCGCCACCCAATACAAACTACCCCTCCACATTAAAAAAAAAAAAAAATATATATATATATACACACACACACACACACAGTGAGTAAATATTATTACTGTAAAAAACAAATATATAATTACATGAACACAGGTATTTGGGGATCGTATGTACTTTTGACGGATATTATAAATACTATGGAGTAATATTATCACATGCCATGTAAGTTAATGAATTAATATTAATTAGCTGGACATTATACATAGACAGACAGGCAGACACACACGATCACACAATCACGGACTAAGGTTTACACAAGAACGGGGACCACAATATATAATCGGATTAAATATATAGAGAATATAATAAAAATATAATTAGCTTATTCTTTAAATTAATATTTGATTTATCAACATACAGACCTCATTGGAGATTAAAAATGAATAATTAGATGAAGATTTAAAATAAACAGATACACAAAATCCGCATTAAATCCATTTCCTACTCAATAGGGGTTCTGTATAAAAGAGAATTCTGGGGTAACATTCTATTATTGCCAGTCACCATGGAAACCAATGGAATGCTTCAACATTCGGGGGTCAGTCGCTAAACATTGAATTGCAACAAACTGGAAGCGACATTGTACAATTTAGGCAAAATAGGTTTTAATATTTAAAAAAAATAAAAAAAAATTGTGGTCCTTTTTCTCCATCGGAGCTACAGGCCCACAGCCACAGCGAATCGAATATAACAATTCGGTCTCAATCCCGTGTGATTCGGTGTTTAGTATGAATGAATATTATGGAATAAATAGACCCATTTAACTCTGTGACCTCCGTTACATGTGGTGGTGATGGTGGTGTGGGGGGTTATTGATTTAAAGGCACCCTGGGTAACACACGGTAAGTATGAAGGTAAGTCCAGGCCCAGCACAGGCTTGCTATACACAGGGAGCCTCTATAGGAGCTGGACATCTAGAACATTCATTTTTATATTAACCTGAATACTGTCACATATATAAGCTGTGCACAAGGCCAGCTACATTCTGCGAGTTGGGTTCTTAACATTTAATTCTCTCTGGCCATCACTTCCAAATTCCCCCTGCTACCTCTAGCCCAGGGGTAGGCAACCTTCGGCACCCCAGATGGTGTGGACTACAACCCCCATATTGCTCTTACACCCATAATGCTGGCAAAGCATCATGGGAGGTGTAGTCCAAAACGTCTGGAATGCCGAAGGTTGCCTCAACTCCCTACCATAACCGCAGATTGTAAGCTCATGGGCTGTCTGACTAAGCACCTTATAGAAAGATCTCCGCTCCCTGCCAGGACCCTCGGTATTAGCCTGGGTATAATGTACTGTCTATTGACCCACATGTACAGCGCTGCGGAATATGTTGGCGCTTTGTAAACGCAAATAATAACCATAAGTACATTATACACCTATATCAGGGCATTGATTTGTGAATTTGTCCCACTCGGGTCATTACCCCAAGCTATACAGTTTAATGGATGATGTGACACACGGTTTATGTAGGATTCAGGAAGTGGGGCATACCAGGCACCAATACACAACGTTTCGACCGGACAATGAATGCCCAGTGAGGGCCCTATGACTAGCTAGGCTCCATTTACAAAGTATATTTTACTGTTTACTAAACAGACATGGCCAGCTGTGCAAAAATAATTACATTAAAAATAACAATAAATGGAAAATGATTCACTGTTAAGCTTATTGCAGTTAACAGAAACCGAATTGCAACATTCGGAAAAAACAAACCGCCGAACTGTGACTACGAAGAATTTCTCAGAATCAGCATTTTTACCCACAGTTTGCAATTTCATTTGAATTCGCAGTTTAGTAAATGAATCCTAAAATAATCCTCGGCCATTTATTTTGCCCTGATTGCTAGCTGGTTGTTAATTCTGCACATTTTCTCTCATATTTAAATCAGGTATTTCATGATAAATCCTGGAGAGGGGCAGGTTATAGGATTGTATTTAATAATAATAACATAACACCCCCCCCCCCCCCCTGTAATAATATGATCACTGGCCAATGAATGCTTGTCATAACTATGGATTCACTGCTATCAAAGGGGGATTTATTGAATATATAATATACAACATGTGTATCTGATCAGCATTTTGCATCGCTATAGAATATGTTGGCGCTTTATAAGCACATCCCTATATAAGCACGCAGTGCTGGCAAGTCTATCCCCATTGTGCCCCTACTAGGCTGTTTCCTGCCACTTCAGGAACGGCATTTCCCCAGAGATAGGACACAAGGCTTCCTGTGACACTGTACACATACTAATATCACACTGTATATACATAATAAATCACACTGTATATAATGTATACATAATAATATCACACTATATACTGCATAAATATCACACTATATACTGTATACATACTAATATCACACTATATACTGTATACATAATAATATTACACTGTATATACTGTATACATAATATCACACTGTATATACATAATAAATCACACTGTATATAATGTATACATAATAATATCACACTGTATATACTGTATACATAATAATATCACACTATATACTGCATAAATATCACACTATATATACTGCACACATAATATCACACTGTATATACTGTATACATAATAAATCACACTGTATATACTGTATACATAATAATATCACACTATATACTGTATAAATATCACTGTATATACTGTATAAATATCACACTATATACTGTATACATAATAATATCACACTGTATATACTGTATACATAATAATATCACACTATATACTGTATAAATATCACACTGTATGTACTGTATACATAATATCACACTGTATATACTGTATACATAATAATATCACACTGTATGTACTGTATACATAATATCACACTGTATATACTGTATACATAATATCACACTGTATATACTGTATACATAATAATATCACACTATATACTGTATAAATATCACACTGTATATACTGTATACATAATATCACACTGTATATACTGTATACATAATAATATCACACTATATACTGTATAAATATCACACTATATACTGTATACATACTAATATCACACTATATACTGTATAAATCACACTGTATATACTGTATACATAATAATATCACACTATATATACATAATAAATCACACTGTATACTGTATAAATATCACTGTATGTACTGTATACATAATAATATCACACTGTATATACTGTATACATAATATCACACTGTATATACTGTATACATAATATCACACTGTATATACATAATAAATCACACTGTATATAACGTATACATAATAATATCACACTATATACTGCATAAATATCACACTATATACTGTATACATACTAATATCACACTATATACTGTATAAATCACACTGTATATACTGTATACATAATAATATCACACTATATATACATAATAAATCACACTGTATACTGTATACATAATAATATCACACTATATACTGTATAAATATCACACTATATACTGTATACATACTAATATCACACTATATACATCACACTGTATATACTGTATACATAATAATATCACACTATATATACATAATAAATCACACTGTATACTGTATAAATATCACTGTATGTACTGTATACATAATAATATCACACTGTATATACTGTATACATAATATCACACTGTATATACTGTATACATAATATCACACTGTATATACATAATAAATCACACTGTATATAACGTATACATAATAATATCACACTATATACTGCATAAATATCACACTATATACTGTATACATACTAATATCACACTGTATATACTGTATACATAATATCACACTGTATATACTGTATACATAATAATATCACACTGTATGTACTGTATACATAATAATATCACACTATATACTGTATAAATATCACACTGTATATACTGTATACATAATATCACACTGTATATACTGTATACATAATAATATCACACTATATACTGTATAAATATCACATTATATACTGTATACATACTAATATCACACTATATACTGTATAAATCACACTGTATATACTGTATACATAATATCACACTATATATACATAATAAATCACACTGTATACTGTATAAATATCACTGTATGTACTGTATACATAATAATATCACACTGTATATACTGTATACATAATATCACACTGTATATACATAATAAATCACACTGTATATAACGTATACATAATAATATCACACTATATACTGCATAAATATCACACTATATACTGTATACATACTAATATCACACTATATACTGTATAAATCACACTGTATATACTGTATACATAATAATATCACACTATATATACATAATAAATCACACTGTATACTGTATACATAATAATATCACACTATATACTGTATAAATATCACACTATATACTGTATACATACTAATATCACACTATATACTGTATAAATCACACTGTATATACTGTATACATAATAATATCACACTATATATACATAATAAATCACACTGTATACTGTATAAATATCACTGTATGTACTGTATACATAATAATATCACACTGTATATACTGTATACATAATATCACACTGTATATACATAATAAATCACACTGTATATAACGTATACATAATAATATCACACTATATACTGCATAAATATCACACTATATACTGTATACATACTAATATCACACTGTATATACTGTATACATAATATCACACTGTATATACTGTATACATAATAATATCACACTGTATGTACTGTATACATAATATCACACTGTATATACTGTATACATAATAATATCACACTGTATATACTGTATACATAATAATATCACACTGTATATACTGTTTAAACTGCTTGGATAATGCCGCCCCCCCCCCCCCCCCCCCCCCAAAAAAAAAACAAAAAACAAAACACAGACACAGCAGGGTAATCTCTAAATCCTGGACAGTTCGGGGATACCCCTGCTCTAATCACATGTCCACTTCCTTTAATTCATTTAAATCACTTTCATTTAAGCATTTTAATTATTTCACTGCAGTTGTAACCGAAATATGAAGTGAAGAAGAAGGGTAATATCAAGCTCCTATTACATATTTTTCAATCTCATTCTATAGACATGCAGTGATGGTGGGGTGTCGCTCGGGAGGAGTATGGGGGCTCAGGAAATCCCTAACTACCAGCTCCCACAATCACAATATTATATTTCTAGGGATTAACTAGGTAGGGCTGAGAGTGTTGGGGATAGCATTCTGCAGGAGGTGGAGGGTCTGCCAGACCATGTCATTCCTGTTCTGACTGGAGTAATTGCATGTATCTGCTTAATGTAAGCCTCTATCCAGGAGCCACACACATTGACATGCATGCATTAACCTCTCCCATTCCGGAATCCCCATCAGCCATAGCCAGTCAGTCAGCATCCTGGGATATTAGTAAGTTATCACTCTGGCTGGGGGGGCAGGATACACATGTTACATGCATTGTGTGCAGTATAAATTATAGAACTCAGAGAGGCCGTCTTGCAGTTAAAGTGGCCCTGGGGACACCCTGCTTCCCCTGAAGTGTGATTTGGCATTAAATAGATGCACACTGGAGATCCCTGAAAGGCCTGCATGCCCCAGTGTCAGAGGATGAGGTGTTTGGAGTCTCTCTCCAGAGATGTCTAGTTCTCTAATAAGGGGGACTCAGTCTCCACCTTAACTCATTCCTGCCAGCACAATGCTGGCTTCTCATCCTTACTGGGAAGCAAAGAATTAACTCCTGCCTAGCCAGCTGCAAAGCACAGGGTCTACTGTCACTCATCTGCCAGCATTTCAGGGGTTAAAGATCCCCCATTGGAAAACTATAGTTAGAGCAGCACCTTAACCCCTGCAGGGCAAAAGACAGAGAAATGGTTAATTTCCTCCATAGGGAATTAATAAACTCACTATCCTGATACACTACAATATAACACACTGGAAGGATAGAATGAAGATACAAGGTATATATTAATAAACTCACTATCCTGATACACTACAATCTAACACACTGGAAGGATAGAATGAAGATACAGACAGATACAAAGTATATATTAATAAACTCACTATCCAGATACACTACAATATAACACACTGGAAGGATAGAATGAAGATACAGACAGATACAAGGTATATATTAATAAACTCACTATCCCGATACACTACAATATAACACACTTGAAGGATAGAATGAAGATACAGACAGATACAAAGTATATATCAATAAACTCACTATCCTGATACACTACAATATAACACACTGGAAGGATAGAATGAAGATACAGACAGATACAAAGTATTTATCAATAAACTCACTATCGCGATACACTACAATATAACACACTGGAAGGATAGACTGAAGATACAGACAGATACAAAGTATATATTAATAAACTCACTATCCTGATACACTACAATATAACACACTTGAAGGATAGAATGAAGATACAGACAGATACAAAGTATATATCAATAAACTCACTATCCTGATACACTACAATATAACACACTGGAAGGATAGAATCAAGATACAGACAGATGCAAAGTATATATTAATAAACTCACTATCCTGATACACTACAATATAAACACACTGGAAGGATAGAATCAAGATACAGACAGATACAAAGTATATATTAATAAACTCACTATCCTGATACACTACAATATAACACACTTGAAGGATAGAATGAAGATACAGACAGATACAAAGTATATATCAATAAACTCACTATCCCGATACACTACAATATAAACACACTGGAAGGATAGAATGAAGATACAGACAGATACAAAGTATATATTAATAAACTCACTATCCTGATACACTACAATAAAACACACTGGAAGGATAGAATCAAGATACAGACAGATACAAAGTATATATTAATAAACTCACTATCCTGATACACTGCAATATAACACACTGGAAGGATAAAATCAAGATACAGACAGATACAAAGTATATATTAATAAACTCACTATCCTGATACACTACAATATAACACACTGGAAGGATAAAAGGAAGATACAGACAGATACAAAGTATATATTAATAAACTCACTATCCTGATACACTACAATATAAACACACTAGAAGGATAGAATCAAGATACAGACAGATACAAAGTATATATCAATAAACTCACTATCAACACTACAATATAACACACTGGAAGGATAGAATGAAGATACAGACAGATACAAAGTATATATTAATAAACTTACTATCCCAATACACTACAATATAACACACTGGAAGGATAGAAGGAAGATACAGACAGATACAAAGTATATATTAATAAACTCACTATCCTGATACACTACAATATAAACACACTAGAAGGATAGAATCAAGATACAGACAGATACAAAGTATATATTAATAAACTCACTATCAACACTACAATATAACACACTGGAAGGATAGAATGAAGATATAGACAGATACAAAGTATTTATTGATAAACTCACTATCCTGATACACTACAATATAACACACTTGAAGGATAGAATGAAGATACAGACAGATACAAAGTATATATCAATAAACTCACTATCCCGATACACTACAATATAAACACACTGGAAGGATAGAATCAAGATACAGACAGATACAAAGTATATATTAATAAACTCACTATCCTGATACACTACAATATAACACACTGGAAGGATAAAATCAAGATACAGACAGATACAAAGTATTTATTAATAAACTCACTATCCAGATACACTACAATATAACACACTGGAAGGATAGAAGGAAGATACAGACAGATACAAAGTATATATCAATAAATTCACTATCTACACTACAATATAACACACTTGAAAGATAGAATCAAGATACAGACAGATACATAGTATTAATTAATACACTAACTATCCTGATACACTACAATATAACACACTGGAAGGATAAAATCAAGATACAGACAGATACAAGGTATATATTAATAAACTCACTATCCTGATACACTACAATATAACACACTGGAAGGATAGAAGGAAGATACAGATACAAGGTATATATTAATAAACTCACTATCCAGATACACTACAATATAACACACTAGAAGGATAGAATGAAGATACAGACAGATACAAAGTATATATCAATAAAACGCACTATCCCAATACACTACAATATAACACACTGGAAGGATAGAATGAAGATACAGACAGATACAAAGTATTTATCAATAAACTCACTATCGCGATACACTACAATATAACACACTGGAAGGATAGACTGAAGATACAGACAGATACAAAGTATATATTAATAAACTCACTATCCTGATACACTACAATATAACACACTTGAAGGATAGAATGAAGATACAGACAGATACAAAGTATATATCAATAAACTCACTATCCCGATACACTACAATATAAACACACTGGAAGGATAGAATCAAGATACAGACAGATACAAAGTATATATTAATAAACTCACTATCCTGATACACTACAATATAACACACTGGAAGGATAGAATCAAGATACAGACAGATGCAAAGTATATATTAATAAACTCACTATCCTGATACACTACAATATAAACACACTGGAAGGATAGAATCAAGATACAGACAGATACAAAGTATATATTAATAAACTCACTATCCTGATACACTACAATATAACACACTTGAAGGATAGAATGAAGATACAGACAGATACAAAGTATATATCAATAAACTCACTATCCCGATACACTACAATATAAACACACTGGAAGGATAGAATGAAGATACAGACAGATACAAAGTATATATTAATAAACTCACTATCCTGATACACTACAATATAACACACTGGAAGGATAAAATCAAGATACAGACAGATACAAAGTATATATTAATAAACTCACTATCCTGATACACTACAATATAACACACTGGAAGGATAGAAGGAAGATACAGACAGATACAAAGTATATATTAATAAACTCACTATCCTGATACACTACAATATAAACACACTAGAAGGATAGAATCAAGATACAGACAGATACAAAGTATTTATCAATAAACTCACTATCAACACTACAATATAACACACTGGAAGGATAGAATGAAGATACAGACAGATACAAAGTATATATTAATAAACTTACTATCCCAATACACTACAATATAACACACTGGAAGGATAGAAGGAAGATACAGACAGATACAAAGTATATATTAATAAACTCACTATCCTGATACACTACAATATAAACACACTAGAAGGATAGAATCAAGATACAGACAGATACAAAGTATATATTAATAAACTCACTATCAACACTACAATATAACACACTGGAAGGATAGAATGAAGATATAGACAGATACAAAGTATTTATTGATAAACTCACTATCCTGATACACTACAATATAACACACTTGAAGGATAGAATGAAGATACAGACAGATACAAAGTATATATCAATAAACTCACTATCCCGATACACTACAATATAAACACACTGGAAGGATAGAATCAAGATACAGACAGATACAAAGTATATATTAATAAACTCACTATCCTGATACACTACAATATAACACACTGGAAGGATAAAATCAAGATACAGACAGATACAAAGTATTTATTAATAAACTCACTATCCAGATACACTACAATATAACACACTGGAAGGATAGAAGGAAGATACAGACAGATACAAAGTATATATCAATAAATTCACTATCTACACTACAATATAACACACTTGAAAGATAGAATCAAGATACAGACAGATACATAGTATTAATTAATACACTAACTATCCTGATACACTACAATATAACACACTGGAAGGATAAAATCAAGATACAGACAGATACAAGGTATATATTAATAAACTCACTATCCTGATACACTACAATATAACACACTGGAAGGATAGAAGGAAGATACAGATACAAGGTATATATTAATAAACTCACTATCCAGATACACTACAATATAACACACTAGAAGGATAGAATGAAGATACAGACAGATACAAAGTATATATCAATAAAACGCACTATCCCAATACACTACAATATAACACACTGGAAGGATAGAATGAAGATACAGACAGATACAAAGTATTTATCAATAAACTCACTATCGCGATACACTACAATATAACACACTGGAAGGATAGACTGAAGATACAGACAGATACAAAGTATATATTAATAAACTCACTATCCTGATACACTACAATATAACACACTTGAAGGATAGAATGAAGATACAGACAGATACAAAGTATATATCAATAAACTCACTATCCGGATACACTACAATATAAACACACTGGAAGGATAGAATCAAGATACAGACAGATACAAAGTATATATTAATAAACTCACTATCCTGATACACTACAATATAACACACTGGAAGGATAGAATCAAGATACAGACAGATGCAAAGTATATATTAATAAACTCACTATCCTGATACACTACAATATAAACACACTGGAAGGATAGAATCAAGATACAGACAGATACAAAGTATATATTAATAAACTCACTATCCTGATACACTACAATATAACACACTTGAAGGATAGAATGAAGATACAGACAGATACAAAGTATATATCAATAAACTCACTATCCCGATACACTACAATATAAACACACTGGAAGGATAGAATGAAGATACAGACAGATACAAAGTATATATTAATAAACTCACTATCCTGATACACTACAATATAACACACTGGAAGGATAGAATCAAGATACAGACAGATACAAAGTATATATTAATAAACTCACTATCCTGATACACTACAATATAAACACACTGGAAGGATAGAATCAAGATACAGACAGATACAAAGTATATATTAATAAACTCACTATCCTGATACACTACAATATAACACACTGGAAGGATAGAAGGAAGATACAGACAGATACAAAGTATATATTAATAAACTCACTATCCTGATACACTACAATATAAACACACTAGAAGGATAGAATCAAGATACAGACAGATACAAAGTATTTATCAATAAACTCACTATCAACACTACAATATAACACACTGGAAGGATAGAATGAAGATACAGACAGATACAAAGTATATATTAATAAACTTACTATCCCAATACACTACAATATAACACACTGGAAGGATAGAAGGAAGATACAGACAGATACAAAGTATATATTAATAAACTCACTATCCTGATACACTACAATATAAACACACTAGAAGGATAGAATCAAGATACAGACAGATACAAAGTATATATTAATAAACTCACTATCAACACTACAATATAACACACTGGAAGGATAGAATGAAGATATAGACAGATACAAAGTATTTATTGATAAACTCACTATCCTGATACACTACAATATAACACACTTGAAGGATAGAATGAAGATACAGACAGATACAAAGTATATATCAATAAACTCACTATCCCGATACACTACAATATAAACACACTGGAAGGATAGAATCAAGATACAGACAGATACAAAGTATATATTAATAAACTCACTTTCCTGATACACTACAATATAACACACTGGAAGGATAAAATCAAGATACAGACAGATACAAAGTATTTATTAATAAACTCACTATCCAGATACACTACAATATAACACACTGGAAGGATAGAAGGAAGATACAGACAGATACAAAGTATATATCAATAAATTCACTATCTACACTACAATATAACACACTTGAAAGATAGAATCAAGATACAGACAGATACATAGTATTAATTAATACACTAACTATCCTGATACACTACAATATAACACACTGGAAGGATAAAATCAAGATACAGACAGATACAAGGTATATATCAATAAACTCACTATCCCGATACACTACAATATAAACACACTGGAAGGATAGAATGAAGATACAGACAGATACAAAGTATATATCAATAAAACGCACTATCCCAATACACTACAATATAACACACTGGAAGGATAGAATTAAGATACAGACAGATACAAGGTACATATTAATAAACTCACTATCCACACTACAATATAACACACTGGAAGGATAGAATGAAGATATAGACAGATACAAAGTATTTATTGATAAACTCACTATCCTGATACACTACAGTATAACACACTGGAAAGATAGAATCAAGATACAGAGAGATACAAGGTCTATATTAATGAACTCACTATCCCGATACACTACAATAAGCCGTCGAGTGTCTGGAACTAAAATTGGACACTCAACTAGGCAAACACCGCTGAGACCTCCAGACTTCCAATATTTCGTGTAGAAACTACCGAACGGCCCGCTGTTCGGTAGAAAGAATCCCACGAACTAGGGGATTCATTTGAATCCTCCCCAGGCTCCATAACCCAGGCAATTCGTGTGTTTTCATTCCCTTTTCTGTGACCGACCGCAGGGCCAAAATACATGGAACTATTGTCGGATACTTTACCCATGCGATCGGTCAAATCTTTGCCTGCCCATAACTCCCGAACCCCTGGTCTGATCTGGGTGATTTTTGAGTTTATTGCTCACCCAAATCAGGGCTATCAGGGGATACCATTAGAGTGTATCATATATATTTGGGGTACATCTGAAACTTAGGGGAAATGGTGTACTGTTTAATTGTGTTAACAGATAAGTTAGAGGGAGGAGATGTGTGGGTTGTACCTTAAACTGTATTGGTGTACTGTAAATCCCTCCCTTGCATGGGAGAATCCTATATAAGCCTGTTGTGTGAATAAATCAGCGTGTTGCTGTTTAACCCTGAAAGTGAAGTGTCGTCTCATTCTTGGGGGGAATTTGACTGTATGCCGATTGCCAGGAGTGTAAGCTGTTCGTATTGCTTTTCCTGTTCGGCTGCTTCCAGGGTTCGTGTGTCTGCTGTTCGAGAGTTGGTGAATACGTGCAGTTTGGAGTTCGGGAGGTTGGTGATTGCAGTAGAAGCTGGTCTATCTGGAAGGGGATTATCGCCTAAACGGTTTTTATCCTCTTGTGAGTGAAACGGTCCGTTACACTGATACACTACAATATAAGACACTGGAAGGATAGAATGAAGATACAGACAGATACAAAGTATATATTAATAAACTCACTATCCTGATACACTACAATATAACACACTGGAAGGATAGAATCAAGATACATTCAGATACAAAGTATATATTAATAAACTCACTATCCAGATACACTACAATATAACACACTGGAAGGATAGAATGAAGATACAGACAGATACAAAGTATTTATTAATAAACTCACTATCGCGATACACTACAATATAACACACTGGAAGGATAGAATGTGCACAGTGAAAGCTCTTATTTCTGTCATTTTGTAAGGACATAGATATCACACACTAAAGATAGATAGATTTCAGCGCTAATTCGTAGGTTGGCGCTATAAAACATATTGCCATGTTAGCTATTATGTAGGACAGTTGCTAATCGGTGTTAACAGAAGTCAAAGCAAGAAACTGCTGACTGTTTAATTGCTCCTGAATATCACATCTTCATATCTCAGAATGCAAATACATTATAGTAAATGGGATGAGGTAACAGTAAATATCTCGCTTGTAATAATATATATAGGGCCAGGTGGGTATTTAGTGATTGAATGGACTGTGATAGAATGAAGGGGAGTCCCAGGTGGCAAACCCCAGACAGACAGACAGCACTATACATTTGTATGTGTTTACTTTGTCATTTTGTTTAGTATTTGGGAATGAAACCCTCAGGATTGACCCAGTGAGCATGCAATCATTTAAAGCCATGACCTCAGATCAGCTCACTGCTCTGGGGAAATCTACTAAATGCTGTCATTTAATACCTCACCATCTGGGGAGAAAGTGCTCTCTGTTAAATACAAACCTGGATTAATTCAACTTGGGTAATAATTACCTAATAAGCAAAGTAGAGACCAATTATCAACACTGACTGATTAGATATTACCAGAAACAGGCCCTCTGCACATTTATATGTTATTACAGAATATAAATATATTACAGAATATACACACACATATATATATATATTAGCATTTAGATAGCGCCAACATTTTCCGCTGCACTTTACAATTATAAAATGGGGTATTTGACAACAAGTACTACCCAGGCCACCTACCACCAGGACTGGACCCCCAATAGCCCAGCCGTTATTGTATGGACCATACTGCATTCTGATTCATGAACGAATAGTGGGGAAATAAATCTATATGTGTCTACACTTTATCTACCCAACCATCAATATCTGTATCATTTACTGCCAAGAAGACACACAGGTCTATATTTATTTAAGAATAATTTGTTTTCTCCATTCACTGTCTTTCATTGATACATATACACATGCAATATATAAAATATTTGTTTGTCAGACAGGCACACATACATAGTGCCCTGACATACTGTGGGACCAAGCTTAATGTTAGAGTTTGTGACAATAAAACTATAAGCAGAGTAAATGGTGGGAACCGCACTCATTCCCAGCAGCCACGGGTGCTCCAGAGCAGGACTATCAATCCCAGGATAATAGGTAGAGAAGAAAGACTCACAGGCACTCCGAATTCAAGCCGCAGGCAGTTTTATTGTAACAGAATGTAATGCAACGTTTCGACCATAAAGGTCTTTTTCAAGCTTTTTCAATAAAACCATAAGGGCCAATAGTAAGCCAGATAACTCCCTCATCCCCCTCCCCTACCCCCTGCAATATACATATATCTAATAACAGCTGTTAACCTACAGGGGCTAATACAAGAAGCATACCTACCTACTGTGTCACTGGTAACCTACAGGCAGGGCCGGCGCTTCCTATAAGGCGAACTAGGCAGCCGCCTAGGGCGCCATATAGGAGGGGACGCCCTGCGCCCCCATCGCCGGCCCTTTAAATTCCACAGCCGCCTGAGCACTCTATAGAGAAAGCGCTCAGGCGGCTGCCGTACTGCCGCACCTCTCCTTCCCTGTAGCGTGGCCGAGCTCCTCTCCGGTCCGCGACCCGGCCGTTCTGACAAGTGCACATTTGACTTCGGCGGCATTTTCTAGAGGGCGGCAAAAAAAGCCGCCCCCAAATGCCCAGGGCAAATGCCTTGTTAGCCTTGTGGCTAACTGACATGCCGGCCGGGCGTGCAGGCTGTTGGGCAGTGCTGGCGGGTGAGCGGCTGGCGAGGGAGCACTTCCTCTGAGCTGTCTGCTCAGCTTCCTCGCGCGCCGCAAAGTGATGCTGGGAGCCGGAATATGACGTCATATTCCGGCTCCCAGCCTCACTCTGCGGTGCGCAAGGGAGCTGAGCAGACAGGTCAGAGGCAGTGCTCCCTCGCCAGCCGCCCACCCGCCAGCGCACAGCAGCCCGACCGGCAGCCACTGGACCACCAGGGAGAAAGAGACCCCCCCAGCATTCCCAAAGGTAAGGAGGCTGGGGGGGAGGTTAAAAAAAAAATATATATATATATATATGTTAATGTTAGTGTGTGTGTGTGTCTGACTGTGTGTGTGTTTGCCTGTTAGTGGGTGTGTCTGCTAGTGAGTGAGTGTGTGTGTCTGACTGTGTGTGTGTGTCTGTTAGTGTGTGTGTGTGTGTCTGTTAGTGTGTGTGTGTGTCTGTTAGTGTGTGTGTCTGACTGTGTGTTTGTGTCTGACTGTGTGTGTGTGTGTCTGTTAGTCTTTCTTTTGCCTAGGGCTGCAAAAATCCTTGCACCGGCCCTGCCTACAGGTGCTAATACAAGAACCGTACCTACCTACTGTGTCAACGGCAACCTACAGGGGCTAATACAAGAACCGTACCTACCTACTGTGTCAACGGCAACCTACAGGGGCTAATACAAGAACCGTACCTACCTACTGTGTCACTGGCAACCTACAGGGGCTAATAGAAGAACCGTACCTACCTACTGTGTCACTGGTAATCTACAGAGGCTAATACAAGAACCATACCTACTGTGTCACCGGCAATCTACAGGGGCTAATACAAGAACCGTACCTACCTACTTTGTCACTGGTATCCTACAGGGGCTAATACAAGAACCATACCTACCTACTGTGTCACTGGTATCCTACAGGGGCTAATACAAGAACCGTACCTACCTACTGTGTCACTGGCAACCTACAGGGGCTAATACAAGAACCATATCCACCTACTGTGTCACTGGCAACCTACAGTGGCTAATACAAGAACCATACCTACCTACTGTGTTACTGCCAACCTACAGGTGCCAATACAAGAACCGTACCTACCTACTGTGTCACTGGTAACCTACAGAGGCTAATACAAGAACCGTACCTACCTACTGTGTCACTGGCAACCTACAGGGGCTAATACAAGAACCATACCTACCTACTGTGTCACTGGCAACCTACAGGGGCTAATAGAAGAACCGTACCTACCTACTGTGTCACTGGTAATCTACAGAGGCTAATACAAGAACCATACCTACTGTGTCACCGGCAATCTACAGGGGCTAATACAAGAACCGTACCTACCTACTGTGTCACTGGCAACCTACAGGGGCTAATACAAGAACCATACCCAACTACTGTGTCACTGGCAACCTACAGGGGCTAATACAAGAACCGTACCTACCTACTTTGTCACTGGCAACCTACAGGGCCTAATACAAGAACCATACCTACCTACTGTGTCAACGGCAACCTACAGGGGCTAATCAAGAACTGTACTTACCTACTGTGTCACTGGCAACCTACAGGGGCTAATACAAGAACCATACCCACCTACTGTGTCACTGGCAACCTACAGTGGCTAATACAAGAACCATACCTACCTACTGTGTCACTGGCAACCTACAGGTGCAAATACAAGAACCATACCTACCTACTGTGTCACTGGTAACCTACAGTGGCTAATACAAGAACCGTACCTACCTACTGTGTCACTGGCAACCTACAGGTGCAAATACAAGAACCGTACCTACCTACTGTGTCACTGGTAACCTACAGAGGCTAATACAAGAACCGTACCTACCTACTGTGTCACTGGCAACCTACAGGGACTAATACAAGAACCGTACCTACCTACTGTGTCACTGGCAACCTACAGGGGCTAATACAAGAACCATACCTACCTACTGTGTCACCGGCAACCTACAGGGACTAATACAAGAACCGTACCTACCTACTGTGTCACTGGCAACCTACAGGGGCTAATACAAGAACCATACCTACCTACTGTGTCAACGGCAACCTACAGGGGCTAATACAAGAACCGTACCTACCTACTGTGTCACTGGCAACCTACAGGGGCTAATACAAGAACCGTACCTACCTACTGTGTCACTGGCAACCTACAGGGGCTAATACAAGAACCGTACCTACCTACTGTGTCACTGGCAGTAAGGGGAAGAACACTGCAGTGCACCAAGGATTAATGTATTTACACCGTCTACCACTTCCAGTGAAATCATTTTAATTTTCAATGTAATTTGGGGTGATCACTCACATCTCCCTCCACTTCCAGTGCAAATATCTACAACTGGCACTTCGTAGTATTATATTCCATAATGTAATCAGTTTGCAGCGCACTGAATATTGTTGAAACATAATATTTCTACTCTGCCTATAATTTGCAGTGCACTGTGTACGGTTATTGTTACTGACTATAATTTACACTGCACTGTATGGTGTTATTGTTACTGTGTATAATTTGCACTGCACAGTATTATTGTTACGGTCTATAATTTACACTGCACTGTATGGTATTGTTACTGTGTATAATTTACACTGCACGGTATGGTATTATTGTTACGGTCTCTAATTTACACTGCGCTGTATGGTATTATTGTTACTGACTATAATTTACACTGTGCTGTATGGTATTATTGTTACTGTGTATAATTTACACTGCGCTGTATGGTATTGTTACTGACTATAATTTACACTGTGCTGTATGGTATTATTGTTACTGTGTATAATTTACACTGTGCTGTATGGTATTATGGTTACTGACTATAATTTACACTGCACTGTATGGTATTATTGTTACTGACTATAATTTACACTGCGCTGTATGGTATTATTGTTACTGACTATAATTTACACTGTGTTGTATGGTATTGTTACTGTGTATAATTTACACTGCGCTGTATGGTATTGTTACTGACTATAATTTACACTGCACTGTATGGTATTATTGTTACTGTGTATAATTTACACTGCACTGTATGGTATTATTGTTACTGACTATAATTTACACTGTGCTGTATGGTATTATTGTTACTGTGTATAATTTACACTGCGCTGTATGGTATTATTGTTACTGTGTATAATTTACACTGTGCTGTATGGTATTATTGTCACTGACTATAATTTACACTGCGCTGTATGGTATTATTGTTACTGTCTATAATTTACACTGCGCTGTATGGTATTATTGTTACTGTCTATAATTTACACTGCACGGTATTATTGTTACGGTCTACAATTTACACTGCACTGTATGGTATTGTTACTGTGTATAATTTACACTGCACTGTATGGTGTTATTGTTACTGTGTATAATTTACACTGCACGGTATGGTATTATTGTTACTGTCTATAATTTACACTGCACTGTATGGTGTTATTGTTACTGTGTATAATTTACACTGCACGGTATGGTATTATTGTTACTGTCTATAATTTACACTGCACTGTATGGTGTTATTGTTACTGTGTATAATTTACACTGCACGGTATGGTATTATTGTTACTGTCTATAATTTACACTGCGCTGTATGGTATTATTGTTACTGTCTATAATTTACACTGCGCTGTATGGTATTATTGTTACTGTGTATAATTTACACTGCACTGTATGGTTTTATTGTTACTGACTATAATTTACACTGCACTGTATGGTATTGTTACGGTCTATAATTTACACTGCACGGTATGGTATTATTGTTACTGACTATAATTTACACTGCGCTGTATGGTATTGTTACTGTGTATAATTTACACTGCGCTGTATGGTATTATTGTTAATGACTATAATGTATACTACACAGTATGTTATTATTGTTACTGTGTATAATTTAGAGTGCACTGTATGCTATTTTCACGCTGTCTATAATTAGCAGTGCACTGTATGCTATTCGGGTTACGGTTTATAATTTGCAGTGCGCTGTATGATATCATTGTTACTGTCTATAATTTGCAGTGCACTGTATGGTATTATTGTTACTGTCTATAATTTGCAGTGCACTGTATGCTATTCGGGTTACGGTTTATAATTTGCAGTGCGCTGTATGCTATCATTGTTACTGTCTATAATTTGCAGTGCACTGTATGCTATTCGGGTTACGGTTTATAATTTGCAGTGCGCTGTATGCTATCATTGTTACTGTCTATAATTTGCAGTTTGCTGTATGATATCATTGTTACTGTCTAATTTTCAGTGCACTGTATGCTATTCGGGTTACGGTTTATAATTTGCAGTGCACTGTATGGTATTATTGTTACTGTCTATAATTTGCAGTGCACTGTATGCTATTCGGGTTACGTTTATAATTTGCAGTGCGCTGTATGCTATTCGGGTTACGGTTTATAATTTGCAGTGCGCTGTATGCTATCATTGTTACTGTCTATAATTTGCAGTGCACTGTATGCTATTCGGGTTACAGTTTATAATTTTCAGTGCGCTGTATGCTATCATTGTTACTGTCTATAATTTGCAGTTTTCTGTATGATATCATTGTTACTGTCTAATTTTCAGTGCACTGTATGCTATTCGGGTTACGGTTTATAATTTGCAGTGCACTGTATGGTATTATTGTTACTGTCTATAATTTGCAGTGCGCCGTATGCTATTCGGGTTACGTTTATAATTTGCAGTGCACTGTATGGTATTATTGTTACTGTCTATAATTTGCAGTGCGCTGTATGCTATTCGGGTTACGGTTTATAATTTGCAGTGCACTGTATGGTATTATTGTTACTGTCTATAATTTGCAGTGCACTGTATGGTATTATTGTTACTGTCTATAATTTGCAGTGCGCTGTATGCTATTCGGGTTACGTTTATAATTTGCAGTGCACTGTATGGTATTATTGTTACTGTCTATAATTTGCAGTACGCTGTATGGTATTATTGTTACTGTCTATAATTTGCAGTGCGCCGTATGCTATTCGGGTTACGTTTATAATTTGCAGTGCACTGTATGGTATTATTGTTACTGTCTATAATTTGCAGTGCGCTGTATGCTATTCGGGTTACGGTTTATAATTTGCAGTGCACTGTATGGTATTATTGTTACTGTCTATAATTTGCAGTGCACTGTATGGTATTATTGTTACTGTCTATAATTTGCAGTGCGCTGTATGCTATTCGGGTTACGTTTATAATTTGCAGTGCACTGTATGGTATTATTGTTACTGTCTATAATTTGCAGTACGCTGTATGGTATTATTGTTACTGTCTATAATTTGCAGTGCGCTGTATGATATCATTGTTACTGTCTAATTTGCAGTGCACTGTATGCTATTCGGGTTACGGTTTATAATTTGCAGTGCACTGTATGATATTATTGTTACGGTCTATCATTTGCAGTGCACTGTATGCTATTATTTTCACACATTTTCATAACTTGAATTGCACTGTATGCTATCATTGTTATTTTCTATAATTTGCAGTCCACTGTATGCTATTGTTACTGTGTATAATTTGCAGTGCGCAATATGCAATTTTTGTTACGGTTTATAATTGGCAGTGCACTGTTTGCTATTGTTACTGTGTATAATGTATACTGCACTGTATGCTATCATTGTTAATTTCTATAATTTGCAGTACACTGTATGCTATCATTGTTAATTTCTATAATTTGCAGTACACTGTATGCTATTTGTGTTACGTTTATCATTTGCAGTCCACTGTAGGCTATCATTGTTACTTTCTATAATTTTCAGTCCACTGAATGCTTTTTTTTTTACACGGCCTATAATTTCCACTGTATTTTATTAATATTTGCAGTGCACTGTATACTATAATTGTTCATTTCTATAATTTGCAGTGCATTGTATGCTATCATTGTTACTGTCTATAATTTGCAGTGTGCTATATGCTATTTGTGTTATGTTTTATAATTTGCAGTGCACTGTAGGCTATCATTGTTACTTTCTATAATTTGCAGTGCACTGTGCTATTTTCACACTGTCTATAATTTGCACTGTATTTTAATATTTGCAGTGCACTGCATACTATTTTTTCACACTGTCTATAATTTGCACTGTATTTTAGTAATACTATTTGCAGTGACATTTTTCTGTGCACTGTAACATGTATTCCCTATGATACAGAGATGCACCCTGCTCCACGTGGGGCTGTGAGCACACAGTCAGCAATTGTTGCATTATTGTAACACTCCAATTTGACCATTTTAACACTCACATTACATGGAGTTTCCTTGGCAGATTATTTTACATGGATTCAAATAATCTGCCAGTTTGTTGCACCTAATAATTAGGAGGTGATTACTGTATTTAAGGAAGATTTGCCCCAGAGCAGGTAGGTGACCGTGATAGAGATGTGAGGTATGTTCTCTCCCTGCTCTGCATCTGAAGGGTATTTACTAAAAAGGCACTCACAATGTAAAGGTAATCTGTGAATCCTCTACCTACACCCAATATTAATATGGACAGACACTGTTATGGAGAGAAATCTATAGAGCAGGAAGGGGGGCAGGCATTTTACTGAATACAAACAGAGACAGGGAGACACTCTCCTAATAATAATAATAATAATAATAATAATAATAATAATTCCATGTTCTAGTATTCACACATACAGCCCAGGTCACTGGATTGCTCAGATTTGGGAGAACACACTGTCTGTAATATTGACACCCCCGCCCCCCCACCCAGGCTTCCTTAATGCTTGTTAAGTGGGGATACAAATTTGCATCCAGATACAAGTGCTATGATCTCCACTTCTTAAACCTGTGTGAGCAGGGATAGGGGGGTCCCACATGTACCTTAAATTAAACTCACAGTACAATGGAGACCCTCTGCTATACAATTCAAATCTCCCAGAATGCTCCCTGCCACCTGGTCACTGCTCAAACACATGCTTCATCTGATCTGCTGTCAATTCCAGAAATATTATATAAGAAGAGAGATATTTTCCCCCTTGTATGACTCTCAAACTTTATTCAGATCCTTGAAGGGAAAGTCTGTGGACTACATTTCCCAGAATGCCTATGGCTTGCCCAGTATAATGAGACAAGCAATTTATAATAAGCTCCAGGAAAGTCTAGGCTGACAGTCACTAAATGGGAGAAATCCTAAAACCCCAACTGGTGTCCCCCTCGAACCGCTGTATTAATGCTCTCTCCATTGACATAGGACTCCTGGAGCAGGGGCCCTGAGACACACTGCCCATAGGGAATGGGGAAATATAATATACAGAGAGATCAGCACAGGCTCCTGGAGCAGGGGCCCTGAGACACACACTGCCCATAGGGAATGGGGAAATATAATATACAGAGAGATCAGCACAGGCTCCTGGAGCAGGGGCCCTGAGACACACACTGCCCATAGGGAATGGGGAAATATAATATACAGAGAGATCAGCACAGGCTCCTGGAGCAGGGGCCCTGAGACACACACTGCCCATAGGGAATGGGGAAATATAATATACAGAGAGATCAGCACAGGCTCCTGGAGCAGGGGCCCTGAGACACACACTGCCCATAGGGAATGGGGAAATATAATATACAGAGAGATCAGCACAGGCTCCTGGAGCAGGGGCCCTGAGACACACACTGCCCATAGGGAATGGGGAATATAATATACAGAGAGATCAGCACAGGCTCCTGGAGCAGGGGCCCTGAGACACACACTGCCCATAGGGAATGGGGAATATAATATACAGAGAGATCAGCACAGGCTCCTGGAGCAGGGGCCCTGAGACACACTGCCCATAGGGAATGGGGAATATAATATACAGAGAGATCAGCACAGGCTCCTGGAGCAGGGGCCCTGAGACACACTGCCCATAGGGAATGGGGAAATATAATATACAGAGAGAGCAGCACAGGCTCCTGGAGCAGGGACCCTGAGACACACACTGCCCATAGGGAATGGGGAATATAATATACAGAGAGACCAGCACAGGCTCCTGGAGAAGGGACCCTGAGACACACACTGCCCATAGGGAATGGGGAATATAATATACAGAGAGATCAGCACAGGCTCCTGGAGCAGGGGCCCTGAGACACACACTGCTCATAGGGAATGGGGAATATAATATACAGAGAGATCAGCACAGGCTCCTGGAGCAGGGGCCCTGAGACACACACTGCTCATAGGGAATGGGGAATATAATATACAGAGAGATCAGCACAGGCTCCTGGAGCAGGGACCCTTAAACACACACTGCCCATAGGGAATGGGGAATATAATATACAGAGAGATTAGCACATGGTCCTGGAGCAGGGGCCCTGAGACACACTGCCCATAGGGAATGGGGAATATAATATACAGAGATATCAGCACAGGCTCCTGGAGCAGGGGCCCTGAGACACACACTGCCCATAGGGGATGGGGAATATAATATACAGAGAGATCAGCACAGGCTCCTGGAGCAGGGGCCCTGAGACACACACTGCCCATAGGGAATGGGGAATATAATATACAGAGAGACCAGCACAGGCTCCTGGAGCAGGGGCCCTGAGACACACACTGCCCATAGGGAATGGGGAATATAATATACAGAGAGATCAGCACAGGCTCCTGGAGCAGGGAGCCTGAGTCTACACACACTGCCCATAGGGAGTGGGGAATATAATATACAGAGAGATCAGCACACTGCCTATAGGGAATGGGGAATATAATATACAGAGAGAGCAGCACATGCTCCTGGAGCAGGGAGCCTGAGTCTACACACACTGCCCATAGGGAGTGGGGAATATAATATACAGAGAGATAAGCACAGGCTCCTAGAGCAGGGACCCTGAGACACACACTGCCCATAGGGAATGGGGAATATAATATACAGAGAGACCAGCACAGGCTCCTGGAGCAGGGGCCCTGAGACACACACTGCCCATAGGGAGTGGGGAATATAATATACAGAGAGATCAGCACACTGCCCATAGGGAATGGGGAATATAATATACAGAGAGAGCAGCACATGCTCCTGGAGCAGGGAGCCTGAGTCTACACACACTGCCCATAGGGAGTGGGGAATATAATATACAGAGAGATCAGCACAGGCTCCTGGAGCAGGGACCCTGAGATACACACTGCCCATGGGGAATGGGGAATATAATATACAGAGAGATTAGCACATGGTCCTGGAGCAGGGGCCCTGAGACACACTGCCCATAGGGAATGGGGAAATATAATATACAGAGAGATCAGCAGAGGCTCCTGGAGCAGGGACCCTGAGACACACACTGCCCATAGGGAATGGGGAATATAATATACAGAGAGATCAGCACAGGCTCCTGGAGCAGGGGCCCTGAGACACACACTGCCCATAGGGGATATAATATACAGAGAGATCAGCACAGGACTCCTGGAGCAGGGACCCTGAGACACACACTGCCCATAGGGAATGGGGAATATAATATACAGAGATATCAGCACAGGCTCCTGGAGCAGGGGCCCTGAGACACACACTGCCCATAGGGGATATAATATACAGAGGGATCAGCACAGGACTCCTGGAGCAGGGACCCTGAGACACACTCTGCCCATAGGGAATGGGGAATATAATACACAAAGAGATCAGCACGGGGTCCTGGAGCAGGGGCCCTGAGACACACACTGCCCATAGGGAATGGGGAATATAATATACAGAGAGATCAGAACAGGCTCCTGGAGCAGGGGCCCTGAGGCACACACTGCCCATAGGGAATGTGGAATATAATATACAGAGAGATCAGCACAGGCTCCTGGAGCAGGGGCTCTGAGACACACACTGCTCATAGGGAATGGGGAATATAATATATAGAGAGATCATCACAGGCTCATGGAGCAGGGGCCCTGAGACACACACTGCCCATAGGGAATGGGGAATATAATATACAGAGAGATCAGCACAGGCTCCTGGAGCAGGGGTCCTGAGACACACACTGCCCATAGGGAATGGGGAATATACTATGCAGAGAGATCAGCACAGGCTCCTGGAGCAGGGATCCTGAGTCTACACACACTGCCCATAGGGAATGGGAAAATATAATATACAGAGAGATCAGCACAGGGTCCTAGAGCAGGGGCCCTGAGACACACACTACCCATAGGGAATGGGGAATATAATATACAGAGAGATCAACACAGGCTCCTGGAGAAGGGACCCTGAGACACACACTGCCCATAGGGAATGGGGAATATGATATACTGAGAGATCAGCACAGGGTCCTAGAGCAGGGGCCCTGAGACACACACTACCCATAGGGAATGGGGAATATAATATACAGAGAGATCAACACAGGCTCCTGGAGCAGGGGCCCTGAGACACACACTGCCCATAGGGAATGGGGAATATAATATACAGAGAGATCAGCACAGGCTACTGGAGCAGGGACCCTGAGACACACACTGCCGATAGGGAATGGGGAATATACTATGCAGACAGATCAGCACAGGCTCCTGGAGCAGGGGCCCTGAGACACAAACTGCCCATAGGGAATGGGGAATATACTATGCAGACAGATCAGCACAGGCTCCTGGAGCAGGGGCCCTGAGACACAAACTGCCCATAGGGAATGGGGAATATAATATACAGAGAGATCAACACAGGCTCCTGGAGCAGGGGCCCTGAGACACGCTGCCCATAGGGAGTGGGGGAAATAATATACAGAGAGATCAGCACAGGCTCCTGGAGCAGGGGCCCTGAGACACACACTGCCCATAGGGAATGGGGAATATAATATACAGAGAGATCAGAACAGGCTCCTGGAGCAGGGACCCTGAGACACACACTGCCCATAGGGAATGGGGAATATAATATACAGAGATCAGAACAGGCTCCTGGAGCAGGGGCCCTGAGGCACACACTGCCCATAGGGAATTGGGAATATAATATACAGAGAGATCAGCACAGGCTCCTGGAGCAGGGACCCTGAGTCTACACACACTGCCCATAGGGAATGGGGAATATAATATACAGAGAGATATGTGGATGAGTTGATTAGTGATAAAATGGAGAGAGAGAGAGAGAGAGAGAGAGAGAGAGAGAGAGAGAGAGAGAGAGAGAGAGAGAGAGAGAGAGAGAGAGAGAGAGAGAGAGAGAGAGAGAGAGAGAGAGAGAGAATTTTAAATGGAGAATTCACTCTGATCTTTATTTTGTGTGTTACAATGTATCCAGTATATGGACAGTTATATTGTATTCTCTGCAGATACACATGTGGACAAGCTGAGCAATCCATTGATTAACCCCTTCCTGTCAGGTCTATAGAACAGGGCCCCCATTGTCCCCAGTCAGGGCCAGATAAGAGCTGAGAGCAGTGGGGGTGGGGGCAGTCTTGTTAGTTATTAATTATCAATGCAAACACGGACTTTGGGACGATCAATGCTATTGAGTGAGCTGGAGGTTTGGATCAGGGACAGCACATGATGGATGAGTTGTCCAGATGGGACATTCCTGATTTTCCCTTCTCTCCCTGGTCTTGTGTGTGTGGCCCCTGGAAGGCAGCACTCTGTGTCCGGGGATGAGAGGGGGCATAGCCGTTCCCTTTATTTCCAGGGTGTAAGGGGAACATGTAGCCCCACTACCAGGCTACAGGGGAACATGGAGTAAACCGGAGCTCATCGAGTTAATCAACCCTTAGAAAAAGGAATAAACCCCCCAACACAGCTGGATCAGATCTACACACAATCAATGGCAAAAATCGCATTTAAAATGAGAGACACTGACATATGTTTAGAGGGTGTGCAGACCCCAAAACGAGGGTTTTCGACAAATTGTATTTTTATAAATAAATTCTCCCCACTGGGAGGGATAAAATATTTAAGGACAGTTTATAACGCTACCGTGCAATATAAAATGTAAAAAAATACGAAATCATTCAGAAGCAAAAAATAAATATAATAATAATAATAATAATAAAAATACAATTATATATATATATATATATATATATATATATATATATATATATATATATATTAATGCAGATTTCTTTATAAAACTAGATGTTGTGTAGAAGATTTGAGGATTTTTATAAAATAAATTATGATTTGTATGTGTGGGAATAAATTTTATATATAAAATATATATATATATATATATATATATATATATATATATATATATATATATATATATATAAATATATAAATGTAAATTTGAGAAAATTCAGATATTTTAGCCATTGATATTGCTGAGCACACAAGGTGCAATACAGGGTAACTAAGAGCCACAGAAAAGGCTGGATATTGCAATTTTAGGCCCAGGTCTGGATTTTAAAAAAGAAATAAACTAAATAACAATAATATATATATATTTTATTTCTTAACTGCAAATTGTCCCAAAAATCAAGTTATTGCATTATGAACCGAGGCTGCCAATATCCCAGGCTGTATATGGCGCTTCAATGAGTAATTTAGAATTAAACCCCCTGTGCCTACAAGCCACATCTAAATATTTACACGTGTTGTTTAGTTATAGTCACACGGGGAAAATACATGAAAACACACGAAAAGGGCAATGACATTTGTCACCTATTTTATTTATGGACGAAAATCTGCAAAGTAATCGAAATCTGGGGGGGGGGGGGGGGGAATCTCACCAAAATGTAAAAAATATATATTACAATTTAAATACTGACATTTACAGCATTTGAAATTTTTTAATGGAAAATACCAAATGCATAAAAAATGAATTTAGTAATATTATTTCGTTGGGGGGTATTTTGGAATGATATAATATATATAAATAATTTAATTATATAATTTGACATTTTTATCTGATATATTTTTGTAAAAAAATAATTAAAATGATGTGTGAATTTATTCAACGAATGTATATATCTTCACATTAACCCAGTTATGTGGGTGGACTACACACAAAACTCTGTGTAGTCAGAGAAACAGTATATTTTTTATTTATTTATTTTTATTTTGCTAATCATCTAAGCATTTAAAAAAAAAAACAATTTCAAGAAATAGCAGTGAAGAACAGAAATCTCTGGAATATATAAATATATAAAAACATACAAGTGAAATTATACGAATTAGTAAAAAAATCTGAGAAACTTTAGCTGCTAATTTCCACAGAGAAGGAGTCTGCCCAGGCCTCAAGTCTTTTCATTCTATTGTTAAGTGAAAAGTCGATGGGTTTAATTAAAAATCGTTAAACAAAAATCTATTTTTTTTCTACTAAAGCAATATAATTTCTGCCGTGTATATAAATGCAGGGAATCAATGGAAGTTAAAATAAAGAAATAACCAATACAGCTAAGGTTCATTTGTCCTCAGCCATTGGATTCATGAGAAAATCTCCATTCGAAACAGGAAGACGGAAACACTGTTTAATATATAAAACCCTTACACAAAAATAAACAAAAAAATAAACTCTATAGTGTGATATATATATATATATATATATATAAAAATTTGCATCTAATTAGCAGATTTCTCAATCGTCTGTGATCTAAACACAGTGGATTCTTCCTAATACATTATAAACCAAATCCTAGCACCGACCAGATCTAAATCTATTATTCCAGTTTCTGTGTGTTAACAAAATGCAAAAATATATATAGATAAAATATATATTGAGAAAATAAATACAATAAAGATAGAAGATGAGAATGTAAAATGGCACCAAATCTCTAATAATTTTAATTCAGTTGCAGACTGCACTATATTTTGGCATGATTGATAGTTTTCTAATTTTAGCCATATGTACATACCCTTGAAATGTGACCTGCTTTAAGCGTTTCTCCTATCATTTAGCATTTTTTGATTATTCTAATTACTACCCCCCCAATTCTCCCAAAAATGTTGTTAAAAAGA
This sequence comes from Pelobates fuscus, assembly GCF_036172605.1. Classification (NCBI taxonomy): domain Eukaryota; kingdom Metazoa; phylum Chordata; class Amphibia; order Anura; family Pelobatidae; genus Pelobates; species Pelobates fuscus. The sequence continues at coordinate 379,972,655 of NC_086321.1, forward strand.
AAAAACAAACCAGTGTTTAGGAATATTAAGATCATCAGAATCTGAGTTCCAGAATGTGTTCTCTGTAAACAGAGGGCAGTCTGTGTTCCAACAAGGGTTCCTTCTACAAATATCAGAGGATGCTAATATATTGTTGTTGTTTTTTTATTATTCAATAGAAATGTATGTAAAGAAGTTACGATAACAGGATAACACAGCCTGGAAACGCCTTTCCTTGTTGGGTTTTTTTTCCCAGTGGGTGGTTTGACATTTTTTGTTTGAATTAATTTTTTAAACGAAAAATAAAATAAAATCTTTTGAGTAAAATGTTGTCTGAGACACAGACAATTCACCTACCTAGAGAATGTCGAATCCTAGGTCGTGGCGAAGTACTGCATGTCAGAGTGTGGCAGGCAATGTACCCTGAACAGTGAGCACAGGGTGGAGAAATGATTCCTGGATTCTGCTAGATCCCTCAGTCGCTTTTATTGTTGTTGAGAGGAAGGGGACGTTATACCTTCATTACCTGGCTCCTATTTGGAGTGGCTGCTCATTGTACAGATCCTGCTTTGCTGATGGAGATACAATGTATTGGGGAGATGTGGCTGTACTATACCTGCTTGCAGTATGGAGTAAATCCATTCAATTAAAAGCAGGGGCTGCTGGTAGCTGTATAATCACAAATTTATGGCTCTGTGACGTATCTCCTCTCCCACAACGGAGTCCCAGTGACATTAAACAGAAAATTGATGAGAGAGAAACGAAATTTAATCTCTTCCCCCTATCTAGGCATTTAAATATTGTTGTTTTTTTCCTGTCTCCTTTAACCCTTCAGGATCCATCAGGCTAGATGATTCCACTGCAGATGGATATGGCCCTCCCACTGTTAAATAGTTAATATATCCATTATTATTATTTATTATAAAGATTGGGTTTTCTCCATAGCTTTTAGAGCTCCCCCTCCCCCTCCCAGGACTGACGAGTTGCTGAGAAATAGACCAGTGTACATAGTGTGATGGGTTCAGATTTTTATTGATATTTCTGCACAGATGCACTTACCTGGGTTAGAATTACACTCCATGGGTAGGTGATTGAGGAAAACATGCAGCCCACCCTTCCCCCCACAATGACCTCCCCAACCCATGTTCATGTGCAGTCTGAGTCTGCCCCTCACCCCATGTTCCTTTGCAGCCATGCAGGTTGTCTAGGATGCAGGGATCTGACTCCCAGCAGAGCAGGTACAGTCAATACTTGGTATCCATGGAACTGACTCCCAGGAAAGCAGGTACAGTTTATGCATGGTGTCCATGGATCAGACTCCCAGCAGAGCAGGTACAGTCTATGCATGGTGTCCATGGATATGACTCCCAGCAGAGCAGGTATAGTCTATGCATGGTGTCCATGGATATGACTCCCAGCAGAGCAGGTACAGTCTATGCATGGTGTCCATGGATCTGACTCCCAGCAGAGCAGGTACAGTCTTTGCATGGTGTCCAGGATGCTGGATCTGACTTCCAGCAGAGCAGGTACAGTCTATGCATGGTGTCCAGGGTGCAGGATCTGACTCCCAGTAGAGGAGGTACAGTCTATACTTGGTATCCATGGATCTGACTCCCAGCAGAGCAGGTACAGTTTATGCATGGTGTCCATGGATCAGACTCCCAGCAGAGTAGGTACAGTCTATGCATGGTGTCCAGGGTGCAGGATCTGACTCCCAGCAGAGCAGGCACATTCTATGCATGGTGTCCAGGATGCAGGATCTGACTCCCAGTAGAGGAGGTACAGTCTATGCATGGTGTCCAGGGTGCAGGATCTGACTCCCAGTAGAGGAGGTACAGTCTATGCATGGTGTCCAGGGTGCAGGATCTGACTCCCAGCAGAGCAGGCACATTCTATGCATGGTGTCCAGGGTGCGGGATCTGACTCCCAGTAGAGGAGGTACAGTCTATACTTGGTATCCATGGATCTGACTCCCAGCAGAGCAGGTACAGATTATGCATGGTGTCCATGGATCAGACTCCCAGCAGAGTAGGTACAGTCTATGCATGGTGTCCATGGATCTGACTCCCAGCAGAGCAGGTACAGCCTATGCATGGTGTCCATGGATCTGACTCCCAGCAGAGCAGGTACAATCTATGCATGCTGTCCATGGATCTGATTCCCAGCAGAGCAGGTACAGTCTATGCATGGTGTCCAGGGTGCAGGATCTGACTCCCAGCAGAGCAGGTACAGTCTATGCATGGTGTCCATGGATCTGACTCCCAGCAGAGCAGGTACAGTCTATGCATGGTGTCCATGGATCTGACTCCCAGCAGAGCAGGTACAGTCTATGCATGGTGTCCATGGATCTGACTCCCAGCAGAGCAGGTACAGTCTATGCATGGTGTCCAGGGTGCAGGATCTGACTCCCAGCAGAGCAGGTACAGTCTATGCATGGTGTCCATGGATCTGATTCCCAGCAGAGCAGGTATAGTCTATGCATGGTGTCCAGGATGCAGGATCTGACTCCCAGCAGAGCAGGCACAGTCTATGCATGGATCTGACTCCCAGCAGAGCAGGTACAGTCTATGCATGGTGTCCAGGGTGCAGGATCTGACTCCCAGCAGAGCAGGTACAGTCTATGCATGGTGTCCATGGATCTGACTCCCAGCAGAGCAGGCAGCAGTGCCATGCATGGCTCCCAGGGGCCCCTCTAAAGATGTGGATCTCCCCGGTGCTCGGTTCGCAGCCGGTATCTGCTTCCCCAGGGCTGAGACTTTTCTTAAAGGAGCCGTGCACGATTCTCTCCCATGCTCCCGGGGCAGCTATTGTCCACCATGCCTGGCAGGCCACGCCCCGGGGAGTGACGTCGCAAACCAGCCCAAGGCTCGCGTTCTAAACCCGCCCCCAGGCTTAGCCAGTAGACCCCGCCCCCAGGCAGAGCTCCTACAAAGGGCTGGAATCTGTCCCTTGGAAATGGAACACACACTGTCTGTCTGTCTGTCTGTCTGTCTATCCTTCCATCCATCCCATGGAACACACACTGTCTGTCTGTCTATCCATCCCATGGAACACACACTGTCTGTCTGTCTGTCCATCCATCCCATGGAACACACACTGTCTGTCTGTCTGTCCATCCATCCCATGGAACACACACTGTCTGTCTGTCTGTCCATCCATCCCATGGAACACACACTGTCTGTCTGTCTGTCTGTCTATCCATCCCATGGAACACACACAGTATGTCTGTCTGTCTATCCATCCATCCCATGGAACACACACAGTATGTCTGTCTGTCTGTCCATCCATTTATCCATCCATCCATCTAAGTCAGCTATACTGCCACTTCAGCTACTCTGGCCTTAACTGTGAAAGCCACCTGAATTCTCATGATAATGCAATGTATCACTGGGAAAATATTTATATTCACCGCCTCAGTACTCCTTACCCAGTAACATTCTTGGAGCGAGAGATATCAGAGAAGTGACAGTTCCAGTTTTAAAGGGGAAGTGTCACTTTTTTGTGGGCATGGTTTCTAGTTCATTGGTTCCAGAAAACGCAGTGAAGCATTCACTGGGAAAAAAAAATGATAAGATATAGCAGGTGCTTGACATTTACTAACAGAAAACCGAATTACAAAATTTAGTCCGAGAAACTGATCTGCAAACAATCTCCACAACTCTGCTATTGTCACAGCTTGGAGAGAGTAATGTCTGTTAAATAATAATAACAAATACTGTTACTGTCATCATACTTATTGTTAAATGAAACGTGGGGTTTACTCAATGAAAACCGAGTCTCAATGTTTAGGGTAAAACAGCGTGTCAGATCCAGAATGGGCTATCTTTATTGCTTTACTGAGTTTTACATTTAATTCACTGCAATGCTGTGTTTAGTAAATGGATCTTATAAAATCCCCATCCTGATTGTATATTTACATTGTCTGATGTGTTAATGAGGAAGGTCCAGCCCTTGTACTTGCAGGCCGAATTAGAGTGTGAGCTAAATAGCCTTCAATCGGGGGTTACTGACCCAGCCTGGGGCTATTCATACATGTATGAACATCTCATAACCGAGAATGTCTTGGCCCATCATAGTGATTGGTGAGGTACAGCTGTAAACTCTAAGGCTGCGTGGATATGGTATCCATGTCCGGACATACACTATTCTAATTAGCATCCCAGTCTGGATCCAGGTCCGGACATACACTATTCTAATTAGCATCCCAGTCTGGATCCAGGTCCGGAGATACACTATTATAATTAGCATCCCAGTCTGGATCCATGTCCGGACATACACTATTATAATTAGCATCCCAGTCTGAATCCAGGTCCGGACATACACTATTATAATTAGCATCCCAGTCTGGATCCAGGTCCGGACATACACCATTATAATTAGCATCCCAGTCTGGATCCAGGTCCGGACATACACCATTATAATTAGCATCCCAGTCTGGATTCAGGTCCGGACATACACTATTATAATTAGCATCCCAGTCTGGATCCAGGTCCGGACATACACTATTATAATTAGCATCCCAGTCTGGATCCAGGTCCGGACATCCACCATTATAATTAGCATCCCAGTCTGGATCCAGGTCCGGACATCCACCATTATAATTAGCATCCCAGTCTGGATCCAGGTCCGGACATACACCATTATAATTAGCATCCCAGTCTGGATCCAGGTCCGGACATACACTATTATAATTAGCATCCCAGTCTGGATCCAAGTCCGGACATACACCATTATAATTAGCATCCCAGTCTGGATCCAGGTCCGGACATCCACCATTATAATTAGCATCCCAGTCTGGATCCAGGTCCGGATATACACCATTATAATTAGCATCCCAGTCTGGATCCAGGTCCGGACATACACTATTATAATTAGCATCCCAGTCTGGATCCAGGTCCGGACATACACCATTATAATTAGCATCCCAGTCTGGATCCAGGTCCGGACATACACCATTATAATTAGCATCCCAGTCTGGATCCAGGTCCGGACATACACCATTATAATTAGCATCCCAGTCTGGATCCAGGTCCGGACATCCACCATTATAATTAGCATCCCAGTCTGGATCCAGGTCCGGACATCCACCATTATAATTAGCATCCCAGTCTGGATCCAGGTCCGGACATACACCATTATAATTAGCATCCCAGTCTGGATCCAGGTCCGGACATACACCATTATAATTAGCATCCCAGTCTGGATCCAGGTCCGGACATCCACCATTATAATTAGCATCCCAGTCTGGATCCAGGTCCGGACAAACACCATTATAATTAGCATCCCAGTCTGGATCCAGGTCCGGACATACAACATTATAATTAGCATCCCAGTCTGGATCCAGGTCCGGACATACACTATTCTAATTAGCATCCCAGTCTGGATCCAGGTCCGGACATACACCATTATAATTAGCATCCCAGTCTGGATCCAGGTCCGGACATACACTATTATAATTAGCATCCCAGTCTGGATCCAGGTCAGAAAATACACTATTTTAATTAGCATCCCAGTCTGGATCCAGGTCCGGACATACACCATTATAATTAGCATCCCAGTCTGGATCCAGATCTGGACATACACCATTATAATTAGCATCCCAGTCTGGATCCAGGTCCGGACATACACTATTATAATTAGCATCCCAGTCTGGATCCAGATCTGGACATACACCATTATAATTAGCATCCCAGTCTGGATCCAGGTCAGAAAATACACTATTATAATTAGCATCCCAGTCTGGATCCAGGTCTGGACATACACCATTATAATTAGCATCCCAGTCTGGATCCAGGTCAGGACATACACTATTATAATTAGCATCCCAGTCTGGATCCAGGTCAGAAAATACACTATTATAATTAGCATCCCAGTCTGGATCCAGGTCCGGACATACACTATTATAATTAGCATCCCAGTCTGGATCCAGGTCTGGACATACACCATTATAATTAGCATCCCAGTCTGGATCCAGGTCCGGACATACACTATTATAATTAGCATCCCAGTCTGGATCCAGGTCAGAAAATACACTATTATAATTAGCATCCCAGTCTGGATCCAGGTCCGGACATACACTATTATAATTAGCATCCCAGTCTGGATCCAGGTCCGGACATACACTATTATAATTAGCATCCCAGTCTGGATCCAGGTCCGGACATACACTATTATAATTAGCATCCCAGTCTGGATCCAGGGCCGGACAAATACCATTATAATTAGCCTCCCAGTCTGGATCCAGGTCCGGACATACACTATTATAATTAGCATCCCAGTCTGGATCCAGGTCTGGACATACACTATTATAATTAGCATCCCAGTCTGGATCCAGGTCCGGACATCCACCATTATAATTAGCATCCCAGTCTGGATTCAGGTCCGGACATACACCATTATAATTAGCATCCCAGTCTGGATCCAGGTCCGGACATACACTATTATAATTAGCATCCCAGTCTGGATCCAGGTCCGGACATACACTATTATAATTAGCATCCCAGTCTGGATCCAGGTCCGGACATACACCATTATAATTAGCATCCCAGTCTGGATCCAGGTCCGGACATCCACCATTATAATTAGCATCCCAGTCTGGATCCAGGTCCGGACATACACCATTATAATTAGCATCCAAGTCTGGATCCAGGTCCGGACATACACTATTATAATTAGCTTCTTAGTCTGGATCCAGGTCCGGACATACACCATTATAATTAGCATCCCAGTCTGGATCCAGGTCCAGACATACACCATTATAATTAGCATCCCAGTCTGGATCCAGGTCCGGACATACACTATTATAATTAGCTTCTTAGTCTGGATCCAGGTCCGGACATACACCATTATAATTAGCATCCCAGTCTGGATCCAGGTCCGGACATACACCATTATAATTAGCATCCCAGTCTGGATCCAGGTCCGGACATACACTATTATAATTAGCATCCCAGTCTGGATCCAGGTCTGGACATACACCATTATAATTAGCATCCCAGTCTGGATCCAGGTCCGGACATACACCATTATAATTAGCATCCCAGTCTGGATCCAGGTCCGGACATACACTATTATAATTAGCATCCCAGTCTGGATCCAGGTCCGGACATTCACCATTATAATTAGCATCCCAGTCTGGATCCAGGTCCGGACATACACCATTATAATTAGCATCCCAGTCAGGATCCAGGTCCGGACATACACCATTATAATTAGCATCCCATTCTGGATCCAGGTCCGGACAAACACCATTATAATTAGCATCCCAGTCTGGATCCAGGTCCGGACATACACCATTATAATTAGCATCCCAGTCTGGATCCAGGTCCGGACATACACCATTATAATTAGCATCCCAGTCTGGATCCAGGTCCGGACATACACTATTATAATTAGCATCCTAGTCTGGATCCAGGTCTGGACATACAACATTATAATTAGCATCCCAGTCTGGATCCAGGTCCGGACATACACCATCATAATTAGCATCCCAGTCTGGATCCAGGTCTGGACATACACCATTATAATTGGCATTCCAGTCTGGATCCAGGTCCGGACATACACTATTATAATTAGCATCCCAGTCTGGATCCAGGTCCGGACATACACTATTATAATTAGCATCCCAGTCTGGATCCAGGTCCGGACATACACTATTATAATTAGCATCCCAGTCTGAATCCAGGTCTGGACATACACTATTATAATTAGCATCCCAGTCTGGATCCAGGTCTGGACATACACTATTATAATTAGCATCCCAGTCTGGATCCAGGTCCGGACATACAACATTATAATTAGCATCCCAGTCTGGATCCAGGTCCGGACATACACCATTATAATTAGCATCCCAGTCTGGGTCCAGGTCTGGACATACACTATTATAATTAGCATCCCAGTCTGGATCCAGGTCCGGACATACACCATTATAATTGGCATTCCAGTCTGGATCCAGGTCCGGACATACACCATTATAATTAGCATCCCAGTCTGGGTCCAGGTCTGGACATACACTATTATAATTAGCATCCCAGTCTGGATCCAGGTCTGGACATTCACCATTATAATTAGCATCCCAGTCTGGATCCAGGTCTGGACATACACTATTATAATTAGCATCCCAGTCTGGATCCAGGTCCGGACATACACTATTATAATTAGCATCCCAGTCTGGATCCAGGTCCGGACATCCACCATTATAATTAGCATCCCAGTCTGGATCCAGGTCCGGACATACACTATTATAATTAGCATCCCAGTCTGGATCCAGGTCCGGACATTCACCATTATAATTAGCATCCCAGTCTGGATCCAGGTCTGGACATACACTATTATAATTAGCATCCCAGTCTGGATCCAGGTCCGGACATTCACCATTATAATTAGCATCCCAGTCTGGATCCAGGTCCGGACATACACTATTATAATTAGCATCCCAGTCTGGATCCAGGTCCGGACATCCACCATTATAATTAGCATCCCAGTCTGGATCCAGGTCCGGACATTCACCATTATAATTAGCATCCCAGTCTGGATTCAGGTCCGGACATACACTATTATAATTAGCATCCCAGTCTGGATCCAGGTCCGGACATCCACCATTATAATTAGCATCCCAGTCTGGATCCAGGTCCGGACATACACTATTATAATTAGCATCCCAGTCTGGATCCAGGTCCGGACATCCACCATTATAATTAGCATCCCAGTCTGGATCCAGGTCCGGACATCCACCATTATAATTAGCATCCCAGTCTGGATCCAGGTCCGGACATACACTATTATAATTAGCATCCCAGTCTGGATCCAGGTCCGGACATACACTATTATAATTAGCATCCCAGTCTGGATCCAGGTCCGGACATCCACCATTATAATTAGCATCCCAGTCTGGATCCAGGTCCGGACATCCACCATTATAATTAGCATCCCAGTCTGGATCCAGGTCCGGACATTCACCATTATAATTAGCATCCCAGTCTGGATCCAGGTCCGGACATACACCATTATAATTAGCATCCCAGTCTGGATTCAGGTCTGGACATACACCATTATAATTAGCATCCCAGGCTGGATAGTTAGCGAATAGACCTGTAAGTTACAAACAATCACCTGCCCACTATCTTGGTGTCTCTATAAGTGGGATATCAGGTGACAAAAGGACCAGGAAAGCGTATTGTGCATGGTTTTGCGCCTGCTTGTACGTAGAGTGTGTCGGTTGTGGTGTGGTGTTTTGTGTATATAAGTTGGTTTCAGTTGTGTTTTGTTTGTGGAGTAATGTGTGTGGCTAAGGGCTGTAGAGAGTGAGAGAGTGTGTGTATCGGGGGCATAGTGCGTGTATAGAGGCTGTAGAGCAGGGGTGCCCAAAAGGTAGATCCCCAGACGTAGTAGCACTACAACTCCCATGATGCTTTGCATACATTTGCATGCCTTTAGCATGACAAAGCATCATGGGACCTGTAGTTTTAAAACACCTGGGGACCAACATTTTGGGCACCCCTGCTGTAGAGAGCAAGAGAGTGTGTGTACAGGGGGCATAGTGTACACTGGCCCACAGCAAGGCTGGCTTGTATAGTGCCAGCTCTAAACAGGCCAAGATCAGAGTATCTCCCCTATCAACCTCGGCCCACTGGAATCAGTACAGGCCTGCTTATCACTGAGATTAGTCTGATAGGAATGGGAATATTTAACCCAGTGATGCTAAAAGTTGGGCGGTAATATGAGAGTTGCTTCTGAGTAGGATTAGAGTTGAGTTGAACTCACATGAAATCAATGAAGTCCAGGTTCTCGCTATCAGGAACAAAAATGGTTGTAGATGGTCAAGATGGCGGTATTTATAAAATGCATTACATAGAACAGAAAATGCTGCTCACAGGACAAATCATAAAAGTACAGAAAATAGAGGTAACAAACGAAAAAGTACAAATGGAAAATAAATAAATATATAAAATAAGCGTAGATCTGATGAGTGGGGTTTAGCTCCTATGTGCAGGGCGGATGGGACGCCATGAAATCGAGCTCCCAGTACAATGAATGCATCTGTCGTTTTATGAAAGAGACTGGCATTGTCCTAAATGGGAATGCTAGCTACACGAAGGGTTTATTCATTAAATGTGTCCTTGACGCAGAACACCTAGCACCAAATTCAGCAGATAAAAGCAGGATTTCTGTATTAGAGAAGGCTCCTTCACAGCTTTGGATTTTTTGTTACTTTTTTGGGGGGGGGGGGGGGGGGGTTAGGAGCAGTGTCAGATCCTTGTTTGGGGAGGTGTTGCCTTGGTCATAATGGCCAGTTAATGGCAGTCTGGGGGGAGAGTTTGCATCTCAGATCTGTTAGATGAAGGGGGATGTGAGGCAGGATATGAAGCCCATTCATTGTGGGGGCAATTCTCTGCCTAAACCAGTCACATTATTGGGAGAGGCTGATGGGGCCCTGGATTATGTCTGCAATTAGAAAGGCCAGTGGGTGTCTTGTGACGAGCTGTGAAGGGTTTGATGATGGGGAGGGAAGCTGGTTAATGTCATAGTGACCCCAGGGAATGATTTGGGGTTCTTAACCCTCTGGTTTGGATTGCTGAAGTCCTTTTTGGTAAAGTCAGTGTTAACACTTTCTCTGTAAGTAATGCTATTTTTTTTATTTTTTTTTAGCTTGGTAAGCCACTTAACCCAGAAGCGGTAAAAAGCGTAGATCCCCAGCTGTTGTTGAGCTACAAGTGCCATGATGTTTTGCCAGCCTTAGGACAGCTTAATGCAAGTAAGCATCGGAAGTTAGACTTCCCAACAGTTGGGTATGTGCCTTATGGCCTCCCCCAGACTTAACCCCTTAGCGGTAATTGTGCCCGCCAGACCGTGCATGACACGTGTGTTTGGAAAAGTCACATCACAACATGTATGTTAGTGGGGGAGGGGGGGGGTTACTAGTCTGTTATACAAGGTCAAATATCCTTGTAATACTTGAAAACAAGAGAAATCTCAATGTATCCTTCCTGGTAAAATATTTTATAAATAAATATCATAGGAAGGGCCAAAAGAAGGTATCGTAACCATGGCCAATTCTATAACGGGTTCAAGCACTAACTGCTGTCTGCGAATGCACACCCCATCAAATTCAGGGAGCTGCAAGAGCAGGCAGTCCGTGCATCAGGAACAAAGCATTTCATGATTTTGTTTTACAGAATTAAAGTGGAACTTTTGCTTCTGTGTAAATTACAGCACTGGATAGAACATTGACATCAACCACAACTTATGTTATCGTTTCATTTTCACGTGTCTTATTTTAATTGTACATTACGGATGTAGCAATTGACATCGCAAGCCGGTTCAGTCCTGGCACATCTAAGGCACACATTGTGTTGGAGAGGAACTATAATAATAATAATAACTAGAAAAATGTGGGAGATATATTCAATTATTGTGTTTTGAAAAGTGATGAGAAGATGTAAGAGTAGAGGAATGTGCCCACTGCTTCCACTGGTATAAATATCCTTTATTGTTTCTGTTTGCCTGTCTCTGGCCTCTCTCCGCTGACTGACAGGTGCAGAGGGCGGAGCTTATAACAATGACTGACAGCGAGATAAGACGGAACGAAATACATCCCCATGGAATTTAATTTCTTTTTCATATCTCACAAACACACATTTTATTAAAAATTACAGGCCATGGCAATTCTCATTTCTAATGTTTTTAAGAGATTTAATTCCTTGTATCACCTCTCCATAGGGCAGATAGTGATTTCTATACGTGTTATTGAGAACAAGGGTGGTTTATCCACACAATATGGAAGTCTGTCCTGTGCAGAGATGTGTCTATATGAACTGTACTGAACAGTAAATACAGGGAGTGCAGAATTATTATGCAAATGAGTATTTTGACCACATCATCCTCTTTATGCATGTTGTCTTACTCCAAGCTGTATAGGCTCGAAAGCCTGCTACCAATTAAGCATATTAGGTGATGTGCATCTCTGTAATGAGAAGGGGTGTGGTCTAATGACATCAACACCCTATATCAGGTGTGCATAATTATTAGGCAACTTCCTTTCCTTTGGCAAAATGGGTCAAAAGAAGGACTTGACAGGCTCAGAAAAGTCAAAAATAGTGAGATATCTTGCAGAGGGATGCAGCACTCTTAAAATTGCAAAGGTTCTGAAGCGTGATCATCGAACAATCAAGCGTTTCATTCAAAATAGTCAACAGGGTCGCAAGAAGCGTGTGGAGAAACCAAGGCGCAAAATAACTGCCCATGAACTGAGAAAAGTCAAGCGTGCAGCTGCCAAGATGCCACTTGCCACCAGTTTGGCCATATTTCAGAGCTGCAACATCACTGGAGTGCCCAAAAGCAGAAGGTGTGCAATACTCAGAGACATGGCCAAGGTAAGAAAGGCTGAAAGACGACCACCACTGAACAAGACACACAAGCTGAAACGTCAAGACTGGGCCAAGAAATATCTCAAGACTGATTTTTCTAAGGTTTTATGGACTGATGAAATGAGAGTGAGTCTTGATGGGCCAGATGGATGGGCCCGTGGCTGGATTGGTAAAGGGCAGAGAGCTCCAGTCCGACTCAGACGCCAGCAAGGTGGAGGTGGAGTACTGGTTTGGGCTGGTATCATCAAAGATGAGCTTGTGGGGCCTTTTCGGGTTGAGGATGGAGTCAAGCTCAACTCCCAGTCCTACTGCCAATTTCTGGAAGACACCTTCTTCAAGCAGTGGTACAGGAAGAAGTCTGCATCCTTCAAGAAAAACATGATTTTCATGCAGGACAATGCTCCATCACACGCGTCCAAGTACTCCACAGCGTGGCTGGCAAGAAAGGGTATAAAAGAAGTGTGGCAAACCTAGCCACTTCTGAACTATATTCATTGCAGGTTGTCCGTAGGCTGAATGTATAACGTGTCCCGTTGACTGTATGTGTATTGTACTGTGACCGTTCGCATGCTGGCAGCCGTATGCCGCCAGCATACAAAGCATTCGTACGACGAAACACGGCTATCCTGGCCATTCGCCGTACGAATGTGGACTCCCCAGGTAGACCCCACATTCACAGGTCGTGTGGCACCAATTAACCGATTGCAACATCGTTGCAATCGGTAATTAAGGGCTCTCCTAGGTGGCCGTCGATCCACTACCGACCATGCGGCGGTCGGCCATCTTGGATCCTTTGTCTCTGCAGCGGTGTTCGGTCGTCGAGAGCCTGGAACTGAAAACGGCTACTCAGTGATCCGAACACCGCTGGACTTCCAGAGCGTTCGGGAGTACCGCGTTCGGTACATTATGTGTCCCGTACTTATTCGGTACTTTTAAACTCACCTTGATGTTTAAATGTATTATGTGCGGCGTTCGGTCAATTCAGCTGGGATCGGAGCGGTATTCTCACAAAGTGTGCGCCCCGACCCCAGCTATCTACCGAACGTTCGGTTATTCTAAAGTACCGAATATTACGGGAATTATGTATTTTAATGTCAATTGTCGGTTTTGCTGCACGAGGGGATAATCCACTTAATCGTCCATTTTAGTGGGAGTATCCTTCTCGTGCAGCGATGCCTGTTGGGAAAGTCACAATGCATGTTGGGAGAAATCCCCTGGAATATCTGTATGGAAACCCCTTGCATGGGGAACTGCATAAATACGCTGCTTGTGAATAAACCGAGTGAGTTGACTCCCAAACTGTGTTTCGTCCGGTTATTGGGAGGATTGGGGATATTGCCTTGCTTTCTACTCTGACTGTGGATTTCCTGAAGATACCAACGGATATCGTGGACTAATATACTGCATTCCGTTACAATTGGTGGCAAGCGACGGGATCCGAACCTTACAGCCGAAAAGCAGCGTTCGTGTAAACTGAAACTACCGAACAAGGAAAGCAAGGGCAATTCGTATGGAGATTGATTATACCATACTGAAACGACAGACTTTAAAAGAACTATTGGAAGCCAGGGGTAAGATAGCCAGCAACAAATCTAAGGCTGTGCTGATCGCAGAACTGATGGAGGGAGACCAAGCCCGCAGCGCTACACCTCCACCAGCCATGGAAGAGACCCCATTCCAAAAAGAGCTACGGACCAGGTTGGCGTTCCTACCACAACCATTACCGCTGGAAATAATGACCGTGATGATATCGGATGTACAGGATTATCTGATGGCAACCAGCACACCAGCAACACCGCCTAGGGCAGAGTCTGTTACTGCCTCCACCTACGGACAGCTAAAGCCCAAAGTCCCACATCACGCATTTAAAGCGTTTTGTGAAGAAAAGGACGAAATCGATGGGTATTTGCAAGACTTTGAGCGGCTGTGCGATTTGCACGATTTGGAACCCGCCACATGGGTGCCGCTGCTGGCAGGCAAATTATCGGGTAGGGCAGCTGAAGCCTACCGTGCTGTACCCCGAGAGGACAGCAAAGATTACCCTAAAGTAAAGAGGGCGATCTTGGAGAGGTATGCTATTACCCCAGAGGCGTACCGGCGGAAATTCCGGGGCTTGCGCAAGCCTGAGAAAGATTCACATGCAGAATGGGCGCACAAGCTGGACCAAGCCTCACTAGGCTGGATACAGGCCAGCAACGCTACAAACATGGAGGAGTTGAGGCAGTTAATGCTGCTGGAACAGTTTTTTAATGGTTTGTCCCCGGAAGCACAAGAATGGGTGAGGGACCGTAAACCACTCACCCTACCCGAAGCCGCTAAATTGGCGGATCAGCATTTTGATGCCAGGAGGCATCACGGTGCCCAAAATAAGACTCTCCCTCGGATTACAGGGACACCCAATAATTTTACCCCTACCAGCCCCACCGTACCCCTGCACCGGCCAGCACTGAATACTCCACCACCCCCCTCCCGATACAACGGCCGGGCTAACATTCAGTGTCACACCTGCAAACAGTGGGGGCACATTTCTCGAGAGTGCACCCAAAACAGGAGCCGGCAAGCTTGGAATCAAGTGCGACAAAATTTGGCACCCAGGGCTGCTGCGCACCATTACCAGGTAGCCCCCGCCACCCAAGAATTGCTGAGTGCTCAAATTGAGGAGCCTCTAGGGGTGCTGCATGAGGTAATGTCGGTCCGGGCCACCGACAACCGACAACATCACCGTCAGCTAGTAACCCTGGAGGGGAAGGAGGTACAAGGGCTCCGGGATTCAGGAGCCACTCTAACTTTGGTTGCACCACATTTGGTACCAGGCGCAACCCACACTGGCGGCTCAGTGGCAGTACGGGTGGCAGGGGGAGCAGTATACCGGCTACCCACTGCCAAGGTTCATTTGGATTGGGGTGTGGGAGAGGGAACTGTGGAAGTGGGGCTGATGCAGAATTTACCTGCAGATGTTGTGCTGGGGAATGACTTGGGCCAAATGACTTCCGCTTTTATTCCCCAGGCTCCGTACCAGGAGGCACACCCCGTAACCACCCGACAACAGGCTCGCACCACGGCTACACCGATACACTCTGAGGCTCAGGTAAGAGACCCTGTTCCCCAACTGACCCCCATGTCCTGGGATACCCCGACGACTTTTGCGACCGAAGTCCAGACCGATCCCACCCTCCAAGTATATAGGGACAGGGCACAAACAGACCAAGCAGGGCTAGAGGGGGAGCGGTTCATCTGGGAGAAAGAGTTGCTATACCGTGTCACGGCAAAAGATGTGGGGGGGTCTGTCACCTTAACTAATAAACAGCTAGTGGTACCCCAGAAATATAGACAGGAGCTGCTGAGAATTGCGCATGACATTCCCTTGTCAGGACACCTAGGGATGACCCGTACCCGATACCGTTTGACCCATGCCTTCTTCTGGCCTGGGATCTCTCAGGATGTGCGCCAGTATTGCACCTCCTGCGACGTCTGCCAGCGTGTAGGTAAACGAGGGGATCGCCACAAGGCCAGGCTATGTCCCCTACCCATCATTGCAGAACCCTTCAGCCGAGTAGCGGTGGATATCGTAGGGCCCTTGCCAAAACCCAGTCCCTCTGGCAAAAGATATATCCTAACTATAGTGGACTACGCCACCAGGTACCCCGAAGCTGTAGCTCTCTCTAATATCCACGCTGAGACCGTAGCGGAAGCCTTAATGAAGGTATTTTCCCGAGTAGGGTTTCCCCAAGAGATCATCTCAGACCGAGGTACCCAATTTACGGCCGAAGTTACCCAACATCTGTGGAAGGTGTGTGGCATTAAGCCAATAGTTAATTCCGCCTACCACCCCCAGTCCAATGGGCTATGTGAGCGGTTCAACGGGACGCTGAAGCAGATGCTTCGGACGTTCGGGGAGACCCACAAAGACTGGGAGAGGTTTCTACCTCACTTACTCTTTGCTTATAGAGAGGTTCCCCAGGAGTCAACAGGATTCTCCCCGTTTGAGCTACTATTTGGGAGGAGGGTGCGGGGACCCTTGAATTTGATTAGGGAACACTGGGAGGGGGAGAGTCCCACTAACGAAACCCCTATCATATCATACGTCCTGGAGTTCAGGGACCGTCTGGAGGCGCTAACTCAGGCTGTACACACCAACCTCCAGGCGGCCCAGCAACGTCAGCAACGCTGGTACGATAGAGGAGCCAGGGACCGCAGCTTTCAGGTGGGACAGAAGGTCTTGATCTTAAAGCCCGTCCGCACCGATAAGCTACAGGCCATCTGGCAAGGCCCATACCAGGTAGTGGAGCAGCGATGCGACACTACCTATGTGATCGGCCCCTGCTCAGGGGTAGGGAAGAGACGCATGCTCCACGTGAACATGCTCAAACCCTACCATGAGAGGATCGAGGATGTGACGGCAATCTGTGCCTCCTCCTTAGAGGATCAGGAGAACCTACCCTTACCTGACCTACTAGAACCCGAGGAACAGATAGAGCCTTCCCGGGGAGTCCAGCTGGGGGAGCGGCTAAGCCCCCAGGAGCGTGCCCAGGTACAGGCGCTGATTGTAGCCAAAGGGACTACCTTTTCCAATTTACCTGGGTACACTCCGTTAGCCACCCACCGAGTAGAGACCCCGGGACAGCTACCTATGCGCCAGGCTCCCTATAGGGTTCCGGAATCAGTCCGTACCCATATGAAAGCCGAACTAGACGAAATGCTGCAGCTAGGGGTTATCGAACCCTCCGATAGCCCCTGGGCATCGCCGGTAGTCCTGGTACCTAAAAAGGATGGCACCACCCGATTCTGTGTCGACTACCGGAGGCTAAATGACAAAACGGTGTCTGATGCCTACCCGATGCCCCGGATAGACGAGCTGTTAGATAAGATGGCACGGGGCCAGTACCTCACTACCATTGATTTGTGTAAGGGGTACTGGCAGATTCCTCTAGCCGATGACGCCATCCCCAAGTCGGCGTTTGTCACCCCGTTTGGCCTGTACCAATTCAAGGTCATGCCTTTCGGGATGAAAAACGCTCCGGCTACCTTTCAGCGGATGGTAGATCGGCTACTGGACGGTTTTCAGGAGTATGCCTGTGCCTATCTAGATGATATAGCCATCTTTAGCCAGACCTGGGAAGACCACCTACACCACATCGGGGCGATCCTAGATCGCATTGGGGAGGCTGGGTTAACCCTAAAACCTAGCAAGTGCCACATAGGTATGGCCGAGGTACAGTATCTGGGCCACCGTGTAGGATGTGGGCAGCAGAGGCCTGAGCCAGCCAAGATTGAGGCCGTAGCAAAGTGGCCTACCCCCAGGACTAAGACCCAGGTGCTGGCGTTCTTAGGGACGGCAGGCTATTACAGGAAGTTTGTCCCCGACTATAGCACCCTGGCCAAACCCCTAACGGACCTGACCAAAAAGAACCTTCCCCGACTGGTTGTCTGGGCCCCAGAGTGTGAGCAGGCATTCCAACAACTCAAGACTGCTCTCACTAATGCTCCTGTGTTAACTGCTCCTGATCCAACTAAAAGATTTCTTGTTCACACAGACGCTTCCATGTTTGGATTGGGGGCAGTACTGAGCCAAGTGGGAGCCGATGGCGGAGAACACCCCGTAGCCTATCTAAGCCGCAAGCTACTACCCCGGGAAGTGAGCTACGCCGCCATCGAGAAAGAATGCCTGGCCGTGGTGTGGGCCCTTAAAAAGTTGCAGCCATATCTGTACGGACAACCTTTTTCCTTACTCACAGATCACAACCCGTTAGTGTGGCTAAACCGTGTGTCTGGAGACAATGCCAGGCTGCTGCGCTGGAGCTTGGCGCTGCAGCCCTTTGACTTTACTATCCATTACCGGCCAGGAAAACAAAACGGTAACGCTGACGGGTTATCCAGACAGACTGAACTCGAGAAGTGATCTGTGAGTACTCTCCCGGACATCCCCAAGCCGATCCGTTGGGATCAGACTGTGTATGCCGGCTTGGTTCCGGGGGAGCATTGTGGCAAACCTAGCCACTTCTGAACTATATTCATTGCAGGTTGTCCGTAGGCTGAATGTATAACGTGTCCCGTTGACTGTATGTGTATTGTACTGTGACCGTTCGCATGCTGGCAGCCGTATGCCGCCAGCATACAAAGCATTCGTACGACGAAACACGGCTATCCTGGCCATTCGCCGTACGAATGTGGACTCCCCAGGTAGACCCCACATTCACAGGTCGTGTGGCACCAATTAACCGATTGCAACATTGTTGCAATCGGTAATTAAGGGCTCTCCTAGGTGGCCGTCGATCCACTACCGACCATGCGGCGGTCGGCCATCTTGGATCCTTTGTCTCTGCAGCGGTGTTCGGTCGTCGAGAGCCTGGAACTGAAAACGGCTACTCAGTGATCCGAACACCGCTGGACTTCCAGAGCGTTCGGGAGTACCGCGTTCGGTACATTATGTGTCCCGTACTTATTCGGTACTTTTAAACTCACCTTGATGTTTAAATGTATTATGTGCGGCGTTCGGTCAATTCAGCTGGGATCGGAGCGGTATTCTCACAAAGTGTGCGCCCCGACCCCAGCTATCTACCGAACGTTCGGTTATTCTAAAGTACCGAATATTACGGGAATTATGTATTTTAATGTCAATTGTCGGTTTTGCTGCACGAGGGGATAATCCACTTAATCGTCCATTTTAGTGGGAGTATCCTTCTCGTGCAGCGATGCCTGTTGGGAAAGTCACAATGCATGTTGGGAGAAATCCCCTGGAATATCTGTATGGAAACCCCTTGCATGGGGAACTGCATAAATACGCTGCTTGTGAATAAACCGAGTGAGTTGACTCCCAAACTGTGTTTCGTCCGGTTATTGGGAGGATTGGGGATATTGCCTTGCTTTCTACTCTGACTGTGGATTTCCTGAAGATACCAACGGATATCGTGGACTAATATACTGCATTCCGTTACAAGAAGAAAATCTAATGACATGGCCTCCTTGTTCACCTGATCTGAACCCCATTGAGAACCTGTGGTCCATCATCAAATGTGAGATTTACAAGGAGGGAAAACAGTACACCTCTCTGAACAGTGTCTGGGAGGCTGTGGTTGCTGCTGCACGAAATGTTGATGGTGAACAGATCAAAACACTGACAGAATCCATGGATGGCAGGCTTTTGAGTGTCCTTGCAAAGAAAGGTGGCTATATTGGTCACTGATTTGTTTTTGTTTTGTTTTTGAATGTCAGAAATGTATATTTGTGAATGTTGAGATGTTATATTGGTTTCACTGGTAAAAATAAATAATTGAAATGGGTATATATTTGTTTTTTGTTAAGTTGCCTAATAATTATGCACAGTAATAGTCACCTGCACACACAGATATCCCCCTAAAATAGCTATAACTAAAAACAAACTAAAAACTACTTCCAAAAATATTCAGCTTTGATATTAATGAGTTTTTTTGGGTTCATTGAGAACATGGTTGTTGTTCAATAATAAAATGAATCCTCAAAAATACAAATTGCCTAATAATTCTGCACTCCCTGTATTTGTTAGTACATTGGGAGTGTCTTCTTGGCAGAACGTAACACATACAGAAATATAGAGAACTGCGGATTTCTACACACAAAGCCTGGGCCGGCCAAGTCAGTATTTTTGTTTAAGTATATGATAAAGCTTTACTTGTTACACTTATTGTTACGCATTTTTCATTTTACATTTTTATTGGGACTGAAGTATGATAGTGGTACAATCATACAGTAGTTGGATAAATTTCAATAATGGAATTAGGCACAGTGTGTTTTATAAAGAGTATAGGTACAGTTGGAGGGAAGCCAACAAAGCGGTGGATTTCTATATTTAAAGGGACACTATAGTCACCTGAACAAGTTTAGCTTAATGAAGCAGTTTTGGTGTATAGAACATGCCCCTGCAGCCTCACTGCTCAATCCTCTGCCATTTAGGAGTTAAATCCCTTTGTTTATGAACCCTAGTCACACCTCCCTGCATGTGACTTGCACAGCCTTCCATAAACACTTCCTGTAAAGAGAGCCCTATTTAGGCTTTCTTTATTGCAAGTTCTGTTTAATTAAGATTTTCTTATCCCCTGCTATGTTAATAGCTTGCTAGACCCTGCAAGAGCCTCCTGTATGTGATTAAAGTTCAATTTAGAGATTGAGATACAATTATTTAAGGTAAATTACATCTGTTTGAAAGTGAAACCAGTTTTTTTTTTCATGCAGGCTCTGTCAATCATAGCCAGGGTAGGTGTGGCTAGGGCTGCATAAACAGAAACAAAGTGATTTAACTCCTAAATGACAGTGAATTGAGCAGTGAAATTGCAGGGGAATGATCTATACACTAAAACTGCTTTATTTAGCTAGAGTAATTTAGGTGACTATAGTGTTCCTTTAAAGGGACTTTATGACATCTCAATGAATTGATATGATTGTGTGTCTCTGTTTGTTTAACCTATAACTGAACAGATTGCCATTTGGCAGGAACAGCAATGTTTACATTACAGGGTTAACACACAGCAGCTGCATTACAGGGTTAACACAAAGTTAGGCACTTCAGCAGCTCTAACTAAGGTATGAGTTATAAGAACATTTGATTTGATTGGCGCAGAGTGGTGTTTTGCCACGCATGTGCACTAGCCTCACGAGGCTTCCCTATAGGGAAGCATTGCATTGACTGAGATCATTAATCATTGATCATCTCAGCCAGGGAGTCCAGCATGTTCTCGGATATAAGGTAAGTAAAACCTACTTTAGGGGGGTGGACATTCAGCAGCAGAACTACCGCCGGTGCATCCACACTGGGGCCTGGAAGCTGGAGAAGCTGGCCTATAGGGTTGGCCCACACTTAGATCCACCCGATGAAGTTCTCTGATGAGGGCCCAGTCGGAAACCTAGGCCCTCTAATAGTGCAACAGACTGGGCCTCTGATCAATCTGAAGTTCAGACGTTGGGAGGAAGTGAGGTCACCAGACAGACTGACCACTCGTGCACTTCTGTCATGGACCAAGGGCCTGTGGCAGTCAGGGGCTCAGTTGCAAAAGCAGTTAAGGGCCAGTTGGGGCGTTTAGAAGATCTCCAAAACTGGCCCTGCATCAGTGGCGGAACTACCGCTGTGATTATAGTGCGGCTGCACTGGTGCCACACACTTTGAGGGCCCATCCGTTGGCCCATGCACTAAGGGCTACCCCAAGGGAATTATTGCTGAACAGGAGCCCAGTTGGGCACCACTGCCCTTTAGGAATGTGACTGGGCCCCTGTAGTATCGGCCAACTGGGAGGAAGCGGGGCACACACAGGCAGCTTGGGGAAGAGAGGCACGCTCACTCCAATCAGCTTCAGCCAGCATCACCAGGATTCCAAGCAAGTAAGCTGTATGTATACGTCATTGTGTCTATCTGTGTGTCAGCGTGTGTGCATGTGTCAAGGTGTGTGTACGTGTCTATGTATGGGTAGGTGTGTATCTGTGTGTCCATGTGTGCATCTGCGTGCAGGTGTGTGCATGTGTCAGTGTGCATCTCTGTGTGTGTGTTTGTGTGTATGTGAATTTCTGTGTATGTGTCAGTGTATTTATGTCTGTGCATCTGTGTGTGGTTATGTGTATGTATATCTGTGTATGTGTGTATGTGCAAACATCAAAGCAATCAAACACCAACATAACATGTAAACACACTTCTGCAATACAAATACATCAATTCACTCAAACACCAGTACTACACACAAATGTACATAAACATTTCAAAGCCAACATTCCATCCAAACACACCACTGCAATCAAACGCAAACATTCTATACAAACACAACCCTGTATTAAAATGCTAAAATTATATCCAAACACCCTTCATTCAAACACTACACGCAAAAGCACACCTGCATTTAAAAGCCAACACTACATACAAACAGACCCCTGCATTCAAACAACACACAAGTACGCCATTGCATTCCAATGGTTAACAGTACACACACACATACACTCCTACATGCGCACATTTACTCTACACAAAAACACGTTTACATTCAAACGCGCAAACACTCCTCACAGATACAACTCTGCAAGGATGGTAGATTCCCAGCTTGCATAGCTGAATTCGAGTTGTACAACAGATACCTTTTGGCCACTCTTGCACTAGAGGTGGGCCCAAAAAACTTTCTTGTACTTTCTTTACATTAATTCCGCCACTGCCTGCACATATATTGTTTTAATACACCATCCCCGAGAATGAAGTGCCATGCATTAGTGATGTCAAGGGCCCCGGCCACGCAGGAAGCAGGCTGATACGAAGGGGAGACAACAAGACCTTTAAAGTTAGAATAAAAAGGGGGAGAGATAATGAAAGAGTTAAAAGTGGTGAGATTGTATAGAAAAAGGGATAGCAGTTTGGAATGGAAAATATGAGGAGGATCACGGGACGATTAGGAGAGACCAAGGGGTTTGTATGGAGGGAAGAAAAAGCAGGGATATGGGACAAAGACGAAAAGAGAGATGGTTTGAAAGAGACTGAGGACTGAGGAGATAAAAGTCACACAGTGACACACAGAACAACACACAACAGCACACATACTGCTCAAATACAACAATGCACACACAGTGACACACAGAAAAACACACAACAGCACACATACTGCTGAAATACAACAATGCACACACAGTGACACACAGAAAAACACACAACAGCACACATACTGCTCAAATACAACAATGCACACACACACAGAACAACACACAACAGCACACATACTGCTCAAATACAACAATGCACACACAGTGACACACAGAAAAACACACAACAGCACACATACTGCTCAAATACAACAATGCATGCACACACAGTGACACACAGAACAACACACAACAGCACACATACTGCTCAAATACAACAATGCACACACACAGAACAACACACAACAGCACACATACTGCTCAAATACAACAATGCACACACAGTGACACACAGAAAAACACACAACAGCATACATACTACTCAAATACAACAATGCATGCACACACAGTGACACACAGAAAAACACACAACAGCACACATACTGCTCAAATACAACAATGCACACACAGTGACACACATAAAAACACACAACAGCACACATACTACTCAAATACAACAATGCATGCACACACAGTGACACACAGAAAAACACACAACAGCACACATACTGCTCAAATACAACAATGCACACACACACAGAACAACACACAACAGCACACATACTGCTCAAATACAACAATGCACACACAGTGACACACAGAAAAACACACAACAGCACACATACTGCTCAAATACAACAATGCATGCACACACAGTGACACACAGAAAAACACACAACAGCACACATACTGCTCAAATACAATGCATTCACACACAGTGACACACAGAAAAACACACAACAGCACACATACTGCTCAAATACAACAATGCACACACACACAGTGACACACAGAAAAACACACAACAGCACACATACTGCTCAAATACAACAATGCATGCACACAGTGACACACAGAAAAACACACAACAGCACACATACTGCTCAAATACAACAATGCATGCACACAGTGACATGCAGCAATATACAGTCCTGTATACACACATTAGCATGTCTTACTAATACTTACATAAATTCACTCACACACTCCACACAAATATTCACTGAAACTCTGAATTTGCACACATACACACACATTTGCAAATTCCTTCCTGCATTAGCAGTGCATTAACACAGAAATATACCCACCATCCATACACTCCATACAAAGCACCACTGTATTTCAACCCTGCAAACAAATACACAGTTACATTCACGCATTAATGTTCCACACAAAACACATCTGGACTATAAAGATGGAGAACTCTACATTCACACACACATACACACTGATTCTACATATACTCATACTGGCACTACCCACACAACTACAACCCTGCATTCACAAACTATGACACTACAGAATGCATGGTGACGAGATACACAAGTATGTATACATTCACAGACATCCCAATACACAAACCATTCCTGCAAATTAATTTACACATATTGGCATTACAAATGCACATATATATTTACATTGACACTACTGTATATGAAAATAAACACCCATGCCCACTCAAACATGCATCAAGACATATATAGAAACATAGATTGTGATGGCAGATAATAACCATTCGGCCCATCTAGTCTGCCCAATTTTTTCCCAAAATACTTTCTAGTCCCTGGCCTTATCTTATAGCTAGGATAGCCTTATGCCTATCCCACGCATGCTTAAACTCCTTTACTGTGTTATCCTCTACCACTTCAGCTGGAAGGCTATTCCATGCATCCACTACCCTCTCAGTAAAGTAATACTTCCTGATATTATTTTTAAACCTTTGCCCCTCTAATTTAAGACTATGTCCTCTTGTTGTGGTAGTTTTTCTTCTTTTAACCCCTTAAGGACACATGACATGTGTGACATGTCATGATTCCCTTTTATTCCAGAAGTTTGGTCCTTAAGGGGTTAAATATAGTCTCCTCCTTTACTGTCTTGATTCCCTTTATGTATTTAACTTTGTATCCTTTAACTTTTCCTGGTAAGTTTTATCCTGCAATCCATGAACCAGTTTAGTAGCCCTTCTCTGAACTCTCTCTAAGGTATCAATATCCTTCAGAAGATACGGTCTCCAGTACTGTGTACAGTACTCCAAGTGAGGTCTCACCAGTGTTCTGTACAATGGCATGAGCACTTCCCTCTTTCTACTGCTAATACCTCTCCCTATACAACCAAGCATTCTGCTAGCATTTCCTGCTGCTCTATTACATTGTCTGCCTACCTTTAAGTCCTCAGAAATAATCACCCCTAAATCCCTTTCCTCAGATGTTGAGGTTAGGACTCTATCAAATATTCTGTACTCTGCCCTTGGGTTTTTACGTCCAAGATGCATTATCTTGCACTTATCCACATTAAATGTCAGTTGCCACAACTCTGACCATTTTTCTAGTTTACCTAAATCATTTGCCATTTGGCTTATCCCTCCTTGAACATCAACCCTGTTACATATCTTAGTATCATCCGCAAAAAGACACACCTTACCATCAAGACCTTCTGCAATATCACTAATAAAAATATTAAAGAGAATGGGTCCAAGTACAGATCCCTGAGGTACCCCACTGGTGACAAGCCCAAGCTTCGAATATACTCCATTGACTACAACCCTCTGTTGCCTGTCACTCAGCCACTGCCTTACCCATTCAACAATATTGGAATCCAAACTTAAAGATTGCAGTTTATTGATGCACACAAACCTATCCACATATAAGTTTATTTACTGAACCAGTTATTGTGGGAATCTGACATGGGGATCACACATTGTAGAATAAATTAACCCAAATTAAAAAATCTGTAACGCAGGTATTTTCCCAGTTCGGATATTTTAGCGTAAAAGTTTCAGTTCTTTGTCAATCATCCAATATTTATTGCTAACCAGCTGTAAACTGAAAACAGAATAGCAAAATTCAGGTTAAATATCCAAATTGTAACTATTGTGGTTAATTTAGTAATGTAGTTTTCAATGTCTCATTAGTGAATAAACCAAGTGTTTCTGAGTACGTTCTGCCCTTGGTGAGGGTGGGATTGCTGTCAGTCTGTCCCTTGAGGTCACATCTTCCCAGTGTACACAATGCTGCATAGGAGAGAGCCTTTTAATCCAAGCACAGTCTTACTATGATCATTTTACATGTGGATTTTAAGTCTACGTTGTTCATATAGTTCTAAACAGAAAAACAAAACGGTAAATGTATAACAATACTTCACTTTGTATAGATTTCTTCAAATAGGAGATCAGGAGCAGCCAAAGTTAGGTCCTCCGCTGTTCTAAAACGACAGCTTCATAATGCCTTGAAATTCGTCAGGTTTACAAAGCATCATGGGAATTGTCGTCTTTCAAAATGTGAAGATCTGTCCTTGGCCCCACCTTGTATAGATATTGTTGGATTGAAACACATAGAATCCTCCACCAGTCTATGGCTCACAGAGAATTATGGGAGTTGTAGTTGAACAGCCACAGGATGTCTGTGCGGAGTTAGAAAGAGAGGGCTTGCAAAGGCTGAAGACAAGAGTTCTGCAGCTTTTGCAAGCTGTGTTTATATATATTCCCAATGAAATTATTGCAATTGCACGCACTTCCATTTGGGCAATGGAGTGTTCCTTTAAGTACTGTGTCAAACGGAGTTCAAATTGTTTCCGCATAGAAGTAAATGCTACTTATAATGAGAATATGTAATGTACATATGGCAATCTATACCGTGACAAATATGTCTGTGCTGTATAGAGAGGAGCGCATGTTTCAGAACACTGCATATGTGTACTGTGAAAAGAGATTTAAAGCCGTATTGTTCTAGCTCTGCCTGTGGCTAAACTGATGGGCATGTTAATGAAGTATGTGTGGCTTTATATAATGGCTCATGTTCATTGTGTATATTTACACCCCAATGATATACTGCCCCCCTTTCTGGAAGGGACATCAGGACAGAGACAGTCCAGACATTGTCTGCAGGATGAGATGGTGACAGTTTTATCACCAGGACAAGACAGAGAGACACACAGGCCTCCATGCATACAGGTTGAGACAGTCACAGTTTTAGTACCAGGAGAGACAGTGGAAGCACAAATGCTGCCAAGCATTGCAGGACCAGATAGTCCCAGGTTCTCACGACCTTTCCATGGAATATAAAACCCTTTGAGAGCTTTCCACCGGATTGCCCCACTGCTCACTGAGCCATCCTCACTAAAAACTGATGTGGTACATTAATCACAGAGGCTTTGATCTCTAATTGGTTTATCTGTGTAAACAGAAGGGTAGAAGAATCTCTCTTAACTTATTAACCCCTCCTTATCCAGCTTGGGAAAGAATCTAGAGAAATAATCTGAAAATGACAAAAAAAGGTTTCACTTCCTAAATACTCATTGTTTCCTGCTGTACCAGTGTCTTTCCTTATGACTGAGACTGCCTCAAACTGGGTGAGATTTTCTGTTGCTGTAATTGCATCCCCATAAGTAAGATCCTTCATTAATTCTTCTGTAGATCTCTCACAACTAGTCCATCAAAGGGTCCCACACTAAGAAACCAGGCTTAGAAAATGTCTGACCTGTACCAGATACTTTGAAATGAAAAATTGGCCAAGACAAATACCATTGAGCATCGTTGGCCACAGTGGGAGCACCTGACTCAGTGGGTGATACAATCTCCTTATTGTCGAGGTCTTTTTAAGACAATATTCTGATGGCTTTCATGCATTGACCATCCCGTGACCTTGAGAGAAATTTCTAGGGGGCCCTAAGGGTCCCAACATAGAAGGATACAACAGACTTTATTCACCTATCCAGACTAGAGACAGGGGGACAGTCAGAACCATAGTTTAAAGAGTTTTGGACACCCATAGTCCTTATTCAAAACCTAGACCTGTAGACACGTGACCAAAGAAGAATTAGAGTGGATATGTTACTTTTCTGGAAATTAAATCATTAAATAAAATATTGAAAGGGGGGGGCGAGGCCTGAACACAGAGCTGAGCAGACGTTTGCTGTCACAGCTCCTGCTCTGCATGATAAATACAGAGAAAAAACAGCACATCAGCCCTGAAAAGCTAAATACGGGCCACCAGAAGACAGGCCAAGTGAAGCTGATCTTTTTGGCTCCACACAAGCAGTTATTATTGCCGGACTGCCGCGGTCTGCCTTTGAGGCCTAGCATGGGAAGTGGCCTGGTTGCCGGGGGAGGCGGCCGATCTCCCAACACGGGGTGCGCACCGCACAGCAGCTCTCCTGTTCTCCCGCTACCCCGCCCTTTAAACGGGTGGGGGATATCCCGGTCCACGCTGGGGAATCATACTAACCTGCAACAAGGGAATATCTTGCCGAGCGGCGACCTGCACGATTTGCCTAAGATGGCCGCCACACTGCACTCTCTGCAAACTCGAGAGGGGTATTGGGTGATCCTATGCCGACCGAACTCCTCACACCATCTTGTGTAGTAGTGCAGGGCTCTCTGTTGTTTTGATGTTTTCTGCTATTTTTATAATGTGCACCCAGTGGATCCATCGCTCCTATGTTATGTATGCTCCTGTATTCTGCATTATTCTTTAACACGTGCAGTGTTCTGTTCTTGAATGCCACACACATGTCTCACTATGCCTATGATTTTGTGTGCTCTGGCTGTTGTGACATTGTAAACGTGATTGTACAATCTATGCACAGCTAAAAATAAAGAATTACAAAAAATAATAATTGAAAGGCACCAACTACTTGTGGGACCCTCTCTCTGCATGTGATGCTCTGGTTGCTTTTAAATGTAGATTAAAGATTTTGCGAATTCCATTACCATACAGTTCAGTCCTAGCACAGACAGGGCACACTCTGCACTGGAAGAGAAACAAACAGTTTTTCTGGTTCTCCCAATCAACGTACAACATTCAATGTCAGAAAAAGCCAGAGCTTGTAGAAGTGATTGATAGGGAGCAGAGAAGGACGTGTCCAGTGTCAAGATAGATAGATTTCTGCATTTAAAGGGACACTAGAGGCACCAAAACAGCTTTAGCTTTATTAAGTAGTTTTGGTGCATAAATCATGCCACTGGTATTTCACTGCCCAGTTCTCTGTCATTTAGGAGTTAAATTAGTTTTATTTCTGTTAATGCAGCACTAGCCACACCTCACTTGACTGTGACTCACACAGCCGGCATGTAACAAAACGGTTTTATTTTCAATCAGATGTTAACCTACTTTAGAAGTTGTTATCTCTGCTCTGTAAATTGAACTTTAATCACAAACAGAAGGCTCATGTAGGGTCTAACAAGCTATTAACAGAGTCGGATATAAGAAATTCTAAATTAAACAGACTGTGCAGTAAAGAACGTGTAAACATTACATGACTCAGGAAGTGTTTAGGAAGGCTGTGTAAGTCACATGCAGGGAGGTGTGACTAGGGCTTTATAAACAAAGTGATTTAACTCCTAAATGGCAGAGGATTGAGCAGTGAGACTGCAGGGAAATGATATATACACCAATACTGCTTAATTAAGCTAAAGTTATTTTGGTGACTATAGTGTCCCTTTAATTTTAACGTTCAGACCCAAACATGGTGATTTACTAAGTGGGAATTAAACGTTAATTTACAAATTTAAGCACAAAATAGCAAAACTGAAAAAAGAATAGATGTGGAGTATTTCTCTGCAATTCTGTTATTTTGAGTTAAATTTTGAAATTCACTTTTAATTCCTGACATTTCTCATTTTGGTGCATAATCCTGATATTTGTTACCTACAGGGGATATTAATATTTAACATTACCGGTAATCAATGGTGGGTTGAAACAGTTCCTCTCTAAATATAGACACGTGAAGTGAGGAAAACATTAACACATTAACCCCTTAAGGACACATGACATGTGTGACATGTTATGATTCCCTTTTATTCCAGAAGTTTGGTCCTTAAGGGGTTAATCCTTGTTGATGGTTAAATGTTAAAGAAACACACCTACTAAAATAATGTGCAAAGAGGATTAAAATCATTAAAATGAAATAAAGGCCTCCACTGCCCGTGTTTAAAGCCCCGTCAGGAATGGTACCATTAAAAACCCATGGGCTATCCAAGATGGCGCCCATCAGCTCTGGTCTTGTGTCTTTTACAGAATCAGCTTCCTATCGGACCTACAGGTCTCGTATCTGCATTTGTGACCTTTGGACTGTTTAGTTTACAAAATGACCACAGGACCAGACTGACTAGGTCTCCACTACCTACCGTCTTTATTTCAGTGTATACAGTCGGTGGGCAAGCATATGGCATCCCATTAGAATAGAAGAGATCCCTATGAATGTATTAAATATTAATGTTGCCTTCATAAAACTCTGTAATGTGTTCTCTACTGACAGAGAAAATCTACCAATGATTAAGTCTAATGGACAAAATTAATCCCAATGCATTAGATTCTGCTTATGGCTTGGCTGTCAACATGACAGACTGCTTCCCACTGGGCACAAGCTTCTTCTCGTAACGCAAGCTGTTGTCTCTTATTGGCCGAGACCCTCAGTTGATTTTCTGAAGGCTGAAATTGCTTCTCCTAATGATGGAGATGTCATGGTTTGAGGCGCTTAGTGGTTGAACTGGTATCTAGACACAAAGCGGCAGAGACACCTGCATACACCACCACCAGTGAAACAAGCTCTGTGCCAGTAAGAGGATGCAGTGGGGGCAAATAATGGTGAAGAGGAAAGGGAAAATAAAACAGATTCAAAAACAGGAGCAATTAGGTCAGGAAGCAGGATAGTCTAGGCTGCTGTGTTAAGAAAGAGTCCAGCATGGAAATCTCTAGCCCAGGGGTAGGAAACCTTCTGCACTCCAGATGTTGTGGACTATATCTCTCCTGATCCATTGCCAGCATTATGGCTGTAAAGGATTATGGGAGATGTAGTCTACAATGTCAGGAGTGCCAAACTTGTCCTACCTCTGGCCTGGTCCACAGGTCAGGGAAAGCAGTGATGGTGCATAGTCCGGAGGACGATACTTAACCCTGATAGGCAGTACGAGGTCAGAATCAGAAGAGAAAAGAAGCAGGATTGGCCAACAGGCTGGTCCCCTGGGGCGCCAGGAATATTGTCTGAATTGGTTATGGTTAGGGACAGGGACTGGTTCATTTCCAGGAGTCTATAACAGGTTCATAGTAAGTGCAGAGCACCCCAAAATATGATTAACAAGTAGCAAGGTAATCCATTAATTACTGAGTATTAACCAAAAATGGAGGGAACATTTATATAAAGGGTAACTTTTTTTTTCTTTAAATTACTTTTCTTTATTATACTGTAGCTTTTTAATTGAAGCATCCCCTTAGAGTGTATGTGTGTTTATTACTGTTAAGTGGGGGCGGGTCAGTGGTAGCCTCACACATATTACAGATTATGGGGGGGGGGCAGTGGTAGCCTCACACATATTGCAGATTAGGGGGGGGGGGCAGTGGTAGCCTCACACATATTGCAGATTATGGGGGGGGGGGCAGTGGTAGCTTCACACATATTGCAGATTATGGGGGGGGGGGGCAGTGGTAGCCTCACACATATTACAGATTATGGGCGGGGGGCAGTGGTAGC
The DNA here is from genome assembly GCF_036172605.1 of Pelobates fuscus. Lineage (NCBI taxonomy): Eukaryota > Metazoa > Chordata > Amphibia > Anura > Pelobatidae > Pelobates > Pelobates fuscus. The sequence goes on from NC_086321.1 coordinate 380,004,106, forward strand.
CTCACACATATTACAGATTATGGGGGGGGGGGGGCAGTGGTAGCCTCACACATATTACAGATTATGGGCGGGGGGGGGGGCAGTGGTAGCCTCACACATATTACAGATTATGGGGGGGGGCAGTGGTAGCCTCACACATATTACAGATTATGGGGGGGGGCAGTGGTAGCCTCACACATATTACAGATTATGGGGGGGGGGGCAGTGGTAGCCTCACACATATTGCAGATTATGGGGGGGGGGCAGTGGTAGCCTCACACATATTGCAGATTATGGGGGGGGGGGCAGTGGTAGCCTCACACATATTACAGATTATGGGCGGGGGGGGGGCAGAGGTAGCCTCACACATATTGCAGATTATGGGCGGGGGGCAGTGGTAGCCTCACACATATTGCAGATTATGGGCGGGGGGGGCAGTGGTAGCCTCACACATATTGCAGATTATTGGGGTCAGTGATCTTGGAGGATACAAACTGGCTATTATTTATTTTTAGCTAGAATATAAATCGAATTGACACACACTGGATATCACCATTATAGTACGGTACATTTCTTTTAATAGTGATGCTGTCCCTTTAATAAGTCCATACACAGGATATGAGCTGTCTGCTGTACATGGGAAGAGCCCCATAGCATCAATGTGTAACCTACAAATGTTTGTATCCCTTTGCGATCTCTGGAGGTTTACCATATATTTAAGAGTTTAACACTTAGTGTATTATGATAAAATACAGACAATTTGTTATAATGTCTATACTGTACTTTGGTTTCAGAGTTAACATTTACATTAAACGCTTGGAATCCAGGACAACGTTATACTACTGCGATATAGGCCTCGATTTAATAAGCTTATCAGATGATTCAATACTGTTAGAAAAAGCTTTCCTACTGATTTATCTACAGAATTTCCTATATATGTTAATTGTGACTGTTGTAAATACAGATTTTGGGAAGGTTTTCTAACCGGATAAGCTTATTGAATCAAGGACAGAGTGAGACTATTATAGTCCGTAAAACGTGGCATTCTTTATAAAGCCTTCTAATACCGTATCAGTTTGTAATCTGGGTGATTTATTAAACAACCTACTAGTGATGTCGCAAACAAAAAATGTTCTGTTCGCGAACGGCGAACGCGAACATCCGCAAATGTTCACGAACGGGCGAACCGCCATAGACTTCAATAGGCAGGTGAATTTTAAAACCCGCAGGGACTCTTTCTGGCCACAATAGTGATGGAAAAGTTGTTTCCAGGGGACTAACACCTGGACTGTGGCATGCCGGAGGGGGATCCATGGCAAAACTCCCATGGAAAATTACACAGTTGATGCAGAGTCTGGTTTTAATCCATGAAGGGCAGAAATCACCTAACATTCCTAAATTGTTTGAAATAACGTGCTTTAAAACATGAGGTATGATGTTGTATAGATCAGGTAGTGTAAGGGTTACGCCCGCTTCACAGTGACAGACCAAACTCCCCGTTTAACGCACCGCAAACAACCGCAAACAGTCCATTTGTACAACCGCAAACTCCCCATTTGCACAAGGTTGGATACCAAGCTAGCCATGTCCCGTTCCTTGTCCTCACTGATGTCATTGAAGGTCTCTTCCTCCACCCAGCCACGTACAACACCAAGGGTTCCCGAAAGGTGACAACAAGCCCCCTGTATTTTTTTTTTTAAATGTACACTACTGTTACACCAGATATGAGTTGCACTGGTGTGACACTGTGCCCTGGCAGGCCCTGAAACGCACACATGTGAAAGAAACTGACTGCTATTATTAAGTGTTCTTGCATAGCAAGACCACTTAATGTTATCTCACATATATATTATTAAGTGTTCTTGCAAAGCAAGACCACTTAATGTTATCTCACATATATATTATTATTATTATTCTTATTATTCTTATTATAGCCAAATTTGCCACCCTAACTCCTCCCACAGTTTTTACACTACATAGACAAAAATATACCAAAACATGCAGATTGTTCCCGATCGGATTGCTATTACTTTGTGGAACGTTTCGCCGAATGGTTCACGGAATATCGTCGTTCTTGTGGCGAAATTTGTCCCATAGGAATGAATGGCAAAGCTAGAGTGGGAGCTGGCAAAAGCTGAAAAATCAGGACATGATTTCTAAACTGCCACCACTCCCTCATTTTCAGGCCCACCTACACAAATCTTATATCAAAACGTTCAGCTATCCCTGCTGCCACTAGAAATGTCCACAGCTAAGCCATAATCCTGATAGTTTTCACAATATAACCATTTGTTTGCAACTCACGCCTTCCATTGACATTCATTGAAACTCCACTCTGCAAAGCTCACATTTGAAGGGCAATTTCTAAACTGCGACTGTGCCTTCATTGTTAATATCTCAGAGACATACTATACATCAAAATGTAGGTCTGGGTCTTGTGATTCTCACAATATAAAGCTCTTCACTGTAGGAATTATAGTTTTTAAAATACGACCGTTTGAAGATGGCAACCGCCAAAATACTCTGACCTGTGCAAGGCTGCAGCAGCAAGTGATGTCATAGACAGGGCCATTTGCACCTGCTAATGTTTTTATAACTGTATGTTTTAATGTAACTGTGCAACAACGTTGCAATTAAATGTGCTATATAAATAAATAACAGTTACTCCGCCCACTCCAGTTGTATACTACTGGTGGAGGCAAGAACACTTCACAATTTCCCCAGAAATTGTAGCTTTTCTAGTTATTATTATTCTTATTATAGCCAAATTTACCACCCTAACTCCTCCCACAGTTTTTATACTACATAGACCAAAATTTACCAAAACGTGCAGATTGTTCCCGATCGCGTTGCTATTACTTTGTGGAACGTTTCGCCGAATGGTTCACGGAATATCGTTGTTCTTGTGGCGAAATTTGTCCCATAGGAATGAATGGCAAAGCTAGAGTGGGAGCTGGCAAAAGCTGAAAAATCGGGACATGATTTCTAAACTGCCACCACTCCCTCATTTTCAGGCCCACCTACACATATCTTATATCAAAACATTCAGCTATCCCTGCTGCCACTAAAAATGTCCACAGCTAAGCCATAGTCCTTATAGTTTTCACAATATGGCCATTTGTTTGCAACTCACGCCGTCCATTGACATTCATTGAAACTCCACTCTGCAAAGATCACATTTGAAGGGCAATTTCTAAACTGCGACTGTGCCTTCATTATTAATATCACAGAGACATACTATACATCAAAATGTAGGTCTGGGTCTTGTGATTCTCACACTATAAAGCTCTTCGCTGTAGAATTTATAGTTTTTAAAATACAACCGTTTGAAGATGGCAACCGCGAAAAAACTCTGGCCTGTGCAAGGCTGCAGCAGCAAGTGATGTCATAGACAGGGCCTGCTAATGTTTTTATAAATGTATGTTTTAATGTAACTGTGAAGCACTTTGGGCAACAACATTGCAATTAAATGTGCTATATAAATAAATAATAACAGTTACTCCGCCCACTCCAGTTGTAGACTACTGATGGAGGCAAGAACACTTCACACAATTTCCCCAGAAATTGTAGCTTTTCTAGTATTACAGTGAAATTTCTAGTTTTTTTTTTTTTTTTTTTTAAATGCAAGCTATTGTGACACCAGATATGAGTGGTGGCACTGGGCAAATGGGCACAGTGAGCCTGACACACACGCTGGCAGGCAGGCAACTGCAATTAGATTACACAGAAAAAAAAAAAAAGCAGACTGATGTTCTAGCCCTAAAAAGGGTTTTTTGGGGTGCTGTCCTTACAGCAGAGATCAGATGAGTCCTTCAGCACTGTAGTGAACACTGAATACACTAACCTAGCTATCGATTTCCCTATTAAATCAGCAGCAGCTACACTGTCCCTGCTCTCACTAAGAATGCAGCTTCCGGGGGCGGGGCCTAGCTGTCATGGAGGAAAGACGCACTTCGTGTGAGCTCCCTCAATATCTCACTTTAAGCAGCTATCAACAAGCGAATTTCACCCCAGAAGGGGATGACCCAGCAATGTTGCTACTACCTGACTGACCCGACATGCTTAATAGCGGTCAGCAACTCGACAGAGTCTTACTTACCTCCGCGTGGCAAGTGTGGCCTGGTGCTCACCGGGCGGGAGAGGCGGCCGATCTCCTGATCCTGGGATGCCCAGGAGCAGCTACTTCCCGGCAGGAGCTCCTTTACCCCCCCCCCTCGGACCGGTGGGGGTTATCCCGGTCCACCCCTGAGACGCTGTCTGGAGCTAATGGACGCACAGAGCACAGCCGCCCAGGCTGACATACTCATCTGCGACTTTCCCAATATGGCGGCAGCCGCATGTCCTCCTGGTACCAGCAAAGCATGGCAGGATATTGAGTCTAAGCTGGACAGACTCTTTAATCAATTTTGGAAGCAAATAACAAGCAGGAAGCCCCAACAAGCTCCACCACAGCAAAGCGAAGCAGTCCCCATTAAAATCCACCAACGCAAAAGGCGTCGAAGACGGGACCGGAGGCACAAACAGAAATGCAGAGCCTGCCCCATGTCAAGCACTCGCCTCCACCTTAAGCCACCACAATCCCGCACCGGTCATGAAGCACCACCAGGACAGAACCGACCACCCGACAAAACAAGCTTCCACCACCTCAAGCCGCGAACCCGGCACTCAGCCAGAGACTTGCCTTTGTTGTTCCAGGTATCAGGGACTCCCAGGGTCTGCACCTGGCGCCCAGAAGGGATCGGATGAGCACAAGCAGTAAACAGCAGCCTGCCAAGCATGTCCCACTATAGCCGATCCTCCACACCATGCCTTTGATCACATGAACTGCTCTCTGCACATTAACTAATCGTAAAGTAGCAAGCGTTTAAACATGTCATTATTTCACCTCCTAAAGAGTTTATTGTCGTAGTTCCTTACATGCCTTTACCTTAACCGTTCATGTATTATGTTATTCACTAGTCTCATCTCATGGGGCGACTCACACTTGATTTATAACTAGTGGTGGAGCTGCTGATATAAATACACAGTTGATAATGTGCAAGCTACACCCTAAACATGACAGCCATCTTTCACAACAATGTACTGCTATATACTCATACCCTCAGTGCAACTAGCCATGATATACGCACGTTCAGCCTAGCATGCTCAAATATAACACACTTCTGTCTAAAAAAAATGTAAAAAAATAATACAAAAAAAATGAATGCAGCTTCAGAATTAATCTAAATTGTATGCTGTCTAGGAGGTGGGAGGTTCTGGGAGGGAGGGTCTGCTGCTGATTGGCTGGAATGTGTCTGCTGACTGTGAGGTACAGGGTCAAAGTTTACTCAATGATGACGAATAGGGGGCGGACCGAACATCACATATGTTCCACTTCCGTGGCGAACGCGAACACGCTATGTTCGCCTGGAACTTTTCGCCAGCGAACCGTTTGGGACATCACTACAACCTACATGAAGGTTTGCAATGTATGGGAAGGAGTTGGCAATAGCACTCTATGTTTCTGAGTTTATAATCCACAAATGCCAGGCTAGTTAATACTTACTGCAACACATCCTGTCTTGCTGGTGCAAATAGCACTATCAATACTGTCGTTTTAGGAACCTTTTTAGCCCTTAATATCCATGTGGACGCCAGAACGGAAGGAGGAGTCCAAGAGCTTCTTTGTATGGATGGAATCGACAGGAGCACAGAGTCTGGAGGGCTAATATGTAGACCAGGTGGAATTATGAGTCCTGCTCCAATCCAAGTGGGCCAAATGTGTTATCATGTTTTTGGAGGACTAAGATGGATGCATGGAGGCCAGTGCATCATATTCCTAGAGATTAAACAGAACCATCACACAAATCTCATTAGTCCTGCACGTGTAAATCATTCCCAGCCTTTTATAACAACAAAGGGATATTTAACCCTAAAGAAGATTTTTCCATGATCGCATAAATCACAATATAATTAGATTCATGTCCACGGACATTAGTGTTCTGCATGACTTTCCGATAAACTTTCCATGATACGGACAGATAGGTATCTGCATCATCTCCAACCGAGATCATTCAGTGAATTAGTCACATCATCAGGGGTATGCACTAACATGAGAATTCCAAGTGACTGAACTGCAAAAATTCTCCAAGCCAGCTAGGTTTTCAATTTGGTTATTTCAGCCTTAATTGTGAAATTCAAATAAAAGTCTCACTTTAGAGGATAACTTTCCAAACGGTATGGAGGACATTTCCCCTTTAAAGAGTTAAATACTCGCAAACTCCAACCCAGGCAAAGCATCCAACTCCCTGGGGGTTCAATGAACGCCAGGTAGGCTCAGCCAAAAGTTTTGCAATTATACTTTGAAGCCCTTTTTTAATAACGTATAAAACTTTTTAATTAGTGCACGTTTTATTATTGTTGAGACAGTGATGACTAATACAGAGTGAAAGTGATTTAACAGGAGGAGGGGGTATAAAGCTGTGACAGATTGTCTACACAGGAGAGTAAATGTGGCCCCGTCCCCAGTCCCCAAAATATAGACACGTAAATACGGTGCATAACCTCGCACAGCCTTCCAGAGACAAAAAACAGGTTATACAGAAAATGTATGTGAAATAATGTGCAATTGATAAGAAGTCCATTTCAAGACCTTTCATACGCTGCACAGCGGCCTTTATTTCTCTTATTGAATTCTGCTGGAAATAGATTGAAAATTATAATAGGCAGGAAGAGCAAGAGAGGATGGGGACATACTGTGGAGGGGAGGAAAGAATATAAAAAGACAAAAACCTGTACATTTATACATACATATTTTATAACAAGTGCAGTGCATGTATGGGCACACTTAAGGGGACACTATAGTCACTTTATTCTGGGTTAAACACACCTCTAGCTGGATGTCTGCCTGATGGCCACTAGAGGGGTTTCCACGGCACTGACTCGATCTGGGGAGCATTTGATTGGAGAAGCGCAATGTTTGCCCGCGCATAGTTCCAAGGCATAGCTTCTCTATGAGAATCTATGGATTGGAGGAGATTGCTGGTGATGTCAGCTTCGATGCTGACATCACGGGAGGCGGAACTGCAGGTGGTGCAGTCCCAGCTTTAGAATGGCGGCGAGTAATTTCTTTTGAACTTTTATTTTTACCTGTAAAGGGTGTGAACAGAGAGGGGACGTATAGTCACGGAAAAACGATTGTCATTTTTTTTAGGTTTCCTTTACAAATAAATAAATACATCAAGGAATTAAAAATCTATCCTTCCTGGTAAAATATCTAATTATTTGAAGGAAACATATGATTAATTAACAGAAAAAATAAATTAAGGATGTGCCAGCCCTGCCCCCATGCCTCTTCCAAGCAATGGCTTCCATGGTTGCGGTGGGCAAGTTAGACCTTTAGATGGCATCTATGCTACTAGTGTCTACTGTTGGAATAATCAACAAGAAGACAGAACGAAAGCAACATGGGGTATTGGGCCAGGAGGTAAGTGACAGTAAGGAGGTATGAGGTGGTATGTGGTGGTATGTGCACCCTCTCTATGGTTATATATTTATAGTGTTTTGGTATTTCTTTCATTTTTTTCCCCCCATAATTTCCTTTTTATTTTCCACACTCAATGTGCATGCATCTATTAAGATATAATTTATATGTCATGTCCTCCCAAACTCTAATGTCTACAAAGACATCTATTAAAATCAAAACACAAAACAATAGCCAAGTAGATCTTTATCTACAGAGAAAGATGATGGACAGAGGGATAAACGAAAACGTAGCTGGATGAAATTGGGAATAAATAATGTATATAATGTATATAGAAGATATTAATGCCATTACTGAGAAATTTTTCTAAATTTAGACTTTTGTCTGTCGGAGAACCACAATTTACAGAAATGGGACCATTCTGTGAAAACGTTAAATGCCCGGAATTGTATTTGCACTGTTTGCTTGTTTACATGTACACACTCACAGACACACAGACAGACACACAGAATGAGTATTCATGTATTCTAAGGCTAAGCCATAAAAAAAATATTCCAAATTAAAGTAACTCCAGCTGACAACAAATGGGACCTTGATCATGCAGTAGCCATAAAGACATGATCTTTCTACTTATCATTCACTTATGCCCATGCAGTGCCCTCTGTGAGGCAGCTATTTCAAGCTTGGCATCACTACGCAAAATAGGAACAATCAATTCATTGTTGCCTATTCACAAAATCTCGGCTTCACGGCCAACTTGATAATTGTTGGCTGGGAATTTGACAATTAGCAATTCACGAATTCACAGAAAGGGAACTTGGCTGCAACTTTGTTGGACTCTGTAATTGAACTCAGCAGGATCCCTTTGTAGCTTTGATCCTGCTGAGTTCAATGTTACATCTATGGCAGAGAGAGAAACCATTGGACGGGCTCTGTAGTAGAAGGAACATGGTCAGCAGCAGCTGGATGGCCACTAGCTATCAATTACATTTTGATGGTGGAGAGTTCCTGATATTAGGACGATAGTGCAGTTGTCAATTCCAGGACAAAGCTAAGAATATAGAAGCCTAGCATTACCAACGATGGCCTGGACAAGGGATAGAGGCCGAGGTGGGTGCGGGGAGGGATAGAGGCCGAGGTGGGTGCGGGGAGGGATAGAGGCCAAGGTGGGTGTGGGGAGGAGTAGAGGCCGAGGTGGGTGCAGGGAGGAGTAGAGGCCGAGGAGGGTGCGGGGAGGGATAGAGGCAGAGGTGGGTGCGGGGAGGGATAGAGGCCGAGACGGTTGCAGGGAGGGATAGAGGCCAAGCCGGGTGCAGGGAGGGATAGAGGCAGAGGTGGGTGCAGGTAGGGATAGTGGCCGAGGTGGGTGCAGGGAGGGGTGGAGGCCGAGGTGGGTGCGGGGAGGAGTAGAGGCCGAGGTGGGTGCAGGGAGGGATAGGGGCCGAGGTGGGTGCAGGGAGGGGTAGAGGCAGAGGCGGGTGGAGGGAGGGGTAGAGGCCGAGGCGGGTGCGGGGAGGGGTAGAGGCCGAGGCGGGTGCGGGGAGGGGTAGAGGCCGAGGCGGGTGCGGGGAGGGGTAAAGGCCGAGGCGGGTGCGGGGAGGGGTAGAGGCTGAGGCGGGTGCAGGAAGGGGTAGAGGCCGAGGTGGGTGCGGAGAGGGGTAGAGGCCAAGGTGGGTGTAGGGAGGGATAGAGGCCGAGGTGGGTGCGGGGAGGTGTAGAGGCCGAGGTGGGTGCGGGGAGGGGTAGAGGCCGAGGTGGGTGCGGGGAGGGATAGAGGCCAAGGCGGGTGCGGGGAGGGATAGAGGCCGAGGCGGGTGCAGGGAGGGGTAGAGGCCGAGGCGGGTGCAGGGAGGGATAGAGGCTGAGGCAGGTGCAGGGAGGGGTAAAGGCCGAGGCGGGTGCGGGGAAGAGGCCGAGGCAGGTGCGGGGAGGGGTAGAGGCCGAGGTGGGTGCGGGGAGGAGTAGAGGCCGAGATGGGTGCAGGGAGGGATAGGGGCCGAGGTGGGTGCAGGGAGGGATAGAGGCAGAGGTGGGTACAGGGAGAGGTTGAGGCCGAGGCGGGTGCAGAGAGGGGTAGAGGCAGAGGCGGGTGCAGGGAGGGGTAGAGGCCGAGGCGGGTGCGGGGAGGGGTAGAGGCCGAGGCGGGTGCGGGGAGGGGTAGTGGCCGAGGCGGGTGCAGGGAGGGGAAAGGCCGAGGCGGGTGCGGGGAGGGGTAAAGGCCGAGGCGGGTGCGGGGAGGGGTAAAGGCCGAGGCGGGTGCGGGGAGGGGTAGAGGCTGAGGCGGGTGCAGGAAGGGGTAGAGGCCGAGGTGGGTGTAGGGAGGGATAGAGGCCGAGGTGGGTGCGGGGAGGGGAAAGGCCGAGGCGGGGAGGGGTACAGGCCGAGGCGGGTGCGGAGAGGGGTAGAGGCCGAGGTGGGTGTAGGGAGGGATAGAGGCTGAGGTTGGTGCGGGGAGGGATAGAGGCCGAGGTGGGTGCGGGGAGGGGTAGAGGCTGAGGTGGGTGCGGGGAGGGATAGAGGCCGAGGCGGGTGCAGGGAGGGATAGAGGCCGAGGAGGGTGCAGGGAGGGATAGAGGCCGAGGAGGGTGCAGGGAGGGGTAGAGGCCGAGGCAGGTGCAGGGAGGGGTAAAGGCTGAGGCTGGTGCGGGGAGGGGTAGAGGCCGAGGCGGGTGCGTGGAGGGGTAAAGGCCGAGGCGGGTGCGGGGAGGGATGGAGCTGTAGAATATATTTATATTAAACATACCTGCTGAGAGCCAGGCCGCTGTCTCGGCCAGGCCGCTCATTATCTCCATAGAGCTCACAGGCCAGGTGTATTCAGCAGGAGAAAGCAGGAAGTGATGTCACTTTCCATCTCCGGACTCCCCCTCTTCCCTTCATACAGAGCACCGCGCAGGTATGGAGGAGACCTGGTACAGCGAGCAGGAAGTGGTGTCACGGAGCATGGAGGAGACCTGGCAAGAACTGCAGGATCACTCAGAAGGTGGGAGTACTCGCTGCCAGGTCTAACTCAGAAGGTGGGGAGTACTCGCTGCCAGGTCTAACTCAGAAGGTGGGGAGTACTCGCTGCCAGGTCTAACTCAGAAGGTGGGGAGTACTCGCTGCCAGGTCTAACTCAGAAGGTGGGGAGTACTCGCTGCCAGGTCTCACTCAGAAGGTGGGGAGTACTCGCTGCCAGGTCTCACTCAAAAGGTGGGGAGTACTCGCTGCCAGGTCTCACTCAGAAGGTGGGAGTACTCACTGCCAGGTCTAACTCAGAAGGTGGGAGTATTCGCTGCCAGGTCTCACTCAGAAGGTGGAAGTATTCGCTGCCAGGTCTCACTCAGAAGGTGGGAGTAACCTACAGTGCGATGGGTTCCAGGAACCCCACAACCTATCGCTGCAATATGTGAGGATTTATGCTTTTCTGGCTGGGGAGATCTGTGAACCAGAGGAAGGCTGTTCATCTGGGCCCCTGACTGCCCGGGCCCTCAGTCCATGTCATATCGACTCGAGTGGTCAGTCTGGCCCTGTGTGAGTCCCAAATCAAAACCACAGAGTCCCTCTGGGTCCAGATCAGAGGTAAATAGTTTTCTAGGCACAGTGAGCAAATGCCGCAGGGTGAAGGTTTCGCCTGAGATTTTCACAGCAAATAGTGACTTTGTTAAAAGGCCATTATGGGGTTCAGAGGGATTGACCAACATTCTAGATTCCTAATCCCAGCTAAATCCTGGAACTCAGTGAGAAATGATGTATGGATGTAAATGTAAAGTATTTCATATAGTTTTGGGGGGGAAGGGCGGGTGCCGGGGGGAATAGTAGGGCAGACTTGGTGGCAAGTTACTACAGCTTGGAGCAATTCTCATACACTGACTTAGCCCAGGTCACGCCGGGCGTAATAGATTAAAATACATACAGTTTGTACATCTTGCACCCACTGAGGACAGCATGAGGAGCCATCGTTAATCACGTATAGCTGCTGAACTCCAACTCTTGTGATGCATAGCCAGCTCATGGTGTAAAAAGGGGGAGTTAACGCCGTCGCCAACCTTAGTATATACTCCTTCCTGGCAGAGGGCAGGTGGGCAGATGGAAGGCTGTCAGCAGTATTTAAGCAGGGATCTCTATAGATCATGCAGCCTGTAAGGTCTTGCTCTGCTTAATGCATTAACTCTACAGAACAGTCAAGAAACCCGGGGACAGAGGCTTTAACTCGTGCTGGGACATTTACAAAAGTGGGAATTGTCAAGAATTCAAAGTAAATGTCAAAATTAATGCTTGACAGCCGGACTGGAAGAATTCTCCAAGTCAGCTAGGCTTTGAGTTTTGTCTATTTTGGTCTAACGTTTGAAATTCACCTTGAAATCACGCAGTGTTTTAGTGAAATATTCTGGCATGACCCACCTCCCCATTATAGTCAAAACCCTTAATATCATTAAATATGAACATTAATGCTAAAGCTGGTTACTTGCGTCTTCCATATATGTGAAAATGTATAACACAATCTGTGCTCTCTGCTTTCGTGAGCTGTCTATCAAATTCTAACCGTTCCAAGCTGTCAATGTCAATTCTGTGCATATTTAGCGTCTGTCGTTAGCTCACACTGCACGCTGACAACGTATGTAAAAAATCTCCTGCCTTAGGAAAGCTGACCCAGTGATGTCGAAGAGGGCTGGAAGATTCACCCAACGCTTGATTACAGGTAATTAACATCCTTTGATTTGCAAGTTAGAAGGCATATGGATGAGGGGGACTAACCCCTTTTGTATTTTGTGTATCAGTTCATTTCTATAGACATATAGCAAAATAAAAGGGTTAGAGGGAACATGTGATACAGCAAAGTTCCCCAATTTTTTACTCTGTTTTCTATAATTAGAGATTGGCTACCCCAACTTCTTTCCCTGCAAAATAATGACTGCTGTGTGTGTCACTATGTAATATCCATCTTTCATTTGTATTAGAAGAAATCTATTTAGACTGTACTAAAACAAAGAATTTATTATAAATAACAAATAACACAAGATACATTCTTTCATAATAGGCTCAATGTAAGATAGAGATAAGCGGAATTCCATGACAAATGAAAGATAAAATGTTGATGTACGTAATAGTGGATAATTGGGGTGTCCTTTTGACAGCTTGACCTCAGCTGATGACAGATCCATCTGTGCTCCTACATGGATCCCCTTACAACTAACACAGTTGGGGGTAACTTAAAGGCGGCGTCGAGAACACCTGATATAGGGCACTGATCCTGGGGACCTAGAATTTGAGTCGCACTAAATGACACATGGCACAGTCATAGATCTGTATCTGTTTCAGGGCACAGACACCTTTAAACACATTTTTATTTTTATGCACTTTTTTTGGTGGCGTTTGTAATTTAAACCAAACAATTAATGTCAATCAGAGATTTTGCAGAGTATTTAGGCAACACTTTCAGCTTTGGGACTGCAGCGTGTCACCAGGGGTAAAACTTTATTTTCTATCAGTACGAATTGTTGGGAATTCAATGTGAATTTCAAATTAGAGATTTGGGGTGTTTTGAAATGTAGTTTGAATGGACATTGCATTTATAATAGGCTGATAATGGGTTAGAAATAGCTAAAGGGGGGACAGGTTTAGATACAAGTAGAGGAGACGGGGGTAGGCTCGTATATTCAAGGCTTCCTGTTACTCCAGAACACTGAGTGGCGTGAGGTGGGATTGAAGTGGAGACAGACTCACAGTTACTAAAGCTGTCTCTGTCTGCAGACTGTTTCAACTGTACGTGGGTTGGTCTGAGAGCTCAGATAAAAAATGTTCTGACCCTGGAGGGGGTAGGGGCAGCATTTTGCCAGTGATCTCAAGGCTGGGGTGTCACTTGCTTTGCATTCTTGATGGGTTCTTTGGAACAATGATTGATGTACCCACTGTCGTGGAAGGATAAAAATGGAGTCCGGATTAGCCTGCAGGATCCCCTTAACATGTATGTTTTATGCTAGAAGTCTGTATATATTCAAATGCTAAAAGTATGTATATATGAAAATGTGTTTTTCTACTAATGTTTTTTTTCTGATATTGTCATATAAAGTAATTTTTAACCAGCTGTCAAAATAATGAGCTGTAATTATGGTGTTGATTAGATTTAAATTCTTTATTTTCTTGTGCATAAGAAAACTTAACAGATAAGCCAGTAGCGCCACATCAGCGGTTACAGGCAAATTCAATAGCAAGCTTTGACATGGCAGAGAAAATACAGCACATTTTTATATTTCTGAGGGAAGACAGGCTACTAATACTTGAGTAGGACCATAGTAGTGTTGTTAGTCTACGTGTGCATGCTTGTATATTCGTATTGTGACTAGTGGGTGTGCAGGCTATGCAATCAAATGTTTGGTAGAGAGTGATAACTAAGATAAGCCTACAGTAGGCAAGATTATTCTATGTAGATAGCAGTGGGAAGTCTCTTACGGTGGAGCCCGTAAGAGGGCATGATGTGCGGAGTAAGAGGGTACAGGCGACCAGCCTATTGTGTTGACAAAACAGGCAATATATATATCGTTGCAAAGTCAGTAGGCATGTTGATTAGATTTAGTGTATTATTGTAACATTATATTATTTAGCATACTGTTCCAATTGGATCACTGACTCTCTGTTTGTAGGTTTACAGCTGAAGGTATTTTGGACAAACATTGAGGAGGGCCAGACTAGGACACATGGGGGTTAAGCCTCAATTTGGAGCCTGTCTACCAGTCAGGTAAGAGCAGCTAAGATGGTAGTATGATTGCCAACCATGTGCTGGGGCATGACTGAAACCTACTTTCTTGCTGGGCGCCAGGGGTCCTAATGGGCATCAAGCTGATACTCCACCTCTTAAAGGTCACAGCTTGGGGCCAATACATCAATGAAGATGCTAAACCCCATTTTCCAATAGTGGGACCTGTTCTGGAGTCCATCAGATCATACATCCAATTCACCCTGTGCTGACAGGATCAAGGGACCACAGTCTGAAATCAAAATTACTTACAGCCAAGAGTGAGGGAATGAAAGATTTGTCTTCATATTAACATATAAACAAGATCTAAAGGCGCGATTCGCTTATCACATCCTCTGTCTGCTTTACTTATTAACACAATAGGGAATGAAGGGAGAGAACTTCCCAATTCACACTCAATCCGTTTTTGAGCTCTCAGAGCATCATGGGAGATTCACAGCATGTGGAATGGTGGGCTGTATTATCACTTTCACTATGTTCAGGAGTAAACACTCCATCGTCCCTGGGACATAGGTCTGGGGGTAGGTGAACCCCAGCACAGCCAGTATTGCATCACTAAGGTAAGTACCTGGAATGGATTGGTAAAACATTGGTGTATAGAACATGCCCCTGCAGCCTCACTGCTCAATCCTCTGCCATTTAGGAGTTAAATCCCTTTGTTTATGAACCCTAGTCACACCTCCCTGCATGTGACTTGCACAGCCTTTCTAAACACTTCCTGTGAAGAGTCATCTAAAGTTTATCCCTCCTTTATTGCAAGTTCTGTTTAATTTAGATTGTATTATCCCCTGCTATGTTAATATCTTGCTAGACCCTGCAAGAGCCTCCTGTATGTGATTAAAGTTCAATTTAGAGATTGAGATGCAATTATTTAAGGTAAATTACTTCTGTTTGAAAGTGAAACCAGTTTTTTTTTCATGCAGGCTCTGTCAATCATAGCCAGGGGAGGTGTGGCTAGGGCTGCATAAACAGAAACAAAGTGATTTAACTCCTAAATGGCAGAGAATTGAGCAGTGAAACCTGAGAAGCACGATCTATACACTAAAACTGCTTCATTAAGCTAAAGTTGTTTAGGTGACTATAGTGTTCCTTTAAAAAAAAAAAAAAACTCCTTTCTGCAAGTTAGCTTACCGTAAGTCATTGAGTCATTAGAGAATAACTCGCGAGTGTCTGTAAACTTAAATTATTGCTACCATTGGCTGAAGGGTAAAACCAGGATTGGTGAATAAGTTACATTTCCAGATTAATTATTGCTGAATGAAGGTTTTTTGTTTTTTTTTGATGTGTAAGTCCAAACGCATAACCCGGTACGCAGCTGCCAGAGCTCCTAGGATTTCAGGGAGACGCATGAAAACCGAGGCCTCACCCTCCTAATTTCATAGAGACTCGAGGAGAGGGAGATGGATGAGACAAGTAATGAGAGGAGAGCACAGAGAAGGTAGGCGCGTTGTGATTTGGAGATAAATAGCAATGCTAGCTGAGAAATCTTAATTTTTATATAAACAGAAAAACTAATATTTATTTTGCCATAAAAACTCTGAAGACAGAATATTTGTAAATAGTAAGTGTGACAGAGGACATCCCCGATCTCTGAGATTCTATCTTAATTCTGAAAGGAAGTTGCAACAGCTTTCTAAATACCACCTAGAGACGGTCAACACGATGGCTTCAAGTTCCTTCATTGTTCTCAATCATCAATCAATTCTTAATCAATTGTGTTACAAAAATGAGCGACTCTGGTGGGTATATATAATGGGTGGTTATTGTGCTATCTGATGTTAGGATCCAAGGCCACACTCCAGAACCTCTCAAGGTTTACTGCTAGAAGATAGCACTTACTTATATAAAACATTGAGTCCTATCGCTGTAGCCTGGTCCAATGTGCAAGCGTAATCTACTAAAGCAAAGTCGATGCAATCCACTAAACTATAAGTACCATGAGTGGCCTGGTGCCTTCCCAGTGTTAGGGATTAAATGGTTTTCAGTTTGACATCCACCTTGGATCCCAGGAGTCTGAGGTCTATCCCTTCTTCTTATTTCCATATACATACCAAATATTATGACGTGTTATTGTGCCTATTAGACCGCCCATTAGCTAGTCCTTATTCCCATATGTATCTGCCATTATTCCCACAGGTTAGCTGGCTGCAAACCAAAACCACCACGTTCCTCCTACTGGAACGGTTTCCACGTAATGTCCACCTGCCACGCTCCAGGTGTGTGTTCATCAACGCACAGTGTCATAACAACGCGGCAAAGTACAGCGATATCAGACATGAATATGAACCTGCATCCAAATATAACCGCACACCGAGTGTCTTTTAATATATTTTAATATAAAACCTGGTATCTCCTAGTGCTTTCTGACCTTCTTGATCTTCTGTTAACTACCTGCTGCTCCAGCTGGAATCTGAATAGAATTTAAAAGAAATTACGCTATAGCCTCTGGCACACCTGGTCATTGAGTGCCTTATGTCCTATAGAGAATCCTATGTCTCTTTAACTATTCTAGTCTAGAATTATTGTCGCCTTCCCCGAGCTGCTTGCTTTGCTGACGTTCGACAAACTCTGACTGCCAGCCGTAACTCCTGCAGGTAAGTAGGTAAGTGCTCTTGCAGCAATTTTACTCAACTGACGGAAAAATAAAACAGGCTTAGAGTTTCTTTAATAAAATAGCACAGAATTTCTATCAGGTTTACACTATCTGCAAGTAACTGCAATGAGAGCAGCTGGATACGGCGGTTATACCACAATAACCACAGCAGTAGAACAGACGGAAGCAGAACTCCAAACACACAGAGATAGGGGGAAAAAACAAACACCTAAAATAGTTCAATATCGAAATACAATAAATATAAAAATGTGTCCCTATGGAACACTTACACAACTCCTTCCTGGGAACGTTTTTTAAAATGCAGAAAGTTGACGAAATTCACACAAATATGGCCCACTTTGTTCATGGGGTAACGGAAAGCACAGTTAACCCAGCGTATGATTTGCGAATGATTTGCTCCTGTAGAACTGCAAAACTTGCTCTAGTAGAGATTTAATAAATTTCTTCTGATATTTCGTTTTTACGATTGCTGATATAGGTCTCAGTTTATTATTTTTGGATACGCTTTTCAAATGATCACATTCATATGATTTATGTACAAAAAATCCCATCGATTTTAATGGAAAGAATTAAAAGGAGGCCGTAGTATCTTATTTGTACATCTGAAAACACTTTTATTTGGAAGTAAATAATTTTCAGCCACGTAGCTGCCATCAGACACGCAATAAATTGTCATTCGATTGACACCATTTTTTATCTTTATCTTAACAAATAACTTTGATTCAATAAACTACAGAAAATAACCTGAATTTACAGATTTCTCAAATGAAGATTTTTTTTAATGATCTATTTTATAAAATATTTCTGAACTGACATTTACAATAAAAAAAAAAAAGCAAAATGCATCCTAATATAAAAAATATATTTTACTTTGTTAACACACACATAGATTGACATACATTTGGAAATAAACCCCAAAAGTAAGAACCACTTTGCCTGATGTATTTTCCTCCGCTTGGTAATGCTTGACAAACTGTGATGCTTAAAGCAACCTCCACTTTCTTCGTCAAGTAAAATCTCCCCAGCATACGTACCTCTGTTCCAATGTCACGTGTGGCTTCCACTGTTTGTCGCACATTCCCTGTACAATCTCGATGAGTCCTGATCTTGGAAATGTAGTAATGAGATGGAGTTACTGCGCATGCGCGAGATCGGAATCCTGGGAATAGCCAAGCTACTAAAAATGGTGCTGGATAGGAAAGAGATCCAGCATGTTAAACAAAGAGCATGTTAAAACAGAGTAACAGAGAATGAAAAAAAAAACGAGCGGATTGCTAGAAGGATGGAAATGGAAGGAAATGAACAAAAAAAAAAAAAGGAATAAAAATAAATAAACGGACATATGCCCATTACAGAGCCGCTTTAACCTGGTATTCCAATAAAACAACGAAAATTCTATTTAGATATTATGCTTCTGTATTCATCGCGGTGATTTTATGAGAGATTTTTGGATTAGAGTTTTGTCGAAATAAAATTATTCAAGAGTATCTGGTCTATTTATTTTAAACGAATTTACTAACAGGATACCTATTGCTACTGGAAACAAGTAAGGGCCTATTCAACTAAACACTAAATTGAAGTAAAGTGAAAATTAATTAGCAACATTTTGACTAAAATAGACCCTCCCCCCCCACTTAAAAAAACACTCCACACATTGCAATTTAGGCTTTACATTGTCTGGGATTTAATAGTCCATTTAAATGAGCATTACTCAGTGTAACGGGTTCTTTCCTAATTCCTTCCAGGGATGGCTAAATGTATACATATATTGCCAGCACACGGTATAATTCTAGTTCATTTCAGCACAGGTCACAGGACTTTCCGTTTAACGTAAATGGTCTCCATTAAAAAAACAAAAAAAAAACGCTTTTCACATTTTCTACAATTAGTAGTATTTTGTTAATTTGCTGAAAAAAAAAATAGCTCAATTTAAATTCAGAAATATTGTTTTGAGGTTTACCAGACTCCCCCTTTTTTTTGTCTCTACATACACAGTTATCAGCTAAGCACTGCAATCGGTTTAATTTCATCTTATCATAATAGCACTTACAGTTAGAAAAAAAACAGGAAAAACAAGATGGCTGCTTCCATTAAGGCCGTCTTTTTTATTTTAATTATATACATCAGACTGTTGTAAATGCAAATATAAGTGAGCTAATTTTGTGCCGTGCCTTCATTGTGGTAGAATAGAAGTTCGATTTGGATTTAAATACTGACAAACATCACAATTTTACCCCATCACAGGAGGCTGCGCACTTTGAACTCTCTTTACTAAACTCCAATAGCAGTCAATCCAGAGAGAAAAAAAACACATTATGAGAGCCAGCCCTAGCTTACAGTGTGCGTTATCATTCCCTCTCTTGTTTCCTTTCTCTTCCCATCAGCGGTGCCAAACTTTGTTGTACTGCCGCTCCATTTTTCTTTCCATCGAGCTGCCTGGGCTCTGGGGAGCTTGCAGGGACTGTACACATTGACACATGCCACTTGTCACATATCTATGTTCTACGCTACTTAGCCCTTAAGTGTTAACTCAGCGTGGGGTGCTCCTTTCCGAATTGTTATTGGTATACATTCACTAAGAGTGTCTAACAGGGGTGAGCCCCCTTTTTTACTTCCTCCTCTCTCCCCGGGGGTTGGGCCCTGACCCTGACTCGGTTACTTCTGGGTGAGCGCCAGTTCTGCTGCCAGAATGGCAAACCTCTATAGTGATTACGAGGTGCCACTGCATACAGGGACGGACTGACAGCCTTCTGGGCCCCCGGGCAAAATCGTATCATGGGCCCTACAAAGAAAAAATATTAAGTATTAAAAGGGACCTATAATCACCAGAGCAACTACAGCTTAATGTAGTTGTTCTGGAGTCCACAGCCAATCCTTGCTGGCTTTTCAGAGAAAAGGCATTGTTTACATTATTACCTAGGAACACCTCTAGTGGGAGGCACTGATGTTCAACGTCCCTACACACTGCATGGAGACTTGAACGCTTCCCACAGAGTTGCATTGATCCAATGCATCTCTATGAGGAGATGCTGATTAGTGCAGCAGGCCTTTTGCCGCGCATGTGCAATTGCCTCTCAATGCTTTTCTATGAGAAAGCATTGGATTGGCTGAGATCATCACATCTGACAAAACCGGCGCAGCACAGGAATAAAGTTGAGTTAAAACACTTTTTACTCCTCTGACAGGGGGCTGGCCTTTTAAACTATGCTTTCAAAAATAAAGTGTCAGAAATACACATTTGTATTCCTGATGCTATATTGTTCCTTTAAAGGACCACTCTAGGCACCCAGACCACTTCAGCTTAATGAGGTGGTCTGGGTGCCAGGTCCTTCTAGGGTTAACCCATTTTTTCATAAACATAGCAGTTTCAGAGAAACTGCTATGTTTGTGAATGGGTTAAGCCTTCCCCCTATGTCCTCTAGTGGCTGTCTCATTGACAGCCGCTAGAGGCGCTTGCGTGCTTCTCACTGTGATTTTCACAGTGAGAGCACGCCAGCGTCCATAGGAAAGCATTATGAATGCTTTCCTATGTGACCGGCTGAATTCGCGCGCAGCTCTTGCCGCGCGTGCGCATTCAGCCGACGGGGAGGAGAAGAGGAGGATCGGAGGAGGAGAGCAGGAGGAGATCTCTCCGCCCAGCGCTGGAAAAAGGTAAGATTTAACCCCTTTCCAGAGCCGGGCGGGAGGGAGTCCCTGAGGGTGGGGGCACCCTCAGGGCACTCTAGTGCCAGGAAAACGAGTATGCTTTCCTGGCACTAGAGTGGTCCTTTAACCCCTTAAGGACACATGACATGTGTGACATGTCATGATTCCCTTTTATTCCAGAAGTTTGGTCCTTAAGGGGTTAAGTAAATGTTAAATATATCTTTCAGAAAACCCGGTCAGGTTTATTCTCTCAAGCAAGAATTGCTGGGGAAAGTGAATTTTAAATTATAGGCCTAAATAGTTGTATTAGAAAAATTCTCCAGGCCGATTTTGTTGTTCACTTTGATTATTTAGGCATTCAATTTGAAATTTGAAATTCAGTTTGAATTTCTGAAAATTCTTGCTTTAATAAATAACCCTGTGTCCTTTTACAATTTCATATTATTATTCTATGTGTCAAAGTAGGAGTACATGTGTGTGTGTAATGCTGATGTGTGTAAATCCTACAGCATAATTTGAGTAGTACCAGAGAGTATGAAATGCCGATGTTTACTTGCATGTAGTAAATGTGTAAATGCATTGTTCTATGAGTGAGTAGAGCAGATGTTTGTATGGAATGTTGAATGTGAATGCAGGAGTGTATTTGTATGGAACGTTGAATGTGAATGCAGGGGTGTATTTTGAGGAGGACTTGTGTGCGAACACAGGGGAATGTTGGTGTATGAATGCCAGTGTGTATTAGTGTGGAAAGTCTGCATATGAATGCCAGTATAGATTTGTATGGATTGTCAGTGCGTGAATGCAGTATGCTTGAACAGTGTGTATGTGAATGCTGTACTGTATTTGTATGTGTGCAGAGTGTGAGAGTGTGAATGAGGGTATGTATCAGACATCTGTCTGTGTATGTGTGAATGAGGGGTGCATCTAAAACCTGGGTCAGAGTGTGTGAATGAGAGGTGTATTTGTGTGTATGTGAATCATATTAAGTCAGTGTTAGCATGTGTAATGAGGCATATTTATATGCTGCAAGCATTTTTGTTGTTGTTTTTTGACTCTCCACCTTCTTATAAGTTTCTATCTCTCTCAATCTTCACCAATCTGTATGTGTGTCTTCCCATTAACGTCTTCTTGTGACTCTCTAACACCAATTTTCACCCATTTCTGTCCCCCTCTGCACCTCTTACTTCTCCTTTCCAAATTACCCACATTTGTCTTCCATCTCACTTAAAGGGACACTATAGTCACCCAGACCACTACAGCTCATTGAAGTGATCTGGGAGCACTGTCCCAGGTCCCTTAACCTTGCAAAGGTAATATTGCAGTTTTTAATAAACTGCAATAATTACCTTTGAGGGTTAACTCCACCTGCTGTGGCTGTCTACAAGACATCCACTTGAGTGACTTCCGGGTGATTAGGCAAATTTTGATCACCTAACTCAGGGGTTCTCATACGCTCACATTAGTACTTCCCCTTAAGGATTTACTATCCTGTTTTGCCACAAGGCCAGACAGAATTTTGGATACTTTTTTTCTCACATTCGCTACAGCTGGGTGCCCAAAAGGTAGATGCTTTCCTATGAGGTTTTACATGACGCTGGATGTAATTTATGAGGTTTTACATGATGCTGGGTGTCATGTATGAGGTTTTACATGACGCTGGGTGTCATGTATGAGGTTTTACATGATGCTGGGTGTCATGTATGAGGTTTTACATGACGCTGGATGTCATGTATGAGGTTTTACATGACGCTGGGTGTCATGTATGAGGTTTTACATGACGCTGGATGTCATGTATGAGGTTTTACATGACGCTGGATGTCATGTATGAGGTTTTACATGACGCTGGATGTAATTTATGAGGTTTTACATGATGCTGGGTGTCATGTATGAGGTTTTACATGACGCTGGATGTCATGTATGAGGTTTTACATGACGCTGGGTGTCATGTATGAGGTTTTACATGACGCTAGATGTCATGTATGAGGTTTTACATGACGCTGGATGTCATGTATGAGGTTTTACATGACGCTGGATGTCATGTATGAGGTTTTACATGACGCTGGATGTCATGTATGAGGTTTTACATGACGCTGGATGTCATGTATGAGGTTTTACATGACGCTGGGTGTCATGTATGAGGTTTTACATGACGCTGGATGTCATGTATGAGGTTTTACATGACGCTGGATGTCATGTATGAGGTTTTACATGATGCTGGGTGTCATGTATGAGGTTTTACATGACGCTGGATGTCATGTATGAGGTTTTACATGACGCTGGATGTCATGTATGAGGTTTTACATGACGCTGGATGTCATGTATGGGGTTTTACATGACGCTGGGTGTCATGTATGAGGTTTTACATGACGCTGGATGTCATGTATGAGGTTTTACATGACGCTGGGTGTCATGTATGAGGTTTTACATGACGCTGGGTGTCATGTATGAGGTTTTACATGACGCTGGATGTCATGTATGAGGTTTTACATGACGCTGGGTGTCATGTATGAGGTTTTACATGACGCTGGATGTCATGTATGAGGTTTTACATGACGCTGGATGTCATGTATGAGGTTTTACATGACGCTGGATGTCATGTATGAGGTTTTACATGACGCTGGGTGTCATGTATGAGGTTTTACATGACGCTGGATGTCATGTATGAGGTTTTACATGACGCTGGGTGTCATGTATGAGGTTTTACATGACGCTGGATGTCATGTATGAGGTTTTACATGATGCTGGGTGTCATGTATGAGGTTTTACATGACGCTGGGTGTCATGTATGAGGTTTTACATGACGCTGGGTGTCATTTATGGGGTTTTACATGACGCTGGGTGTCATGTATGAGGTTTTACATGATGCTGGGTGTCATGTATGAGGTTTTACATGACGCTGGGTGTCATGTATGAGGTTTTACATGACGCTGGATGTCATGTATGAGGTTTTACATGATGCTGGGTGTCATGTATGAGGTTTTACATGACGCTGGATGTCATGTATGAGGTTTTACATGATGCTGGATGTCATGTATGAGGTTTTACATGACGCTGGATGTCATGTATGAGGTTTTACATGACGCTGGGTGTCATGTATGAGGTTTTACATGACGCTGGATGTCATGTATGGGGTTTTACATGACGCTGGATGTCATGTATGAGGTTTTACATGACGCTGGATGTCCTCATGCATAGCGTGAGGACGCCCAGCATCAGTTAGGTCAGTGGTTCGCAAACCTTTTTCATTTGAGTACTCTCGGCAGCCCATCCCTGCCTGCACCGCCGCCATTGTCTTTTTTTTTATTTGCATACCCCCAGGGTCACTAGATTGTAGCCGTGGGTACGCAAATTAAAAAAAAAATAGGTAATAGCGGCGGTGCAGGCAGGGAGACCCTGGGTCAGAGGAGAAGCAGAGGGAATCTGGGGTGGAAAGCAGGGGAGTCTGAGGCAGAGAAAAACATGAATTTGAACGAACAGCAACTATATTAATAACAAACATTTCACTAATTTGAGGGGAACAATTTATGGAAATGGGCTACCAAGGGGAACTCAAGTGAAAAAGATTGTGAACCACTGATCTAACTGATGCTGGACGTCCTCACGCTATGCATGAGGACGTTCAGTGTCAAGCATTATGCATGCTTTCCTATGGGGGGGTACTAATGTAAATGCGGCCATTGCTGTGCATGCGCATTAGGTCTGGAAGGAGCGGAGGTGGAGCCTGTACCATCACAGAGGGACATCGGCGCTGGAATCAGTTTTTTATCCCCTTCTGCACTACAGGAGGGAGGAATGCGGGAAGGGCAATATAGGGAGCTATAGTGCCAGGAAAACAACTTCCCTTTAATTTTTTTTAGACAATTTGACCATTATTATTTTTTATTTTTTTTATTTCATCTTTCTTACATTTTGGACAATATAAAACATTCATGACACATTTACATATTCCTAAGCATAGGGAACTCGCTTAAACAGCAAAATAAGTAATATATAGGGAGTTGTACAAAATAAATGATGTAAGCAGGCAAGCAATATGGTAATGGCACCTTAGTTAAACTAATAACAATTTAAAAAAAATCCCTTTTAGTGGAAAACTCATGAGTTCTCAATTGAAGATAAAAACACACACATCAATAAATATAAGACAAAAATAGGAAGAAATGAAAACAAATAAAAAGAGAACCAACCAAAATATGTTAAAACAATAAACAAAAAACAAATCATTGAGGTGTCTCACCACATCTATCCCTCATCTCTACAAAACCCCTTTGTGCCTCAGCCCTGTCTAACCCCTTCACCCCAAGCCTGCTTACCTGTACCAGCCTGAGTATTTTTCCTCCTTCCAGCTTGGGAGGATCCGCAGTGGCTGCTCCTGTTCTCACCCTCCATCCATGCTGTGTGTGCTCCGTGTGGGAGGGGAGCAGGGGGTGTGATGTCACTTCCTGCCCCCTCCCATCCTCACACGGAGCACTGAGCACTAGCTGCAGGGAGAGAGAGGAGACCTGGCAGTGAGAGCAGGTATGCTGCCAGGTCTCACACTGAGTGGGGGATTAATTTGCTGAGCGAAATGTTGCAGAGCCCCCGTATATGATCCTGGGCCCCTGCAACCTTCCTTCTGACTGTGGAGATCTCTGATCTGATCTCCACAGCAGAAGCATGACTTTGCTGCCGGGCCCCCTGACTGCCTCGGGCCCTCTGTCCATGACCGATCTGCCCGACCTTTCAGTCCGCCCCTGACTGCATAATATTAACATACTTTACACTTCTCTGAAACAGGATGTCATCCTTCTTTGTGTAAGTTTTTGGGTCATGGAGGATTATGCAGGTATTTCAGGCAGTTGATTAATGATGAATGGAGCAGTTGCTGCGTCAGTGGAGTAGGCACTGCCCAAGGTGCTCACGCGACTCCATTTGAATTGAGTTCCACAGAAAGCTCAGGACTTGCCAAGGGAGGTAGAGAAGGGGCTGAAATCCAAATGATCAGAACGCAACCCGACCACTTCCGCTAAATGCCATTAGAAGGGTTCCTAAAACTGGCATCTAGCCATTCCAAGGGCTATGCCTCGCTAAAACCGGCACGCTGGGTGTAGGATTTGGATTCCGTCCCACCTCCTAATCACGTTTCAGAGGATGACGATTATACCTCTCCACGCTTGTTGGTCATAGACAAATAGCGGAAATATGACCACTTTGCTTTGGAAGGGGAACCAACTTGGGATGAAGTGTACTACAAGAATTCCCCATATGTTTAGGAATCAGTGGTAGATGACACAAATGCACATGGCAGATCACAATCTTCTTCTCTCACTGGTGAGATGATTTTCCTGGACACAAGTGAGCATCCTTTCTTTGATCTATTGAATATTCAACATTGATGTTCCTCAGAATGGGTCTTATCAGATCACTTGGCCCATTATGTCCACCTCTGGCTGTGGGAACACCTTGAATGTGAAGTGTGCATCTGCCTCTGACCAGAATGTTCTAGGCCCATTCTCCAGTATAATGTAGCCATGACGCCTGTGTTTGACTCTACAGTAGTCATATTTATGTCCTGTATAGAATGTGACCCACGGAATGGGATTTAAAAGGGCTTCCGTGGGGACCAGGATAAGCTCTTGGATGTTACAGACGCTAATGCCAAGATACTATATGTGGCCAATGATGCCATGGCACGAGGTGTTTCCCTGGACCCTTTCTGCATTGGTGAATGGGCCCAACGCTCGCTCTGCTGGAAAATTCAAATGCAGCTTTATGTACAGATTGGTCAAGAGTGGCGCTACTACGGATTTGCTCAAAGTTATCTGACCTTGCCTACCCTTAGCCATGAGACTTCTGTTCGGCGAGCCCTTTATGATGGAACTGCAGTAACACATTAACTTGCTCTCCTCTCTGAATAAGGCTCAGGTGTACCTTAGAAAGGTATTCAGATCCTTACCATCCTGAGGTGTTACTGGATGGGCTGGTCGGCAGCGCTTACATGGTTTAAACTACTGAGAACTGTCACTGTAGAAGTTCTGGACTACTAGAGTGGAATCATTGTAGAGGTTCTGGACTATCAGTGTAGAGGTTATCAAACCCATTCTTCAATGCCATTATAATATATATGGAAACAATAATTATTTCAAACGTCTTCATTTGACTCTTCCCTATGTCCCATGATGTCTCCATCACATTGGGGAAGAAGGTGGGGACTTTTTTTTAAAACATACATTTATATGGTATGTGAGCTCTATTCCCAGCACACATTTGTTAGTTTATTACTGTGCAATTGTTTTTTTTTTTTTAACCAATTTACCCATTTTGATGGCACAGCCATGTGTTATAATCATGTGTTGAGGTGATAATTAATTTATTAAAATCCTTTAATGTAGGACCCCTGTCCACTAATAGAATATGGATAATTAACACATTATTGTATAACATGGTCTAACATGGAGACCATTTCTAATGTACCTACTTAAAGGAACTCTATGGTGTTAGGAATACAAACCTGTACCCCCCTCCCCCCACTTTTCAATAAAAAAAATAAAAAATATTTATTACTCAATACCCAAGTCTTCTCAGAGGAAAGCGTTGTATATCCTATTCTGCATCACATGACCAAGTTTTGACACCCACTAGAGGCGTGTTTAACCCTTACAGATAGCAATATTTTATAACACAGCAATATTTTACCTTGATGGGTTAAATTTACAGGACCAACTGCACCCAGACCGCTTGATAGTTTAACGAATAAATAAAAGGAAAATGAAAAGGTGGTATGTGGTCTTCTATTACCTGTGAACGACTGATTTCACTCTGTGTACACGCAACAAATATGGTTCTGATGGCAAGCGATGTATAGTTCAATTTATTTTACTTATTTTAATTAGGTTTCTATGTTTTGCATAATTTTTCATAAAAACATTTCAATAACAGATTTTTTGTTTTTTTTTTAAAGGAAAGTAAAGGCCCTTACATATGTAGACAAGGTTCATTAGAGTGTCAGCCTCCTTGTAAGAAGTGTTCTGTGTTCTGGAAAATGCTGGAGTTTAATATATCTGCTTTTCGTCACAAACCTTGTAAATCTGCAGTCAGCTCAAAATTAAGGTAATCTGCTGATATATATTTTATATAAAAAAAATAGAAAAAATATTACTTGCATTTATAAAGCGCCAACATATTCCACAGCGCAGTACAATTGGGGAAAATAGACAGTACAATATAAAAGGCATTAGGCAGAGGGCCCTGCTGTGAGCTGAGATCCAGACGTGCGTCTAACAGACCGAGACGTGAACATTTTTGGTTAGGTTAAAAAAAAATTAAAAAAAGGAAATCACTCTTATTTCATTTTGCCTTCCCTGCTATTTGTTCTAATGTACTACCACCCCAACTTCATATCCGTGCCAAAAGATAATCATATGTTTGAAATGTTTGACCCGCCAATTAAATATGAATACATTGTATTACTGATGTGACATTATGTGGGCTGATAGAAAGAAAAAAATCTCAGCATTTTGGATCAATTGTCGATACTCCCCTTTTCTGCCTTGAAATGAAGAGTGCTTAGTGACCCTCTGACAACTCGCACAGATAACTCAATGAATTGGTTTCATACTGACACAGACAAAGCTTTAATGTTGGACCACAAAAACCCTTCATTAGGATCTAATTTAATGCTGTTTAACACAGTAAGGGAGCCCGATAGGCTGGCTCAATCTAGCCGGCTTCTCAGCAACCTTTATTATAAGGTAGAAATTTGATGCTAGGTAAGACATCCTGACATAATCGAGGAACAAAACGAGACCAGAGTAGACGTGCTGTGCCTGACCTGGATTTTTTTTTTTTTTTTTTTTTAGTGAGCGCAAGATTTCAGAGAAAAGGACGGGCCACTTGCAAACTTGTAAATTGAGGCTGTGCAGAAACGAATTGCAAAACGCTGGTAATAATAGGAAAGGTGTATGCAATCTGACTAGCTAAATCATAAACATTAACTGATAGTTCCTGATGACAAGCAGAGCCAATACTTCCACACGTTACCTGGGCAGTTGCTTATGGCCCAATATTTTGAGGCTCACGGTAGAAGCGTAATGCTGTGTTTTGGGCCAATACAGATGAAGCAGCTCCCGGTTTCTTTCTGACAAAAGTAGATCTGGTTACACATGGAACTCTCAATGGTCTTTGTCGCCAGCTCCTCGTAGTCCATCGAGTGCTCATTGGTACTCTGTACGCTCACTTGTGTAGTCAGTGTGTAACTTGTTGTCAGTAGAACAACAAAATAGCAGGTGTACAAAACAAGCTTTTTCACCGGAACTAGTGAGGTTAAAATAGTGCAGCATAAAAAATACGTAGGGCGTAAATCCCACCGGAGTTTACTTGTTTACAAGACAGACATGACCGCGTTGCGCTCAGATATGGGAAAGCATTGGATTTGCTAAAAATCATAAATTCTAATGATGTCACCAATGAGACGGATCAGGGATGGGGCCAGCGCCGGTGGTCCCGCCCAGCGCTGAAAATATGGTGAGTTTTAACCCCTACTAAGGGGGCTAAAAGGGGTAAGCCACCTAAATGGTGGATTTAACACTGTAGGGTCAGGCACACCCTATACTGACCCTATAGTGTTCCTCTGAGGTCAAAATAGCCCAAACTGGTAACATTCTCTAAGACAGCTATCCCTTCAGTTCAGGTACTTGGCCAGAAATTGGAAATTCACTTTAAAGGAATGAAGTTATTTCGAGGTGATGAACCCGGGAGCAGCACTGAGACAGCATCCGTGTGACGTTCTTTATGAAGCCTTCTAACTACAAGTCTGATCCACTGAAAAATCTATACATTAAACTACTGAATCTGGATTGTTTCTGCCAAAAAATTACATTAATCATATGTTGTAGCAACAAGCGTGTCAGCATGGATTGGTTTGGAAATGGTTTTTTAAAATTATTTAATAGAAACTTTAAAAATGATTTCAAAAAAATGAAAATATTTTAATATTTTTTAATATTTTGATATCTCTTGATTTGTTATCATGTTTTATATATTTTTGATATTTGAATGTTTTGAAAAAATAAATGTAAAAGTTTATTTAAATATATTAAATAATTTGAAAAGGTTATCAAACAAGTGTACATTGAGGCCAATGTCAGTAATAATAATGGCAGCTACTTTGATTGACTGCGATATTTCGCCAGTCCCTGCGTCAGGAAAGCCGTTATCCATCAACAGCTGGAGACATGCTAAGGCCCAGCCTTGCTCGGATACAAGCAAAGCCATGGCTGCCTTATGGTCATGTGAGCAGAGCTTCAGCAACAGCTAGAAGACCTCTGCTTGTCTATGCATGA
The DNA here is from genome assembly GCF_036172605.1 of Pelobates fuscus. Taxonomy (NCBI): domain Eukaryota; kingdom Metazoa; phylum Chordata; class Amphibia; order Anura; family Pelobatidae; genus Pelobates; species Pelobates fuscus. The sequence goes on from NC_086321.1 coordinate 380,033,859, forward strand.
TCCAGAGACAGTTACCTGGCTCCTCGACCCATATCTCACCATCCTGCATCAATAAACCACTTTGCACGATGACTGCGCGTGTTGTCTATATATAATGTCTGAGCAATAATGAGTTAATTCCATGAACTGAACAAACAACCGAAGGAAGTCACATAAAGAATTGATAATGTCAGACTATGAAGTGGGGTGTCTCTGACACTATGTATTAAGAAGCTTTGTGATGGGATAACACTTTTTTTAGGCAGTTTTCCGTTGTTGTTGTAGTTCCTTCAGTTCCCTGATACAGGAAGCGCATGTTTCCTGCTTCCTTCCAGGAGAGAGGCAGTCTGCAGCAAGCTTCCGGCCCTGTGCCCCGCATCTTCCCACCACTTCCTCCAGGAACTTCTCTTTAATAATGAATAGACTATTGTGAATATTGGTTTCTGCAGCGTGACCGAGCACTCCAACAGATATATTCTGAGTTTGCCAAATTACTCCACGGAGATAGTGCTTAGCTTTTTGATGCCTCCGTCCCCATTTTTTTTTTTTTTAAGTAAAACTTTTTGCAACATATTTAAAGTCGTTCTCTCCTGCACAAGACATGTGTCTCAGAGTTCACTTGGGACAAGTGACAAAATTCCGTTTATACAGTGTGCCGATTAAAATGCCAGGAAATGTACAGTAAGTTGTGAAATTCACACCCAGGTCCCGGTGAGCATCACATCTGTCGGTATTAGATTACACTATTAAACTGATAACACAGAATCAGACACAACAATCTGTAAAATAGAATTTTATATCCTGAAATATGAATTTTTAATAGGTACACCAAAATCAAAGCTTGATCTCACAATCCTACTCCACCATCATGAGTTGTCTTGCTAAGCACTTTGTATTAAAGGGTTATGCCAGCCACCATGACTACCTCTGTTTTTAGAAGTGGCCATGGTGGTAGGACAGTAGGTGTCTGTATGTGCAGCTTTCTCTGGTTGAAGCGCTGAGATATTTGCACTGTTGTGCCATGAGCTACTTGCATAAGTGGCACATGTGATCTAAGATTAATTCTGCGCAAAAATTGCATTTGCCAGCGCACACAGTGAACTGGCGGCACATGTTATGAGCTTCTCCTTTCACGGGCAGTACGCCTGCTGCAAGAGGAAGATTTAATGTCCACTCCCCGCCTGCCTCCCCTTACCAGCGCAGTTTTTGCGTATGCACTCTCAGCCGGTGAAACAGGCCAATCAAATGCTATCCCAGATAGCAAATAATTTAGCTGTAAATTTATAAATGAGTTGCTAATTTATAGGTAAAATAAATTAGGTCCACGTACACAGGATTGCTGCAGGAAGGCAGGTTTATTGGAACAAAAAAATGCAACGTTTCGGCCTACACAGAGCCCTTTATCAATCTTAATAAAGGCCTCTGTATAGGCTGAAACTTTGCACTTTTTGTTCCAATAAACCTGCCTTCCTGCAGCAATCCTGAGGGTCTGGACTTTATTTATTGTATCTATTGAACTGAGATTTGCCAACCCTGGTCCTGATAAGCACCCGGATTCCTGAGTGTGAGTGCGGTGTCCTCCGTTTGTGAATTACTACAGCTAATTTATAGCTAGACTTGCCAAGCTTCAAATGTTTGTTGCACTTTTATATCGTCTGCATTGCAAGTCTCCAGATAAGCTTGCTTTACGTATTTGCTGTAAGTCTGCTGCATAATCTTGTTTAGTTTAAAAATTGTGCACAATGTAGTCCTCCCTCCAAAGAGATCTCTGAGGCTCAATCCTCATGGTCCTGGCAGTAATTTCGCAATCACTTTGGAGCTTGTGTGAAGACAGGTAAGTGGGGACTGTGATATCGATAGAGAATGAGTTCAGGAAGGATAGAAACCAAGCAGTAACAGTGCTAACAGGTACTGGAATTTACTGAGCCGACAAAGAAAACCCAGAATTACTGGGGTATTTCAGAGTCTATTAACATGCTGACAGGAGAATACATAGAATTTACAAATAATCCATTTATAGCCCTGGCAATTGCTTCATTGGCTCATAATCGTCTAAGGCAAAGGAAAGTTTTTTTTTACTGTAAGAACAATAAGGATGTGGAATTCTCTGCCTGAAGAAGTGGTTTTATCAGAGTCCATACAGATGTTCAAACAGCTACTAGATGCATACTTGCAAAAACAGAATATTCAAGGATATAATCTTTCAATGTAGGGTAATAGCTGCTTGATCCAAGGATAAATCTGACTGCCATTCTGGGGTCAAGAAGGAATTTTTTTCCTAGCTTGTTGGAAAATTGTGCTTAAAAATGTTTTTTTTTTTGCCTTCTTTTGGATCAACAGCAAAAAACAAATGTGAGGAAGGTTGAACTTGATGAACGCAAGTGTCTTTTCAGCTATGTAACTATCTAACTATGTAATAATGCTCGCGCCGCACATGCACACTTTATAACATTGCTCGTTCTGGTAAGAAACACCATCCTCGGGACAGGGGAAACCGAGACTTGATGAGTATTTATTACCGTCACACTGACCACTCATTGTTCAGGATTAGTATCCATATCTCCATCAGTATAACCCTCTACAACCATATCTCCATCAGTATAACCCTCTACAACCATATCTCCATCGGTATAACCCTCTACAACCATATCTCCATCGGTATAACCCTCTACAACCATATCTCCAGTCCGGACCATCAGGTACCACACACTCTCTCAGTATATCTCTCAGCGTCCATATACATATCAGGTGTCACACCCACCTAGGGAATTTGCAGAGCTAATGGAACCCAATTGCAGCGGAACAGCACTCCCTTACTATCACGACCCTCAGGAGTACCTGGAAGTGGAGACAGGGTCCCGAAGAGTCTGTGGTGGCACGGAGGCCTTTAATGGGAAGAAGCCAAATGAGGAATCCAAGAGAACAGGAGCAGGAGGTGTAGAAAAGGAATACGACAATACCCCACACAGCTACCCTGAAAAAGTTTTACTTCAGCAACATAAGCAAGAATTTTAGTATAGGGAAGATCAGCACGCTCACACTTGATATACCATAACACCTGAACACCACCATACGAGAGAAGGCACGGATAAGGGAATACACTCCAACCACACGCAGACAGGCTATGTTGGGAGGGTAACTCACCTGTCAATATGAACCAAATCAATATACCTACAGGCCACAAGTTAAACACCCGGTTTGTCTGGAGACCTGCGTGTCTCATTTACAAATGCTATTCAGGAGATCTGCACATCTCGATTGACTGAACGTTATACTGTTTAAGTGAAACCTGTGCGTTTCCCCGCATTTCATCCCTTTCTTTGAAACTTTAAAAATTTCAATAAAAAGATATTTACAAAAAAGGGTCAGGAACCAGGAACATAAGCTGAAAATCAGGGCAAAAGGCAGGTATACTAAGACAAGCAAAATAACCAAGCGCTGAATGGAAGGTGTGCTGGGTTTAAATAGGTGGCCAGGATCACCTGACCGGCCACCTCCCACCAATAGGTGGAGCACAAAGGGGCTATAAAGAGAGGTCAGGGACTCAGCGCCATCTTGGTTTACACCATAGTCCCTGATAGATCTGCAGCTCTCCTCCTCCCTGTGCAGAACATCTTGCCGCGATGGCGTGCTCGCCACAGACCTCGGCAGCGAGAGGGAGAGAAGAATCTGCCGCAGACCTGGAAGAGGGATCTCTGGGAGCGGCGAGTACCGCGACTCTGCTGCGTGGACGTCGCTGGCGCCCAGGGGCGGGTGAGTACACAGCAGTGCCGTGACATCAGGTACCATACACACACCCTCTCAGTATCTCTCAATTTGTAGTTTTTAGTCATAGTCTTTTGACTAAGCCATTTTAGGCATCTGAATTGTGTTAGTTTTAGTCTAGTTTTAGTCATCTAAATCTCCAGTAGATTTTAGTCGACACGACTAGTTAAAGCCTCTGTCAGTCTCCTTTGCCTGTTCCCCGACCCCTCTGTGTCTCTTTGTGTCCCCCCAGCCATACTGGGTGTTTCAATGTCTTATTATTTCAAGGCATTACTGGTACTTGTGAAATATTTGACGCTATACAAAATCTATTTTAAGTAATCTCAATATTATTCCATGGAGGTGGATCTCTATACAGTTTTAGAATGTAGTCACTACCATTCTTTCCTCTTTGCTGGATTCCCTTTTTCACTGAATTGACAGCAAAGTGTAACTTGTAAGATTCACAGGCTTGCTATTACTCTGTGTGTTTGAATGCAACAGATCTGATTGGGTCAAAACGACAGATCTCAATGTCACTATTATATGCTAATGTCCTATTTCAGTAGTGTCCTTGTCTTCAAATCACATCCGATTTTAGCATTCTCCTTTTATACACTCATCACATAAAATCGGAAAGAAATGATCAAAACTTGAGATATTTCACTCAGGAACCAGTTGGAGTGGGATCACCGTGTGGCCTCAACGAGTCCACATTATGAACCATCTTAGTATGCAGGCGAGGTGTAACAATCATTCAGAGAATACATATCATTCTAGAACGTAAGAGATGTCGTACTCAATAGAATGCAAGAAATTAATACTTTCGGTAGACACAGTGAATTCTTTGTGAAGAGGCAGAAGTAGTACAGCTCGATTAAATGAGACACTTTGGGATATATTCTATGGAGCGTAGAATTACAGAAATTCTGCTATGGGCCACGGAAAGAAAATACAGGCTTGCGATTGTTTCTACAGCACTTTGCATTGAGGTGAAATTGGTGGATTGCCCTCCCTTTCTGGAGCACCCCTGTGGGATTACTCCCTTGCTAAGCGTGTGCACTACTATTTTTGTGAGCGATAGGGTCCAACTTGGTATCCGCTATATAGTACCTTAATCCAGCTCTAAGCTGGGGTTCATGTAATAACGGGACATAACATAAAAGACATCTGCATTGGGATAGAATATGAATGAAATAGTACAACTGTAACATTGAAAAACATCTTACAGAACTGGATGTATCCAACACACATTTGAAGTTCTTTACTTTATTTTTTTTAAAGCTCTACGTATCACTTCGAAAAATTCATTTATTTTTCTTTAAACTCTTTATTTGGTACATTATTGTAAATATGTTACAAGACACAGAAATATCCCAGATAGATGTTTTAAATGGTTTTTATTATAGAATGAGTTGATGAAGATGTGAGTGTGTGCGAATTCTTCTCTAGAACAGAATTACCATAGGGTGATCTACCAGAAAATCACATTCTTCTTGTTTGGAATCCGTGGGAAGATCTGTCTCTGCCTGTACTCAAACTGTACCTTTAATAAGTGCAGGAAATGGTTTGTTGTGTGTATAATTTTAAATACAGCCTTAATTGTGCAAACCAGGACATACACAAACAAACAGAAGTGTCAGATTGAATCATGTAGACGGAACTTACAGCGTGACAATAATGGAACGCACATCTTGGAGAAAGAGGAAGAATCCTCGGTGACTCATTCTGTTAATGTATCAAGTGCCACATTATCTGTGATTTTCAGCAGACGTTTAGAGAAGAAAGGGGTAAAATCTTGAAGCCACGTGTCTTACTCACAGTTAGTGTAAGAGTTTATTTTGAGGTTTGTTAATCTTGTCTAAAGGTTTGGACAGCAAGAATGACAGTATTATGGGCCATAGCTTCAACTTCAGAAGTTTGTAAAACATATTCAGTATTAGGTTACATAGCTGTAGTCATGGTTTTTGGTTATAACTACCACATGTGAATGTTGAGCACCCGTTGCGTAACATCCACAACAACATAAATCAGAGTTGTGGAGGTGTACCGGGCAAAATATTGGACTTTGTCAGTGAGCTTGGTGGAAGCCTTACATATCTACTTCAAGTCCAGGTCTTCAACCAAGTCTTCGAAATCAGACAACCCTTAAGAAAAACTACACGTTTAAGGGGGGAAATCAGCTTGTATTAGGACATTTCTGGAGGCGGTTGCAGCTTTAATTATCTTCTATCGAAATAATTTGAGCTCCAACATTTTTTTTGTAGAGAGAGGGACAGCAAGAAAGGGTTTGTTGGTTGTTTTGGTGTCCATTTCGGGTTTTCTTTTTAATTTTTTTTATTTTGCTTTGAGTGTAATTGAAAAACCTGAAAGTCATTTGATGAACAGGAATACCTGGTCTGTATATAAAGAGAAGGACGAGGGTCGGAGTATTGAGAAATTGACATCTTAAGTAATATGTCGCAATGATCAGACCAGGCGTTGAGTTTGACGTCTGTTGAGAGACAATACTTAGAAACATAAACAGAGCAATGAGTGAGTAAATATTGTAGGGGGCAGAGTTGATGGTGAAACATGCAGTTGTGGGATAAATACATTTGGCAAGATTATTTAACCCCTTAAGGACACATGACATGTGTGACATGTCATGATTCCCTTTTATTCCAGAAGTTTGGTCCTTAAGGGGTTTAGAAAAGATTTTAACTTGGTCGCCAAAATTGCAACATACCACCCAGCTATGTGTGTGACTCTTTTTATGTGGTCAAATTACTAAATTAAAGTTATCCCCAATAAAAGAGGACATTTCTTGATTATTTCTAGATTTGCAGTTAATTCTTAAATATGTGTTAAAGCAGTATTAAGGACACACTGGCTATTAGTCTTGGTCTTATTTCAGTATTCACATCGCATGTTAGAAGGACGTTCTCCGATTCTATGTGTGGAATGGCAGGATGATAGGTGTATCAGTATTGAGTGGAAGAAAGCCATGAGGTTTTTGCCATGTTATTGTAGGCCTGGTAAAAGAGACATGTTTTCACGGATCTCGTCAGGATTAACAGTGACCCAACACGTGGTGCCTAAGTTAGTAAATAAATGGTCATTGAAAGTAGGTGAAAAAAGCATGTAACCAGGCCTTAGAGTGGCCGGATGTCAAGCCAAATAGAATATTTAGAGACAGCCAAGGTCAGGGATACAGAATGAGACAAATACGATAAGACAAGCCAAAAGTCAAGGACAATAGAAAGAAGAATAGTCAAAAAACAAGCCAAGGTCTGAAAAGTCAATAAATTATACAAGATAAACGCACTCTGGGATAACCAGCAAATGGAAACCACATCCGGACACAGAATGAGTTTAAATAAGGTCAGTGACTGGTCGGTTCTGCCCATGTGACAGCAAAATGTGTGTTAATGTCATCAATGTAAAGATGCAAGCCTTCTTGCGTTACTAATGCAACTAGAAGAGGCCGCGCTATAAAGGGGCTCCGGCATGAATCGGCTGTCCAACAGAAGGCCAGACAAAGATGCAGACCATGGGAGGCGGACTGAAGCAGCATGGTAAGGGGATGCACCTGGCGTGGCCAAGCCGAGCGGACACTGTCACATGTGGGCACCGGTCCAACACTGTGACAGGTTTGTTGTAAGTCGTATGGTCTTCGATGATAGTGTGTACCATAGATTGATCCCTGAACTGCTGCAGAAAATTCTGTATCCATTTTGTCTTTGAAGATGGGTGTATAATAACGGCAGAGTGATTTGACATAGAGATATCTGGTTGAAAATCTTGATATCCGGCAGGTCTGAATGGACCTTCAGAATGTCCTGCTCGGAGGTTAGATGTCAGGGGTTGAACTGAGTTCTCTCTCTTTTACCAGCAGCCAGTTTCATTATTCTATCTATCTATCACTTTTTCGGTTGCAATTGAGAAATTTTTGATTGCCTACAATAATATAAACAGATTTTTTTTCTGACATTTAAACAAATATAGCATTGCTGTAGCTATTAGATAAACATGCTAACTGCAATACCCACTGCTTTACTGCTCCCAGAGACTCTCCGCATGTCAATGTATCTTTGGCAGGTCCTACACTACCAGCCTATGGGTTTTCCACCCCTCCCTGTCACAGGTGCCTCATCCCAGGGCCCTATTTAGCCTTGTACTGCAGAGAACTCAAGATGGATTCATTTCCCCCAAGTAAGTAACTCATGAAGCAGACACTAGGCTGGTAGTGTAGGACCTGCCGAATATGGGGTACATTGACGTTGTGGCAGGTTATGCAATGTATGATCATATAATGTAACTAAACCCCCATTATTTTTTACCTGGATTAGGTGTTTAAAAAAAACTAACTAAATCTGTCAGCACTGAAGTTGCTATGGAGTGTGCTGGATTTTCTGTTTTTATTGAAAGTAGTTTAGGCAGTAAGTATGCAGTTAGCATGTTTATCTCCCATGATGAAATTAGTGTAGGACACCCTGATATCGGAGACACTAAGTGTCGTGGTGGGCTTAACATGGTATGGCCATCTAGTGTGACTGAATACTTTGCTACCAGTATCCTTGTAAAATGTAAAACTGTATTCAGACGTTTTACGCAGTAACTTAGAAAGGAATTACTAAGTTACTAAGCACATAGATCTCTGAACTGCTACTTTGTAATCAACTTGTCCATCGTTTGGTGTACGGTGGCAAAGGTTGCCAAGATTGTGACCAGTATCGGTTCTATACATTTTACTTCATCCTGCAGCTTTAGAACATTGCTCCTTAGAGCCGTCTCTGCGTCATGTTTTGTTTGAAACCTGAATGGAAATGGTTAGATAGGTTATTGCTCTCAAAACATAGCTGTCCATTAATAAACAGAGGCCATGCCAGGAAGAAATGGGGTAATATTCTCTTTATATAGCTAGGTTTAACGCGGCTCTGCCACTTCTCAGAATTTCATAAAGATACAATCTTTATAAAATACTGATACAGACTGTCTTATAATTTAACCAGAATCCCAAAGTAATCCACAGACACTATAGGACAATGTAGGGACTACATTGAAAAAGACCTCTCTGTACGTCGAAACGTTGCTGTCTTTTTTGTTTCAATCAATCTGCCTGTGGCTTTCACACTTTGAGTGCCTGGGAATCTTTCTTGCTGCCTTTCTCTGTCTTATGGACAAAACTGAGATTGACAAAAGGCAAAAAAAAATTGACAATTTTTGTCCAATCCCAGTAGCTGCCACAAGTGATGGCTGTGGGATTTGGCATTGTTTTGCTTATTAGGAGATGTGATCTACGGAGGCTCCCTTGGTTCTTAAGGATCCTCCATAGACATCAGTGTTGTACTCTTGCGCATGCTGAGCGTATAGCACTTATGCGGCTCCAGGAGCCAAGAAAGACGCCCATGAAGTTGACGGTGGCAGCCGCCAGGGACAGCTTCAGTTAAGTAAACCTACTTTCCACTTCAACACACAGCCACCGGACCCTAACCAGAAATGTTATCTTCAGGGTCTTTGCAAAATATGCAAAGACCACTGAAAGTGATAGATTTTGACACTTTAATGTTCTCAAGGAGGCAACATATACGGGATTATGTATTTGGGCTCAGACAGGGGTCCAAGGGTTACCCCAGGTCTTTGCTCTGTTTAGGAGTGTGTGGCAGTGTTGTGTTGTGTTGTGTTGTGTTGTATTAAAACATCAGTCATTACTAGACATGTACATTAGTGGCATTAGTCTTTAACATCCTTATTCTGGAATAATAGGGAATCATGACACATCACACATGTCATGTGTCCTTAAGGGGTTAAACCAATCTGTTTGTCTAATAACAATCAAATGCAAAAATGTGATTTGTTGAAAGACAAATGGAAGGAATGTGCTTGTTTACATTGTTGACTCCAGCTCTACAGTACACGCTCCCAGGGTCTGTACGAAGTGACAAACATGGACCTCTAATTTCTGAGGCCAGGAAACTCTGTACCTCAGCGATGTTGCCAAACATTCACTGTTAAATCCTCTCTAGCAGATTGCGAGGAGAGAGAAGAGGGCAGTGCTTGGGTCATGAAGAGTCAGAGCCTTGCTATGCCCATGAGTGGGTGCCATTTTGAAAGCCAAGATTGAAGGAGGTAGAGGAAGAGCCGAGAATTCATTCAGCCATTTTATCTAGTGGTCATGCAATCCTGCTGACTTGATATTTGGACAAAAAACAGAGAGAAATCATATTATTATTATTATTATTTTATTATTTATACAGCGCCAGCAAATTCCGTAGCGCTGTACATACACTGATAATACACTAATTCCATTTTAAATGCAATAATTTTATAAATGTAATTATATGGAGCACAAACATGATATAGGAGCTGAGACTGCGCTTACCGTATGTGATAAATAATAGTGTATTCACAGATAATCTAATATAACTCTAATATAACTATAGGAAAAGGATCTGGTCCCTTAATATGATGCCTGGGACGGAGTACACAGACAATCTTCTCATGGGTATAAAGCCATGTATAGAGTTATAGAGCCAAACACACTACTGACTGACCTCATTATAGGCCTATAAATTACCTGCTCACTCAAACTCCCAGTGTGACATTTCAAGCCATGGCGGACGTTTCCATAACAACTGTGGAAACGCACGTGTTTCAGGCCAATCTGGGATTTGTTTTTTGTGGTCGACTGACCAGGCTTTGGCTCTTCAGAAATGTTTCTGGATGGAAAACAAAAGTTTAAAAGGGAAAAAGACTGATTTGGGAGGAAAATATCCAACAGGCTCAACAATCTGAGCTAAAAAAGGCATCTTTAGGAAAATCTCTGAAATGGTATTTCTTCATTGCGAAAAACATGTATATAAATATATATAATGTTACTGATATAATCTAGCCTTACAGAGAGTGGGGAGAAACACAGAGGCTGCTAACGCACAAGCTCCAACTTGCCTCTTCGCTTATAGTAAAACACAAAACCTTCACAAACACTCATTGCACAATGGAGCAACACACAGCTTGGGATGTACAAAGCTCAAGACAAATCTTACAAAATGTGCTGACACTTAAATTGTTCATCGAGAAGACCACAAGATTCATGACTTAACACCAGATTTCAAAAGAGCCAGTTCAACTTTTCCTTTAAGCAGAACTTTTTGTATTATTATTTTTTAGATTCCCTATATCTTTTTTTTTTCTCTTAAGATCCTCAGCCTGAGGCAAAAAGGAATCTAAATGTATCCGTTGCTCGCCATTCAGAATTCCTCACGACAGCTTCTCCCCAGGAGCCGGGTCAGACAAAGCAAGAGGCATCTACTGTGAGCTGGTTCAGATCCTCAAAATTATCAAAAAATACATGAAACATACACTACGTATATATGTATAATATGCAGTATCTAGTCAACGTGCAGCACTGCGAAATATGTTAGAGCAATATTAAAAGTTACAATAGGAGACTAACGTTTCTTAGAAAATGCTTCTCTCTCTCAATTTTTTTTCTTTTGTTAAAATCTATTACCTTTTTATCCCCCGGTCCCTTTAAATGCTTAAAAACAAAAGGGAGGAAATCAATGTCGCTTTGTACACAGTTATCTGAAATTCCATATTATAAATGTTTATAAAATCTGCAAAAACAACCGATACATCGAAAATTCTACCAATGCATGTGAATCGGTGCTGCGGAATTTGTTGGCGCTTTATAAATATGAATAGTATTAATAATAATAATCAGTGCAATCAGTTACATTGTATTTCTAGATACGGTCCTGTTAAATGTGAGACGACATTCTTGGCACTCATTGAGTTAAGCTGTAACGTAATGTGCCATTGTTACCAACAGTCCCATGCATTCATTAATACGGCCCCATAAAATGCTGGGTCCCTTTGGACAGAATAACACGGGTTTTTCTCTTCTTGGACACCCTCGGGCTGGGTGAGGTTATCTTCAGACAATGAGTGCCTTTTTTCACACTTTCCCCATTCATCTTAAATTAGATGTCCTGCCCCAGAGGCCGGTTTTATCAGATGGTAACCAAATCCCAGTCTTTTTTCGTCTTATGTTACAGCCCTAAGACTCTCCAAATGCTAATATTGTATTTTAATGGTTTCTTTCAATCAGATAATGGCCAAGCCTTCATCCTTCTCAAGGTAAATCTAGCCAAATGATGTCATGTTTTCTAGAGCAGCCTTCAATCTAGAAGTCCTGCTTATGCACATCTCGGTAGTGTGCGCTCAAATTGCTATAACATATAGATTATTATGTAACAACAACATATAAACACACAATGTGAACTACAGGCCACGTCTAATAGAGGGAAAAATGTTAGGGATATAACAGATTGTGTGCAAAGTAACAGAGGTGCTTTATACAATCAAGTACAATAAATATATTGCATGTTGCATGAAACTCGAGTTTATGATGTAATATATTCCTTAAAGCACTGTCAAGGCCTAATCTATTATTATTATTTATATAGCGCCAACAAATTCCGCAGCGCTGTACAATGAGACAGTACATCCTTATACAGAATTTTTATTTTTATTATTTATTATGAAACACATGGATAAAGCATAATATACTAATTAATTTGAAATAAAACATGAAAATAAAAGCCATAAATATTGAAGCACCTACTATGCAAAAAAAAAAAAAAAAAAAAAAAAGGAAATTGTAAAAAACACAGACACGGGATTAATAAAAACTGGTAGTGGGAAATTCAAAAACAAAGGCAAATTGTGGCAGAGGATATAAATATTGTAAATCTTACCATTTACCAAAATATCAGATCTACGTATATTCTTTAATCTGTATCTCAGGTGTGATAGTACTAGAATTAAAACGTATGCCATTTTCGGAGCCAGCTTTATTTAGTTAGGAGTGGTGGAGCATCCCCGGAGAATTGTGGAACATAAAACAGAACACTATTTGGATTTGTGCAGACACGAAGATCTTGGTAAGATCCTGACAGGGGAGGAACAAAACAAGACTGAAACATAGATTCATTTTTTCACCTGCTAGTTATCTCAATCTGAACCATGTAAATGCCTAATGCATCTTTACCATTTACATGTAAGAAAGCAATATGTTTTTAAGGTAGCTGAACGCTGAACATACATTTTGCATGCATGACAGTATATTACATTAAAAGTAACACACGCAATAGCATTACATATACAAAGATATACATACCTCCCAAGGATCCCTATTTAGGAGGGACAGTCCCTATTTTGGGCCCACATCCTTCTGCCCCTCTTTTCTATCCTAATGTTCCTCTTTTCTATGAGCTTCATATTGTTGGTGTGTCTGAGTGTATAACAGAGCTCCACAGCCATAATACTAACAGTAATGTGTCTGAGTGTATAACAGAGCTCCACAGCAATAATACTCCCAGTAATGTGTCTGAGTGTATCACAGAGCTCCACGGCAATAATACTCCCAGTAATGTGTCTGAGTGTATAACAGAGCTCCACAGCAATAATACTCCCAGTAATGTGTCTGAGTGTATAACAGAGCTCCACAGCAATAATACTCCCAGTAATGTGTCTGAGTGTATAAGTGCTCCACAGCAATAATACTCCCAGTAATGTGTCTGAGTGTATAACAGAGCTCCACAGCAATAATACTCCCAGTAATGTGTCTGAGTGTATAAATGAGCTCCGCAGCAATAATACTCCCAGTAATGTGTCTGAGCGTATAACGGAGCTCCACAGCAATAATACTCCCAGTAATGTGTCTGAGTGTATAACAGAGCTCCACAGCGATAATACTCCCAGTAATCTGTCTGCGTGTATAACAGAGCTCCACAGCAATAATACTCCCAGTAATGTGTCTGAGTGTATAACAGAACTCCACTGCAATAATACTCCCAGTAATGTGTCTGAGTGTATAACAGAGCTCCACAGCAATAATACTCCCAGTAATGTGTCTGAGTGTATAACAGAGCTCCACAGCAATAATACTCCCAGTAGTGTCACCCCTTCCCACCCCACTCACACCCCTAGAATTAAAGTATACCTTCTTTGTCCATGTGAAATGTTGGCAGATGTTGGTATGATGTAATACAGTGTGTAATAATGTTAGTAGCACATAATGTAAATAAATGAACATGCAGTGTTTGCAAGACACGCTATATAGTCATGTATAAGAAGGTAACATTGCTGTGCACTATTTTCAGAGTACGGGAACAGGACCCCACAATTCAGATCTGGTAACAATGCAATGACGTGAATGTGAAACAATGGTCCATATGGTATAAACTGATATTAATTGTTTACGAAAGAAATTCCGAGCTTTGAACAATAGGATCAAATTAAGGCCTTTATCAGGCAATTATTTAATAGCACAACAAATATGTATCAGACTCCTGTAAATTGTCACAAGCTGGGCCTCCTATGATATTATTTGCTGTAACTTCCAATGAATGTCTATGGGTTAGTAAGCACATTACGTTGTAACTCGACTAGATATTTATAATATAGAATATAATGCAGATACCAAATGGTGGCTACCTATCACAGCGATCAGGGAGAGATGGAGTCTGAATTGGTGTGGTAGAAGCACCCAGGGGTTGGTACATTAGGATGGCTTTAAATTCACATGTAAAGGGCATTGAGTAGGGATCAGTTGCTGGGTTACCAGTTAGATTAATGCTGGATATAACAGGTACTTGGATTAAATAATCTGGTATTAATACTATTTGCTTGATATAAATGTCTACAAAAAACAGTTTAGGGAAACGTTTTGACACGAGTGATGCTAAAGAGTTTGTTTGCAAATGAGCCGACAGTGTTAGCAGCACTGTACAGACCATGATGAAATGTGTGTATTTATTGGGGGGGAATCCACGCAGTGATGTATAGTCAATTGAGCTTGTCCTTGCCAATACAAGATAACAAGTGGCTCCCACAGAAAGTGACCTTGTGAACTTGTTAGTGTAGCAGTGCTGGTGACACACAAGCAATGTATTCTCGAGAGGGCCATCATGCAGTCAACGAACATACAATGTCCAGCAGCAACTGCAGCTTTGGTAATCAATTCCCTTCTCCATCTCCCTGGCAACCAGGATATTAACTCTTCCAGTGCCACCGCGTTGTGCGTCTCGCTTGTACAGACTAAGGGTCTTCTGTCCATCCCTTTGGACAATGCTTTCCAGAAACGAGACGGTGGCAGGACTGGATTCCCCCTAAAGCAACGAAGGCGATAAGCTACACCCTGTTTGTGGATTCTGTGACTAAATTAGCACATGCCACATCTTACCCCTAACCCTAGTCATCGGTCCTGCCACTGATTCAGCCTTAATGGTCTAAGGTGTTTTACTTTATAGGCAACATTGTGAAATTCGCTCAGTGGCGGTTTCCAATTCATTATCTCCCTGTAATCCCAAAATTAAGAATGACATCACTCGGCCCCTAATATGTGGCTGAATTATTATGTGCCACCAGTCCTAAAGTTTAACAATGTCATCCTTCTCTTACGACTTTCTTGAAAACAGAGCAACAGTTCAGTGTCACTATAATGACTGTGAGATTTA
This sequence comes from Pelobates fuscus, assembly GCF_036172605.1. NCBI lineage: Eukaryota > Metazoa > Chordata > Amphibia > Anura > Pelobatidae > Pelobates > Pelobates fuscus. The sequence goes on from NC_086321.1 coordinate 380,049,089, forward strand.
AACTTTCCCCATTTTGAAGACAATGTTTTTTTCTTTTGCCCTGCTATGATGGATCCAAATTATATTTATTGTGAATTTCTGCAATGTCTCCCTTTTCCACAAAGTCATACTCCCCCTTTGCATTGCAGAGTCTCTGCTTCCTGTGCGATCTCTTAATTCGGCCAAATTAGAGAAGACAACATACCTGGGACCTGTTATTGTTTGAGGCTCAACCTGTCGTCATACATATTGTGCATTGGATATACGATCACTAATGGGTTCATTTGTCTTTGTTACATTTTTAAATTTTTTATTTTTGCAACTCATTATGTATTGTATGTTTGATATTGAAGATTTTTTTTTTTTTTGCTGTACAATTTTCACATACGCTACATTTAAATACAAATGAAAAACCCCTCCAACAATCTCACTTTATAAATTTGACTAGTTAAATAGTTCTGTACAAAGAAAAAACAAAAAACAGTCATGTTTGTTAAGGTATACCAATGTTTAATTTTTATAGGTCCTAAAAAAATTGTCTGCTAATGGGTACATGGAGGTTCAATACCTATGGGTCCTGAGAAATGGTCCATAAATGTTTAACGCCTATGGGTCCTGAGAAATGGTCCATTAATGTTTATTGCCTATGGGTCCTAAAAAATGGTCCATATATGTTTAACGCCTATGGGTCCTGCGAAATGGTCCATATATGTTTAACGCCTATGGGTCCTGAGAAATGGTCCATAAATGTTTAACGCCTATGGGTCCCAAGAAATGTTCTGCCAATATTTGAAGCCTATGGATCCAGAGAAGTGGTGTGCAGATGTTTAATGTTGATGTTTACCTCTGGATCCACAGAACAGGTCCTGTGATATCAATGAAATCTAAAGACATGTTCAGACTAGTCTCCCATTATAATGCTGTAATGGAAAGATTGTGGGGGCAAAAGTTGGTATCTAACAGAGATTACGCTATCGTTTGATATATTTTGGTTTGATATATTTTTTAGTTTTCCTTTTTTAAATAACAAACATTTATTTTTTTAAATTGCCATCAAATATCAGGCTGCCTTGTCACACCTCGAGCTTACAATGCAATTTAATTTAACTCCCGTGGTGCCATGCCAGTGTAAGGCACTCAGGAATGAATGGCCAGTGTGAGCCCCCGGGTTGATGGACACTAAATTGCTGCGGAGGTTAGTGTGTTTCAGTAGCATTCACTGGGGTAAAATAATGAGTCCCTTTCCGAGCAGTGACCGTTCTGTAATTATAGAGTAGACATGGCTTCCAAAATTTTACATCTGGCTCTTAGCTTCAACTATTTTATATCATTTTGTACAGATCTCTCTCTCTCTTTTTCGCCCAATTTAAAAATAAATACATCAATCGTCAAATCATGTTGGCTCCTAAATTACTTGTTGTATTTCCTTAATTCAATAAAGTAAGTCTGATCCTGCAGAATCCAACCATAAATTGAAGTGTTCCAATTTAAAAAAAAAAACACTAAGCACTCAGTTTTGTTTGTTGATTTTGGTGTTTTTTTGGGGGGGTGATGTTGAAGGGGGCTAATTTAATTTTTAACACTGGGCGCCAGTTAGCTTGGAGTTGGCCCTGAGCCCTCCAAAGGTTAAGAAATCTAAACCAACACGCTGCAGGATTATTAAGATTTAACAAAAGACGAATTAAACGTAAAAAGTATGTGAATGACAAACAATGGCCTGCTGAAAGCGTTGAAGATTTTTCTGTTGACAATTTAGTGATTTTTTTTTTTAAACCAGCTGTATTTGCACATTGACAGTTACAAACCCTCTCCATCCCACCCATGGTTTTTCCATTTCCATTTCTATGCTTAATGTAAGCAAAAAGGATCACAGTCCCGATGCTAATGGAAGGGCAATGTCCACAAGGAGTCACAGACAGATTTAGAAGACCCTCATATTTAATCTTAGTAAACAGTTTGCTAATCACATTTTGCATTACACTCTGGCAACGACTAGTTAGACAACACACACATTTCGGCATGTGATGACAAAGAGCCTCTTTTGTTCCTTCCAGTCTCCTCTCGTTACCCATCTTCAGTAAACCTTCAGGGAAGCCGGAATTCTCTCTCCCTTGCTTTTATCAGAGAACATCCTGATATTATAATAATAATAATAATAATAACAAAGTATTTAACCAGGGAAGGTACATTCAGATTACTCTGGTTTTCGAGTACGTCCTGGGGGTGTTACCTTAGCCCAACATCCAGGGGTTGTTACTATGTATATTTAGTGAGAGAGGGCATGCCATGGTGTCGCAAGTGATAAAATAACTGTTATTAACGCAAAAGGCTCTTACGCCAAAATAGAACCGGTGCCCAAACTGGGAGCTTTAAAGCTATCCTTTCTACTGGCTCCCCAAACATTATATATATAGAAAAATAGAGTGCGGGTTAGCAGGTGCTGCACGTCGTCCTGAATGTACTAACGGGCTGCTAATTGAGACCAAATTATCCAACGCTTCATTGGCACGGCCTGGCGTCTGTTGAAAGCGTGCTTTGTACTGATGAGGGGAGATGGTCCTTAACCCTTAGAGTGCCGAAAGGGTGTTCAACGTGCTGCTCCATCCTCTGGCACTCAAAGCATTAAGGCGCACAGGAAGGAAGGAAAGGGGGGTAGGGGGTGCAGCGGGTTAGCACAGTTGGAATGTAATCCGCACTTCTATCCAAAAAGTGCATGTTTGTCCCTCATTAATAAACCCCATGACCTTCTTTGAAGTCTTTTTCTGTGTCAGCCTCTTCCAGCTGTGTTGAGAATATCTGTTTCCCAGCAATCCACCTCTTTCTTTAAGTCAGTATTTCTGCATATTTCCTATGAGCCTTATATCCATTCAGAGCACGGACTTTCTGAGAGGGGGCTTTTCTCTCTTTATTAACCACGCTGCCTCCTTGTTGAATTCCTTAATGAATTAACCGTTGACTATGCTAGACACTCCAGCTGTTGTTGTACTGCAAGTCACATCATCCTGATATCATCCCAGCTGAACACATTACTGAAATTCATTCTTTTTGGGTCACATGCGCTGTCATAACGTTTATATGCAAGCACCGGTTATGCAGCCCCAATTTGTCTCTTTACCTTTAAAATCGCTAAGACAATGAGTATTCTTCAAAGAGAGTCATTAGAAATGTCTCCAATGGCATCAAAGCAGGTCAGCCCATGAATAAAGCCGGCGTGCCATTGGCTGGAGCTGCTCCATAGCATTTGGAAAGGAAAGGAAAGCTGTTTTAGGATTGGAAACTGGAAGGAAACCAGCAAAGCAAATCAGCAAAGGTGGATTTATCTCAATTCTGGAGTTTCTAATGACTCCAAACACCAACCGGAGTTATTCCAGTGACAAATGGGAGTTATCACGGGCTGCTTTAGCACTGAAAACAAGATGTTCTGCTTTATCTGTTTTGTAATATTTTTTTTTTCAAAGTAGGGTATCCACACACTATGAATTTTTTAAACACTTTAAAATCCAATTTAAAATGTGTGATGGCTCGAGTATTTTGCGAGAATGCTCACTACTACAGAAGGCGGAGAGTTAATAGGGCAGTGCTGGTACAGTGAAAAAGGAGGGGGCTGTTTGAAAGACAGCTTTAACCCCTTAAGGACACATGCCATGTGTGACATGTCATGATTCCCTTTTATTCCAGAAGTTTGGTCCTTAAGGGGTTAAATGGAAGCATAGTACCCACGTGGACAGCATTATCCCAGTGCCAGCTCGTCTTGCAAGATGCCTTTACAGGACGAGGGCAGAGGACCTCATTGTCCACTTTGTCCCATGATTCCCTAATATTACATTATAATGTATCTGTTTCAATTGTTTAGACTTGTTATAAAGAGTTTTTACCTACTGAGTCAGTATTGTGACTTTCTCTTTACGTATTACATAACACACAATGTATCCTGTAATACATGATACATTGTGTGTTACAGTAAACACTGTGTGTTACAGGATACATTGTGTGTTACAGTATTGTGACATTCTCTTTACGTATTACGTAATAAGGCCAATTACAATAAACAATCTAACAGGGGTAGGCAACATTCGACACTCTGGAAATTGTGGACTACAGCTCCCATAATGCTGTTACAGCTATAATGCAGGCAAAGCATGATGGGAGATGTAGTTCACAACGGTTGCCTATCCCTGTGTCTATTGTATTCGACAAATGCATAAATGCTTCTGGGACAACAGGAAACCACATAGGAGTTTATTCTCTAAAAACTGAATTACAGCAAATGGAAAATTAACTGCAAAAATACAGGCACAGCGTTCTAATTTTAGTAACAGACTGGCTAGTTTAGCTTAAAGGGACACTATAGTCATGTGAACAACTTTAGCTTAATGAAGCAGTTTTGGTGTATAGAACATGCCCCTGCAGCCTCACTGCTCAATCCTCTGCCATTTAGGAGTTAAATCCCTTTGTTTATGAACCCTAGTCACACCTCCCTGCATGTGACTTGCACAGCCTTCCATAAACACTTCCTGTAAAGAGAGCCCTATTTAGGCTTTCTTTATTGCAAGTTCTGTTTAATTAAGATTTTCTTATCCCCTGCTATGTTAATAGCTTGATAGACCCTCCTATAGGCTCCTGTATGTGATTAAAGTTCAATTTAGAGATTGAAATACAATTATTTAAGGTAATTTACATCTGTTTGAAAGTACAGGATAGATTGTGTGTTACAGGATACATTGTATGTTACAGGATACACTGTGTGTTACACTGTGTGTTACAGGATACATTGTGTGTTACATGATAGATTGTGTTACATGATACACTGTGTGTTACAGGATAGATTGTGTGTTACAGGATACAGTGTGTGTTACAGGATACATTGTGTGTTACAGGATACAGTGTGTGTTACACTGTGTGTTACAGGATACATTGTGTGTTACAGGATACATTGTGTGTTACACTGTGTGTTACAGGATACATTGTGTGTTACAGGATACACTGTGTGTTACACTGTGTGTTACAGGATACATTGTGTGTTACAGGATACAGTGTGTGTTACAGGATACATTGTGTGTTACAGGATACATTGTGTGTTACAGGATACAGTGTGTGTTACAGGATACACTGTGTGTTACAGGATACATTGTGTGTTACAGGATACATTGTGTGTTACAGGATACACTGTGTGTTACAGGATACAGTGTGTGTTACAGGATACATTGTGTGTTACAGGATACAATGTGTGTTACAGGATACACTGTGTGTTACAGGATACAGTGTGTGTTACAGGATACACTGTTTGTTACAGGATACATTGTGTGTTACAGGATACAGTGTGTGTTACAGGATACACTGTGTGTTACAGGATACATTGTGTGTTACAGGATACACTGTGTGTTACAGGATACAGTGTGTGTTACAGGATACACTGTGTGTTACAGGATACATTGTGTGTTACAGGATAAACTGTGTATTACAGGTTACATTGTGTGTTACAGGATACACTGTGTGTTGCAGGATACAGTGTGTGTTACAGGATACAGTGTGTGTTACAGGATACTTTGTGTGTTACAGGATACAGTGTGTGTTACAGGATACATTGTGTGTTACAGGATACACTGTTTGTTAAAGGATACATTGTGTGTTACAGGATACAGTGTGTGTTACAGGATACATTGTGTGTTACAGGATACAGTGTGTGTTACAGGATACACTGTGTGTTACAGGATAGATTGTGTGTTACAGGATACACTGTGTGTTACAGGATACAGTGTGTGTTACAGGATACATTGTGTGTTACAGGATACAGTGTGTGTTACAGGATACATTGTGTGTTACAGGATACAGTGTGTGTTACAGGATACAGTGTGTGTTACAGGACACACTGTGTGTTACAGGGTACATTGTGTGTTACAGAATACATTGTGTGTTACAGGATACAGTGTGTGTTACAGGATACATTGTGTGTTACAGGATACAGTGTGTGTTACAGGATACATTGTGTGTTACAGGATACACTGTGTTACAGGACACAGTGTGTGTTACAGGATACAGTGTGGGTTACAGGATACATTGTGTGTTACAGGATAGATTGTGTGTTACAGGATACACTGTGTGTTACAGGACACAGTGTGTGTTACAGGATACATTGTGTGTTACAGGATACATTGTGTGTTACAGGATACACTGTGTGTTACAGGATACATTGTGTGTTACAGGATACATTGTGTGTTACAGGATACACTGTGTGTTACAGGATACATTGTGTGTTACAGGATACACTGTGTGTTACAGGATACAGTGTGTGTTACATGATACATTGTGTGTTACAGGATACAGTGTGTGTTACAGGATACATTGTGTGTTACAGGATACAGTGTGTGTTACAGGATACATTGTGTGTTACAGGATACACTGTGTTACAGGACACAGTGTGTGTTACAGGATACAGTGTGGGTTACAGGATACATTGTGTGTTACAGGATAGATTGTGTGTTACAGGATACACTGTGTGTTACAGGACACAGTGTGTGTTACAGGATACATTGTGTGTTACAGGATACATTGTGTGTTACAGGATACACTGTGTGTTACAGGATACATTGTGTGTTACAGGATACATTGTGTGTTACAGGATACACTGTGTGTTACAGGATACATTGTGTGTTACAGGATACACTGTGTGTTACAGGATACACTGTGTGTTACAGGATACATTGTGTGTTACAGGATACACTGTGTGTTACAGGATACATTGTGTGTTACAGGATACATTGTGTTACAGGAAACATTGTGTTCTTGGACATTTTGTGGCAGTGAGCAGAATTTAGGGCAGTACCACCTTAAGAGGGGGTGTGGCCTGAGGCTCCCTTTACCAAGGCTGCTAGTTCCAGCAGGTTTCCCTCCCCCAATGCTCTCCCTCCCTCCCTCCCAGCCAAGCTAGCTCAGCCTCTGCTGTCTCCCAGCCGCCCTACATGTAGCCAGGAGCAGCTCACAGATCTGTCACAGCACCAGCCATTCAGGTAGGTGTACAAGTCTTCCCTGGAGAAAGTCCTGCAAAGCTGCTGGATCTAGGAGCCCACAAGGAGCCCATGGACCCCAGGAAGACCCCTTCCAGGACAGGAGACCCTCCAGCCTTGCCTGGGATTTTATGGAGGCCAGGAGCTGAATGTCAGGACAGAGGGCACAATGCCCTCCTACCAGCAATGCCCACTGTATGCTGTCTGCTTCCAAGGGGGTGAGGGGTGAAGGAGAGAGAGCTGGAGGTTCTGGCCACAGAAGGAATGAGCCCCAGGGCTGCTCACAATCTGTGGGATTTGGGGGAGGGGACACAGCAAGGACCAATTTGCAAGAACAATAAGAGACTTTTCAGAATGGTGGAGGGGAAGGAGGAAGAGAGGGGGATGGGGGCTGGTGGATTATCCCCCTCCCTTCAACCAACCAACCAACCCCCATTAACGTTCAGTGTGATCCTGAAGAAGGAGTCTCATTGAGAAGAAGATCCAAGGCTTGAATATTTGGAGCTCATCAGATGGTTCTGAAACCCAGCTCCCCCCTCCACGTGCTGCACCCCATCTTTTACTTAATAAAAAACAAAACCTAACAAAAAATATAATCTATTGTGCCCAGGTTACAGGACTTTACCACTGCAGGTAGGTGCCCACTTTATTAACAATCACCCAGTTCAGATCTGACATAAAAGTAGGAGGGATTGGGATATTAAAATTCTGTAGGTTCAATAATATAATAAGAAGCATAAAAAATTAAAAATCAAGGACATATGTGAAAAGCACACAGTCTGGCAATATTGATGGACATAATTTAGGTAGATACATTGTAAGTATTGTATAAACAGAGGTTGGGGTACCCAGTGTATTAACTGAAAATGGGTTACACCCTGTATAAGCTGAGATTGGGGTTCACACTGTATAAAATGAAATGCTACTACAATGCAAAACATTTGTTATGCTAAAAAATAATAATAATTAATTTAATTAAGGATGGAACTAGTCACATGTACACTTCATAACAAGATTATATATATATTGAATAAACAATACTATTTACCCACACATTTTACGTATATGGTTTGATCTCTTTTTTATATTATTATTATTATTGCCATTTATATAGCGCCAACAGATTCCGTAGCGCTTTACACTATTATGAGAGGGCATTTAACTATAAATAGGACAATTACAAATAAACTTACAGGAACAATAGGTTGAAGAGGACCCCGCTCAATGGAGCTTACGTTCTGTAGGAGGTGGGGTGTAAAACACATTAGGACAGGAGAATATTATATATATAGCCACACACATATATAATATACACTTAATCTAAAATCTCCCAGATTAGTCATGCCAATAATAGTGATGTACTATTAATAATATCTCATGCTATATAAGGATTTTTAAAAATAACTTTTTATTAAACCATTTTCTCTAATTAATCTAAAATTAGCATTAACCTGGTCATTGCAAGATTGTTATTATTAGTTGAGAGAATTGTCTTTTTAATAATATAATAAGCTGGCCTTACAAGAAAACAAACAAAATAAATATAATAACATTTATTCCCCTCCCCCCAAATAATTCATTGTAGCAAGAGATTATTTTTCTCCATTATTTAATCCCAGGTGCAGACAGAAATGTTTTTTAAAAACAAATGGATAATAATAAAATAATAATAATAATAATAATAATAATAATAATAAACTTTTGTAGATTGCTTCAGAACTACAACAAGTGAATTTAAATCTGATATCTAACATTATAATAAATGTGTGATTTTATGTATCTATATATATATTTAAACACACATCTATGTAATATATATGTCAATGCTCTATACCATTTATTGTAGAAAATAATATTAAGAAACAAAAACAATTTTACTCTGATTTTTCTCAATAAAACAAAATCTATATTGTAAAAAAACATCCATGTAAAATATATAGAAATAGCTCAAATTCAAAGAGAATATACTGAAAGGGTAATAGTGTATAATAACACACACTAAAGTGGATTATATATTTCAACTCAGAATGAAATATATTATTATTGGTTTTAAAAGTCGTTTCAAAATTACAAACTTGTAACAAGATCAGGGACATTATTCTCCCAAGTGATGCATTATCTAGTACAACACAATCCCTTAAAATAATCTAACAATATTTTTACCCAATTAACAACACATTTTAAAATCTGATTTTTTCCCCTTCTCAACATGTTTTTAAATGAATCCTATTTAAATAGTGTTACAATTTTTTTAAATCACAGTTCATTTCCTGAGATTGTTCATAATAAAGTGGCATTATAACAAACTAGCGATTTGTTTCCTTCAATAAATTAAAAAATAATGAGGATTAAAATTGCTAAAATATATCTCAACATCTTTACACTTTAAATAAATCCGAACATGAGTGGGTTTGCACTGAATATCAATTTTAAGATATTTACTCTTTTCAATTTTCAAAATAAATTTTATAGACAAAAAGTAAAATAAATGATATAGTGCTACAATAGAATGTACATTATTTTATACAGATAAAAAAAAAGAAAAGCACATTTAAAATGAAAACATACAATTTTACATTGGTTTTTTTCCAATACAAAAACATTTATTTAGAGGTGGCATTGTGTATTGCTGAAGTGGGGAGAATATTATTTTAATAAAATCATTGCAATCACAGCGCAGCCTTAATAATTCCCAAAAACATGTAATTTAGAATATATTATTCAAAATATAAATTTCTATTTGGTTGTGAACATGCAAGAAAAATAATTTAAAATTAGGGAAAAAAAATATTTTCTATATACACACTAGCACATATATGTACAGACACACACAGACACTATTAGTCAAAACTTTTAGAAGCTTCATTTTTCCAGTTCTTACTGATAAAACTACTGTGATATTAAAGCATCGAATACATAAAAAAAAGGAAATACAATTGAGATAAAAGAGAAATTATGGATTTTTTTGTTTATGTGTAACAATTTGTAATCTAAATGGCTGATTCAAACGTAGACAACATTTATCAGAAATAAATCGAAAACCCTTGCGTCATTCTTTTTACAATGGAAATCATATATAATTGGGGGGAAATTATTCCCAACACTGCTGCCCAAGTTCCACATATGGTTTGCCCATTAGGGTTGCTTTGCTTTCACCCTTCTATCCAGTCCCCCCAGAGTAGCTCAATGGGGTTTAAGCCTGAATTCTCAATTTGAGGCCTACTGCCTAGTTCCTTTCTCTTGAAGTAGTTCTGACACAGCCTGAAGGTATGTTTGGGGTCATTATTTGACTTTTAGGATAAATCCGTGACTGACTAGGCCTTTAACCGAGGGTTCTGCATGGCGCTGCTATAGGCCGTGGTAACAATATTTGGTGCAGGGTGCCACTCAGTCTGTGCAAGTCGACGACTCTGGACTCAGCAGAAGAACCCCCTGAGCTTTGTTATTCCCAGTTGGCGTCGAACAATGGGGAAGCATTCTTTCGATGCCGCTCACACCAAAACCCTGCGAGATGAACCAAAGGTTTCGTATTTTGACCCCTTGCTCCGTAATACAGCACTACGGAATTTGCTGGCGCTATATAAATAATAAAATAATAATAATAATAATAATAATAAGACCTGCTTCTGGGGTTTAGTAGACCACGGGCGGTGCTTCATAGCCCGGGCAAACCTTTTGGTTATATTGCCAAGTTAGCAACGGGTTTCTTGCAACCGAACCTGCGTAACGTACGGCTCGTCGGTTTTTCTTGTCAGTGGAAAGCGAGAGTTGCGTAATCCGGCCAGCGTTCGGCCGCAAGACCCCCATCGCACACGCGAAACTCGTCGTCGGATTCTACTGTGGCTTTCGGTCTGCCAGGCCTCTTCCTGTCTGAGTTGCCTTCACTTTCCTCCTGCCTCTTGATGATGAAGGATCGCCCACACCTCGGAATTCTTTGCATTTTCTCTGTAGGAAATACCTGCACTTTAAGGGGGTTCTAATGGTTTGTCTGTCTTCCTCTGTTAATTGCCTTCTTCTCGCCATTATCACAGCAATATCAGGCAGTACAATAGCTCACACAGTACGGTACTGTCCAAATAATGCCAAGAGGGTGTGTAGTAAGACCGGCTGTTCTAACACTGCTTTTATACAGACACAGGGTTTGTGAATGACCAACAATTCTGGGACACCTGTAGGAATTGCTTGTCATGTTTTGAGGCCTAATTCACTTCCATTGCTGCAAAATAGCTGCATGTTAACCCATTACTTCAAAGAATGCTGAGTAGTACCTTATTTATCATTTTATTAATCTAAGAGTTTAACCTCATTCAGGTTACTGATTACCTGGTAATATTTCAGGTTATTCAACCAATGTGAACTGCTTACATTTCAATAAAAACTAGAAAAATGGAAGTGTTCTAAAACTGTATATTGTATATTACCATACAAAACACTTTGATACCATATGTAGGTAGAATGGTATAAATAAATCTCGCTCTCTCTCTCTGTATATATATATATATCATTTTATTTTATTTCTTTTTTTTAACGTTTTTATGTACACTCACACAGAATGCAACAATTTAAATATTTACAAATATTCGCACAAAATATAATAATATCAGAACACACTAAATAATAACCAAATACTAAATCATTTAAAAGTAGTTTTTTGTTTTTTTCATAGTGGCAGTTTTATATATTTTTTGTACATTCTATAGATACATAAATAAATAAATAAATAAATATAACAATTTAAAAAAAATAAAATGCTTCTTGGCAGACTCAGTTCAGTGAACTACCAGTTTCTATTTAGCAAATGTTGGGAGCTCAGGACAGATTAAGTCAGACTATAATATTATGGAATTCATTTTTATTTCTTTTTATTTGATATTTTTTAGTGAACCTTGTGATTTAGCTCTGGGTGTATGAATTCCCATATTATCAGTTCTGTAGGGCTGTGGGCTTATTGATAGATGTCACAGATATTTAATATTTTTGGGTTTTTTTTAACATATAATTCCCACAGGTTTATGCACAGCGTTCTTTAACAGAACAAAACAAGTGACAGGCTTTTCACATTGCAAATACACTCGCAATACGTTCCAATAATAACAAATATACCCAAATATCACACGCACACGTCATTGAGTATTTGGGGTGAAATATAGCCCGGCCTTTAACTCTTTCACAGCCAGGAGAGGAGTTTCTATATTATGTGACTGACACACATACACACACAATGTAAACCAGAAAATAAAATGTTTTATAACCAAATTCAATGATGTTAATGATTGGTTTGTATTTTGTATTTATATCACGACCTGTAGTTCAAATTCGTTAATAAAGTGACTTAATAAAACTGTGTGTTTTTGTGAATTGATATTTAACCCTTGTAGGGATATTTTGTGTAATGTTCAATGTAGGGATATTTTGTGTAATGTTCAATGTAGGGATATTTTGTGTAATGTTTGAAAATATGACATTTGTAGACTTTGCTTCAGTTTTTTAGATTGAAACCAGAATATACTGAGAATCCTTTGTCTGAGCTGTATGCTGCAAATTATAATTCTAAAAGTGAAAATAAAAACAATATCTAATTTAGAACCGTATACAATAAATAAACAAAATGTGAGTAAACAAATAATGAAATATAATATTAGGGAAACAAAGTAAAAAGGATTGTGGATCTGTTAATACATGTCTGTGTGGCTGCCAAGGTTGGCCAACCAGGAGTTCCTGTGTCTTTATTTTATTTAACCCCTTTCTTTTTTTATTTTTATTTTTTTTCATTTTACGTACATGTCGCTGTATGTCAAGAATGGATTAAAAGAAAATGATGATAATTCTTCATTTCACTGAGACATTATTATATCTGTATATTTTTTTTCCAATAAATGAGTCTCTGTCCTTATCGATAAAGCCAGTGTTACTAATAAGTGATACAATGTCTATTCCTGTTCACAAATTAAAAACAAATAGAAAGATATTAAATAAATTCAGACTCTGCATTTTTAGAATCCTTGTAATTAAATACAATATACAACAAGTAAATCTACTCATATCTCAGCACCTATGATGGAAACGGCTCCTATGAATTAACTGATCTCATCCCATATAATTAACATTATTCTGTAAAACAGGTATTTTTAATGCAATCACTTGATCCGTTATAAGGGATTGTAGAATAGATTTTATACATTAACTGAAAATTATTTGTACTCAGATAGTAATTAAAATAACTAATTCAAGTCAAAATGTATTTGTGAGAACATTTTTTAATAAAACATTTTTGTTCTTAACCCCTTAAGGACCAAACTTCTGGAATAAAAGGGAATCATGACATGTCACACATCTCATGTGTCCTTAAGGGGTTAAAACTATGTCCTGAATATTAATCTTTGTCACTGTGGTCTAAACACATTTTCGTGTCTGTAGAAATGATTTCACATTTTAACCAGACTACAGAAAGCATGAGAGTATTTTTTGAATTTGTATTTTCTACATATTGATCAGCACTGTATTGAAAATGACCAGATAGCTTTTTGACTGTGAATTGAAGTCAGAGAATGTTCTGTGGACAGACAATATCTTTGCATAGACTTCCAGATAAACAAACACTGGTTAATTGCTGGAATTCCTAATACAGAGACACGTTGTGTGAGCTCAAATTGTTACCTATTAACCACACAAGGGATCCAATGCCACGTTATCCTTCACTGAACTTCTATTTTGGGGATGGGAAGCACTGGGGGTCAGGTAGGAGGATAATTCGATAAGAAGGGGAGTCAGACTGATTACAAGCAAATCCCAATAGCATGTTATACAATGCCATCTTTGTCCTTTTGGATATAAGAGGAGATTTCACATATTAACTCGCAGGCATGATGGTTTAGGGAGTTCCAAATGATTTGATTACTGCTGAGCCAAATTGGATGTTTGTGAATATAACAAAAAAATAAATAAAAAAAAAAAAACAACTCACAAAATATACCAAAAATGGTGTCTTAACGACGAGTCTCTCTAAGAGCACAGTGACACAGCTCAGACCTGGTTTAGCTCTAATTATGTCTCCAAGCATTTGATGTCCACATTTACACCTGAGCTGTTAGAAAGTTGCCATCACTTGTCACTCAGGGGTTAGGTAAAGGTTTTTTTCCCACCATTATTATTATTATTTTTAAATTTAGTTGCTTTTAAATGGTCCAGACAAGGAGACGTTTAAAATGCTACCTTTAATTATGTTTAAATCTCTTAACTGTTCCAATTTCTCAAACCAGCTTTAAAATGGGATTCCAGGGAGAAGTTTGGATGTCAGGATTCATTTGGAGGAACATGAGTGGAATAACCTTTCCTTACAGCAATTTATGGAAAGCAAAATATAGAGAGGAAGGGGTGCTGGGGAGGGGGGGGGGGGTGGGGGGGCTGGCCTTTGTTGGCCACATGTCTGCCCCCTCCCCTTCTCCTTTACATTTGGTACAGTAATTCTAAAGACTGTTTGTTCCAAGTCACACATCAGCCCAATAACTTGTGATCCCTCTGCACTGGGACTGGGAGGGGGGTGCTGGATCTATTCCCTGGTCTGGGTGTTACTGGGAGATCACCATTTGTCTCTCACTTGTTTTAACTTTCTAATTGCTTGGTTTTTTTTTTCTTTTGAATTTCCGTTGTAGGTTTTTATGAATGCTTTCCCTCTGGCACTCAAAAGGTTATTATTATTATTTTATTATGTATAAAGCGCCAACAAATTCTGTAGCGCTGTACAGGTACAATTCATTACACTTGGAAAATTGAGGGATTTTTTTTCCAAGCAGTGTATAAACACCGGTGAATAATTCAGTTTATAAATAATAACCTGCTACTCACAATACTCTCAGTCAGGGAAGGGTTAATGTATTAGCCTGATACACCTCCCAACATTTCAAATGGACAAAGAGGGACAATTTAATGGTAGGGGTGTGAGTGGGGGTGGGGCTGTTGTGAGAAATTGTAGGTAACATTATAATAACAATTTATAAACTAAAATGTAATTTAGAAGAAGAACAATGTATCTTATTTACACAGACTGATTTCTAAACACATTTATTGTAGTTTAAATACACATTACTGGGAGTATTATTGCTGTGGAGCTCTGTTATACACTCAGACACATTACTGGGAGTATTATTGCTGTGGAGCTCTGTTATACACTCAGACACATTACTGAGAGTATTATTACTGTGGGGCTCGGTTATACACTCAGACACATTACTGGGAGTATTATTACTGTGGACCTCTCTTATACACTCAGACACATTATTGGGAGTATTATTGCTGTGGAGCTCTGTTATACACTCAGACACTTTACTGGGAGTATTATTGCTGTGGAGCTCTGTTATACACTCAGACACTTTACTGGGAGTATTATTGCTGTGGAGCTCTGTTATACATTCAGACACATTACTGGGGGTATTATTGCTGCAGAGCTCTGTTATACACTCAGACACATTACTGGGAGTATTATTGCTGCGGAGCTCTGTTATACACTCAGACACATTACTGGGAGTATTATTACTGTGGAGCTCTGTTATACACTCAGTCACATTACTGGGAGTATTATTGCTGTGGAGCTCCGTTATACACTCAGACACATTACTGGGAGTATTATTGCTGCGGAGCTCTGTTATACACTCAGACACATTACTGGGAGTATTATTGCTGTGGAGCTCCGGTATACACTCAGACACATTACTGGGAGTATTATTGCTGTGGAGCTCTGTTATACACTCAGACACTTTACTGGGAGTATTATTGCTGTGGAGCTCTGTTATACACTCAGACACATTACTGGGAGTATTACTGCTGTGGAGCTCCGTTATACACTCAGACACATTACTGGGAGTATTATTGCTGTGGAGCTCTGTTATACACTCAGACACTTTACTGGGAGTATTATTGCTGTGGAGCTCTGTTATACACTCAGACACATTACTGGGAGTATTATTACTGTGGAGCTCTGTTATACACTCAGACACATTACTGGGAGTATAATTACTGTGGAGCTCTGTTATACACTCAGACACTTTACTGGGAGTATTATTGCTGTGGAGCTCTGTTATGCACTCAGACACATTACTGGGGGTATTATTGCTGTGGAGCTCTGTTATACATTCAGACACATTACTGGGAGTATGATTGTTGTGGAGCTCTGTTATACACTCAGACACATTACTGGGAGTATTATTGCTGTGGAGCTCTGTTATACACTCAGACACATTACTGGAAGTATTATTGCTGTGGAGCTCTGTTATACATTCAGACACATTACTGGGAGTATTATTGCTGCGGAGCTCTGTTATACACTCAGACACATTACTGGGAGTATTATTACTGTGGAGCTCTGTTATACACTCAGTCACATTACTGGGAGTATTATTGCTGTGGAGCTCCGTTATACACTCAGACACATTACTGGGAGTATTATTGCTGTGGAGCTCTGTTATACACTCAGACACTTTACTGGGAGTATTATTGCTGTGGAGCTCTGTTATACACTCAGACACATTACTGGGAGTATTACTGCTGTGGAGCTCCGTTATACACTCAGACACATTACTGGGAGTATTATTGCTGTGGAGCTCTGTTATACACTTAGACACTTTACTGGGAGTATTATTGCTGTGGAGCTCTGTTATACACTCAGACACATTACTGGGAGTATAATTACTGTGGAGCTCTGTTATACACTCAGACACTTTACTGGGAGTATTATTGCCGTGGAGCTCTGTTATACACTCAGACACATTACTGGGGGTATTATTGCTGTGGAGCTCTGTTATACACTCAGACACATTACTGGGAGTATGATTGCTGTGGAGCTCTGTTATACACTCAGACACATTACTGGGAGTATTATTGCTGTGGAGCTCTGTTATACACTCAGACACATTACTGGAAGTATTATTGCTGTGGAGCTCTGTTATACATTCAGACATATTACTGGGAGTATGATTGCTGTGGAGCTCTGTTATACACTCAGACACATTACTGGGAGTATTATTGCTGTGGAGCTCCGTTATACATTCAGACACATTACTGGGAGTATTATTGCTGTGGAGCTCCGTTATACACTCAGTCACATTACTGGGAGTATTATTGCTGTGGAGCTTCGTTATACACTCAGACACATTACTGGGAGTATTATTGCTGTGGAGCTCTGTTATTCACTCAGACACTTTACTGGGAGTATTATTGCTGTGGGGCTCTGTTATACAATCAGACACATTACTGGGAGTATTATTGCTGCAGAGCTCTGTTATACACTCAGACACATTACTGGGAGTATTATTGCTGCGGAGCTCTGTTATACACTCAGACACATTACTGGGATTATTATTGCTGTGGAGCTCTGTTATACACACAGATACATTACTGGGAGTATTATTGCTGTGGAGCTCTGTTATACACTCAGACACATTACTGGGAGTATTATTGCTGGGGAGCTCTGTTATACACTCAGACACATTACAGGGAGTATTATTGCTGTGGAGCTCTGTTATACAGTCAGACACATTACTGGGAGTATTATTGCTGTGGAGCCCTGTTATACACTCAGTCACATTACTGGGAGTATTATTGCTGTGGATCTCTGTTATACACTCAGGCACATTACTGGGAATATTATTGCTGTGGAGCTCTGTTATACACTCAGACACATTACTGGGAGTATTATTGCTGCGGAGCTCTGTTATACACTCAGACACATTACTAGGAGTATTATTGCTGTGGAGCTCTGTTATACACTCAGACACATTACTGGGCGTATTATTGCTGTGGAGCTCTGTTATACACTCAGACACATTACTGGGAGTATTATTGCTGGGGAGCTCTGTTATACACTCAGACACATTACAGGGAGTATTATTGCTGTGGAGCTCTGTTATACAGTCAGACACATTACTGGGAGTATTACTGCTGTGGAGCTCTGTTATACACTCAGACACATTACTGGGAGTATTATTGCTGTGGAGCTCTGTTATACACTCAGACACATTACTGGGAGTATTATTGCTGTGGAGCTCTGTTATACACTCAGACACATTACTGGGAGTATTATTGCTGTGGAGCTCTGTTATACACTCAGACACATTACTGGGAGTATTATTGCTGTGGAGCTCTGTTATACACTCAGACACATTACTGGGAGTATTATTGCTGTGGAGCTCTGTTATACATTCAGACACATTACTGGGAGTATTATTGCTGTGGAGCTCTGTTATACACTCAGACACATTACTGGGAGTATTATTGCTGTGGAGCTCTGTTATACACTCAGACACATTACTGGGAGTATTATTGCTGGGGAGCTCTGTTATACACTCAGACACATTACAGGGAGTATTATTGCTGTGGAGCTCTGTTATACAGTCAGACACAATACTGGGAGTATTATTGCTGTGGAGCTCTGTTATACACTCAGACACATTACTGGGAGTATTATTGCTGTGGAGCTCTGTTATACATTCAGACACATTACTGGGAGTATAATTGCTGTGGAGCTCTGTTATACACTCAGACACATTACTGGGAGTATTATTACTGTGGGGCTCTATTATACACTCAGACACATTACTGGGAGTATTATTGCTGTGGAGCTCCGTTATACACTCAGACACATTACTGGGAGTATTATTGCTGCGGAGCTCTGTTATACACTCAGACACATTACTGGGAGTATTATTGCTGTGGAGCTCTGTTATACACTCAGACACATTACTGGGAGTATTATTGCTGTGGAGCTCTGTTATACACTCAGACACATTACTGGGAGTATTATTGCTGTGGGGCTCTGTTATACACTCAGACACATTACTGGGAGTATTATTTCTGTGGAGATCTGTTATACATTCAGACACATTACTGGGAGTATTATTGCTGTGGAGCTCTGTTATACACTCAGACACATTACTGGGAGTATTACTGCTGTGGAGCTCTGTTATACACTCAGACACATTACTGGGAGTATTATTGCTGTGGAGCTCTGTTATACACTCAGACACATTACTGGGAGTATTATTGCTGGGGAGCTCTGTTATACACTCAGACACATTACTGGGAGTATTATTGCTGTGGAGCTCTGTTATACACTCAGACACATTACTGGGAGTATTATTGCTGTGGAGCTCTGTTATACACTGAGACACATTACTGAGAGTATTATTGCTGTGGAGATCTGTTATACATTCAGACACATTACTGGGAGTATTATTGCTGTGGAGCTCTGTTATACACTCAGACACACCAACAATATGGAGCTCCTAGAATAGAGGGACATTAGGATAGAAAAGAGGGACAGAGGGATTCGGGTCCAAAATAGGGACACTTGGGAGGTATGCTAATTTCACAGACGGGGACACTTAGTGATGGATTGTTTGGGGTTTTCCAGGATGTTAGCATGTAGGATAAACCTTTTCTTAACCCGTTTTTTAGTTAAACCAGCATCTTAATGGTTTAAGGTTCATACAATGTACAGAGAGTTCAACCGTACAATTGGTTTACAAGCAAAAAATAGTGTCAACTCAGAAGGGCAAGAGGCCTTTAATATTGAATTTAGAAATCGGTGAATTAATCAAAACGTAAAGCAGCCTCAGGCAGGGGATATAGACATTATAAATATGTTTATATATCTATCCCTATGCATCTCTAAACAGACAAAATGTTTATCCCGGGCATGGAGAAAAAGCCGAAATTCTAGGATGATTTTTGGATTAATTGCTTTGGCCTTCGATCTGATTTAGCATTCTGACCAGCGACACATTCACTGGGTCATGCATTCAGGGTAAAGGGCTAATTGTGGAGCAATCAGAGGAAACGGTTGGGATTGCTCCAGTTCTTGAACTCTGCAACTGAATTCTACTTTAACCCCTTAAGGACACAGGACATGCCTGACATGTCATGATTCCCTTTTATTCCAGAAGTTTGGTCCTTAAGGGGTTAAACATCATAATACGCACTGATCCGCCCAGACAACAGGCTTTATTTACTAAACAGTGAACTGTGCTGAATCGAAATCTTCGGGGTTGCACAATGTAATCCAAATAAACCAATTTGGAAATATACTAATTTGGAGGAGGTTCCCATGTCTGCACCCCAATATACTCTTTAATAAACAAACCGCTTTGAGTACGAGATAACATGATCTACCTAACAGGCCGATAATAAACATAGAATGTATCAGTGCTTTGGGCTGGACCTAGCGCCCTACAAATACAATGAGGTTTATTCACAAGACTACAAATTGGAGTAAATTGAAAATCAAATTGCAAAATGTAGCAATTAGTTGTGATTTGGAAAATCCCCTCAGTTTAGCTGTAGTCCCATCCTGGACAGTTTAGAGTTTTGCAATCTGTTTTTCAATTCACCATAATTCAATGTTTAGCTATTAACCCCCAACGCGTCTCTGCATTTTGTAATAAGTAGCCCAAGCAAGCACTCTGATCGGGGGTTACTATGTGTCAGTTAGGAAATTCTACATAACCAAATCTCCTTTCCCTCTATAAAATATTTATAGTTTACATTTAACTTCCTCATGTGGCTTTGGATGCCAGTAAATCGCCTTCTTGCCAAACAGCGTGAAAATTTGACAGATACAGAGGAACTTTATCAATGGTTACCTAACACCATAACCACTACAATTAAGCTGCAGTAAGCTGCTGGGAGTGTGCCTTTAAGATTTAGCCTGATTCAAACGTCCCGAGACTTAGACAAATGTAACAGTGCACAGGGTAAGAATTAGTTTGATCTAGCATTAAGGGGCCCATTGTACTGCGCTACAGAATCTGATGGCGTTTCATGTTTTTTTTTAGTCTTGCAGTTTTTTAAAAAAAATACATAGGGAAACGTCTGGACTACTTTTCCTATATATAGCCCGTAACGTGACAAAACTGGACAATGGGTGGAGCTTCGGTCAGCGCAACTTCCATTGTCAAGTTAAGTTAAGTTGAGTTTTCATAATTCTTACCAGCCGTCTGCATCCAGCGGCGTCAAATCTTGCGTTCTCTTTCTGTTCATTTTGACTTGTGCAGGTTGAACAAGAAAGTGCAGTGGAAGACAGAGTACGCACATCACTGCCAGGCACTCAAAGAGGGCGGCTGGCAAGAGGATTTGTCAGGAGCTAAGCTGGATTAAAAAAATGTATTTTTTTTTTATAAATAGGGAACAAAGACGAAAACAGTTTATTGCTGGGACCGTGGTGGAGCTAACTAAGCATGTGACAGAGTCGCTTTAACCCCTTAAGGACACATGAGATGTGTGACATGTTATGATTCCCTTTTATTCCAGAAGTTTGGTCCTTAAGGGGGCTCCAGAACTATATTTATATGTATACCACCACGTTTTCACACCTACCGCGCCAATATCCTACTAGAATTGAAGGATGTCACTGTGAAACAGGTAATAAAATGACTGGAATTACCTCTAAACGACACATGGAATATTGTCCTGACCACTTGGTGTGAAGATGGACTACATGGAGTACGTGTCTGCAAGGCCTCTGGAGACTTCATGAACATTCTGCATTCACAGTGGTTATAAATAGTGACACAATATGCCAAAGTACAAGAGTATTGTCCATAAAGTGACTGCGTGCGTTCTGGTCTGATCTAGAACCTTTACATAGCAATGGGCTCTGAACATGCTGCTTTGATCACACATAATGTAGAACATAAATACATTAACTCGATGGATTGAGTACGTTCTGGTCTGACCTAGAACCATTACGTGCATGTAGGCCAGGTCCCGCATTAATCTGGTACAGTGGAGAACCCACAATTACTCTGCAATGAGTATGTTTTGGATTTATCTGTGTCTGTGAGGAGAACAAACAGAACATCAAACCATTTGAATTGTTTACATTTCTATTGAAATTTATTACTGTTTGTTCATGAAGCCATTGCTGAGAATCATTTTACAGTCTGGCTTCCCTTCTCCACACTCCCACAGGTTATCAAAGGTAGAGAAAAACAGTGAGAGGAGATAGAACCACAGAACCGGGTCCACGTTTAGCCACAACCTAAGAAATTGTTTAAATACACTTCATCTTAAATAGCCTCTATAAGGTTACATAATCAAATAATTCTAAATTATAAATGAAATTTAAAAAATAGAACACCTGTGTTGATGTGCTGCAGACTTTGGGGGTTCAAGGAAATATTCATGCTTTGTTGGCTGTATGATAGTCCTTCTATCACAATTCTTTACACAATCCATTGTGCAGAACAAAACACATACTTATAAGATATAAAGGGGAGAAGATCTGACCAGAGGAGTGGCAGGAAATTAGTTGGTGTGCTAGGTGAGGACCTGCATGGCATCGGTGAGAAGGTATGAGTGTATTTTTTGAA
This sequence comes from Pelobates fuscus, assembly GCF_036172605.1. Classification (NCBI taxonomy): domain Eukaryota; kingdom Metazoa; phylum Chordata; class Amphibia; order Anura; family Pelobatidae; genus Pelobates; species Pelobates fuscus. The sequence continues at coordinate 380,071,431 of NC_086321.1, forward strand.
TACATGGTTCGGGGTTGGGGAAAACACAAAGTAGCAGTTGGGCGTTAGACCTCAACCTTTTTTATAAACACATTGTAGAAGATTGGTCTCTGATATCTGCCCCCTGTATAGACATGACGTACTAAATGTAGGGTGTCCAATCCAGGCCTGCTCTATATACAGATAGAAGGACCAACATCTGGGGGTTTTCTACATATCTCCAGTTCTAGAACATGTTACATAGAATGTGGGCAGCCCATCACGAGGTCATGTGTCCAATACAGAGATGGACAATACAAATGTAAAGTTATACTTAACAAAACGAAATGTTTATAACTTCAGACCTTTGTCACAGAATCCAAGGATGAGAGCTCAATGATAACAGAATGAAAATATATTTGTTTCTGAGATACATGTAATTCTATCTGGTGCCGTACCCCAGTATGAAGCCTCCCTGGGTCCAGACAGTCACTTTCTAAGACAAGGAATTGGTGATCGATCAGTAAGATTCATTGGCTTTCAGATGACACCACGCCTGGAATCTAATCACAATCCAGAATTCACCAACCTTTAATCTGCCAGTAATTCTCCCGAAATTAAATAATGTTGTAGTGTTAGAAACAGGCCTAAGCCATAATTGTATTGTTAATCTCAGCATGTTGATCTTGATCTATTATCGCAAGATTAACCCCTTAAGGACACACGACATGTGTGGCATGTCATGATTCCCTTTTATTCCAGAAGTTTGGTCCTTAAGGGGTTCAATCCAAAAGAAAATGTGGTCTTTCGAGGGGTTTTCGATGACATCACAGGTTGACTGTTGCTGAAAGCCCACTTCACTAACAATACGAATAGGCGATCACTGACCTGTTTTGTACATATAGACATTGCGGTACCTTATGGTACCAGTATAGGATCGCTGATTATTCTCAGCCCCAATAGGCTAAGCTCTGGGCTAAGGCTGTAGTGGAGGCAGGCAGTGGCAACCAGCAGATTCCAGATAAGAAGGACTGATTCCTTACAATGGGGGTGTGCCAGCAGGGCCGGACTTACACATCACGTGCCTGTATGCATAAAATTCGAAGGCGCCCCTCACACACAGACACTGGAGGAGCTCGGACAGCACTGAGCTTTACATCCTCTATAACTGTTCCTGAAACTCTGCTATTTCGGCTGATTGGACCACAGGGGACACTCCTGGTACTTATCTCTCTCCACCAGCCAATTAAAGCTCAAAAGGGCACATTATAAGTACTGCAAACAGGCACCCCCTAGTGGTCAGGCGCCTAATCTGCCTAATGAGATATCTGGCGATCCTGGCATCGTAACCACAACAGCAAGAAATCTATTCTTTGTGCAGAGTAAATAGATAATCAAAATAAATAAAAACATTGAAAACTTCCAGAAACTGTAATGAATTTTCGAATCATAAAAAAAGTTAAAAACAACAGTGTTTTTAACAAATCGACATCTAATCTGCTGAGGAAGATATTGATTTACATGAATCTAAATCAGCTCAATCCATTTCTCTCTTTAGACTACTCTGTCTAAAAACAAACGTGCAAAGAAACAAAACAAAACAACAAACAAACAAGCAAACAAAAAAACCCCACCAATTAAAAATCAATACAATCAGAATTGTGGTTCATACATAAAATGTATCTTAAAAAATAACGGAAATGTGTATTTACAATAATACCTCTTTATTCAGGCTTATAATGAGAAAATAAATAATAATAAAAATATATATATTATCGGCATTTATATGGTGCCAATTTATTCCGCAGCGATTTACAATAAATGAGACAATTACACAATGTTACAGGAACAATAGGTGGACGAGTATCCTGCTCAAAACAGCTCACAATCTAGAGGATATATATTTATATATACACACACGCACACACACACGCACACACACACACACACACAAATATACAAGGCAAAAAACAATGAGAAAAAAAAGATTATATAGTACCATGAGTAGATGTGTATAGTCAATAAACAGAAATGCACTAATAACATTTGTGAAAAAAACGATGAATGAAAATGTTTTCAGCTAGTAACATAAAGCCACTCTTCTAAAGACGACAAAGTATCTCATTAGACAAAAAAAATCCTTCACCTTGTCAACAAATATGTCTTACAAGTCCCCTAATTAGATCCTAAGTTTGCTTTTTTTTCCCTTCTTTTATTTTTTGCATATTGCTTTCTAATTAATATTGCTTAATTAATTTCTACTTATCGTCTGATAATTACTTACTGTATGGTTTGTGCACAGATAAATAATAGTAATAAAACACAAACAAACTCAGAATGTTCTATAAAATGGTATAAAGAAGTCTCTGGATCTGCCATCCAATGGTCTGCAAGGTAGATACATTTTCGGGACGGACCCCAATCCTCCGTTACCACGCCTTGCCCCTAACTAGCGCTGTGAAATATTGGAATATATTTATAAAGAATAATAATGGCACAGCCTCAGAATTCACTGCTGAGTGCTTGATGGAGTTTGGCTAGCTACATCATCGTGCACTCTCTACAAACCCCCAACGCTATCTCATCACCCATCACATCCCCTTCTGTATTTTTCTTGCAGCTTTCACCGCAATATCTGGTGATTTCACATACACACATTACAGCACAAACGGCTAAACAATATCTGCTGATATCAGCTTCAGCAAGTTACCATATTACACCGTTCGACAACTTATCTACTTCTCCACAATGCATTTTCTACTACTCGACTGCATTTAAAGAACAAAAAACTTTGATTTTCACAAGACGACATTTACTACACGCACATCTTGGCCGAGAAGGAAGTGAAAGTCCTGTGAGTGTCATTTAAAAATATTTGGTACTTTTTGCTGCATCCGGATCCCAATATTAGTGTAGAAAGTGGTTACAGTCATCTGATTTCGCAATCACACACAACACAGATTGCATTGGGTAAGTTGAATATACCGGAAACTAAATCGTTATTGGGGAAAAAAAAACATTAAAAACTGTTCTTTAAATCCTACGTTTGTTTTAATGCTCAAAAGACATTGATTGGAAGGAAAGCTTCATGACAGAGTCCCGTCCGAAACGATGAAATAATCTCCGCAGCATTTTATTTTACTAATGTGAATTTAAAATTTCACACCAAAAAAGCTGTATCGTAAAAATTCTCAAGATCAGCTTCATTTTCAGATTGGATATATTATTTCTAAATTATTCTTTAAAAAAAATAAATATTAATATTGACTGTTAATATTTGTAGCACAGGGAGAAAAAATATTTGAATATATATTTTTTGTGGGTTAAAAATGGTAAACAAGATTCTCTATAGTTTACCAGCTCGACGTTGAGCAAAACAAGTCCTACCGGCAGATGGTGGAAACTCTCCACTGGCCCGAAGCATAGAGCCGGGTTTTATAACTGAAATGGCCCTGCAGAGCTCTGGAGCTTACAATTTAATGTTTGGAGCTCGAGGCTCAAGGAGATTATGAAGAAACAACAACTGTTTGAGTGCACTCATAAAACAGAGAATGTTAAATATGCACATTAATGAAACTTGTGAATATTTTACCTGCAGCCCTGTGAACCTCACCACTCCACATTACACTCAAGGCCAGGCAAGTCCTTGCTAGCCGGCTAAAGTATAAACGTCTGTTTAAAGGGTATTTGTTCTGCATCAATCCCCCTAACCCCATGCTCCTGGCCACGGCTAAATCCTTCTTTCTATTTTAGTCCCTTTCTGCCTAGCCGCAGACAAATGCCTTGAAGAAACTTCACCCAGTCTCAGACTTCTCAAGTGGGTAATAAAGAGAAAAAGGGCAGACTGTCTGCTACTTGGTGCAAACTGCTCTACGACGGATCCCAGCAATGGCAGACAGGACAGGCCAACAGCGGGAGAACATTCACCACGGAAAAATCTGAAGTAGAGAACTTGGTTATAAATTTTTTTTTTATTTCTTTATAGATAAGCCATTTAAACATAAACAAAATCAAATTGTCTCCAAGGCGCACTAGGCACCATAACCACTTCAGTTCATAGTATATACAGCTCAAAGCTTTTGGTGCATGGATCGTGTCTGTGGGTGCTGTCCACATTGTTTGATATCAAACTGCTTGAATGGTTAAAGTTAAATAAATGAATCGCCAATCGCATGGCCTCACTTCCATGGCTTGGCCAATGTGCATGTGAACTTCATTATTAAAGGGTTGTTACAGGCACAATGACCACTTCAATTAATTCAAGTGGTCATGCTGCACATGCGCAGTTTAACCTCTCTGCTGATGGAAGTGTAACTCCACCTCCAGTAGCATGATTGCGGTCTCATTAGCCAGCCCAGAACGAGAGCTCAGCATTGGTTAATCATAATTCTTGCACAGAATTGCATACATTGGCTGAGTGTTCTCAACTGACGCAGACCACCTCACCAGTAAGTGTCCCTGAGCCAGACACCTAACAACATATATCCACTTACCTCAAATCCTCATAGATTGCAAGCTTGTTTGGGCAGGGCTTTCTCACCTGTAAGTATCCCCCTTCTGTTAATGTAATGCACTGCGGACAATGTTGGCGCTATATAAATAATGATAATAATAAAAGCACCCCACACTCGGCATTGTGGGAACACATAGATTTGCGCACGCAAGCTCACAGCACAAGATAGAAAGCAAACTTTGAGAAAGTCAGTTTATTAACGGATACATTTCCAGGTGGTATCCCAAGTAAACGGAGACCCAGTTGTCAATTGGTCCAATGGTCATTTTACGTTATTTTATTTGATCCTCTTTTAGGGAGAATAACAAGGCGCGCAGTCTCCATTCCTCATACTGATGGTGTCTCGGAGGCAGGGGGCCAAGAACGTGAGTGCTACAACTATTTCTTAGTGCTATAAAAAGTGACAGTGCTGGATATATCTTCCTTTTTATCTATTTTTGACACTAAATAACAGACAGCCCTTTCCTTTAAAGTAAGGATAATAACAAGGGTATAGGTTGTAACTCACAGCAGAGGGGCGATGAGAGCCGCAGCAGTCTGGCTGCTAATTCTATACTAGAATGTAAAAATACCAGTTGGCTGTTCCGGACAATATTTTCACAAAATCAAAGGAGAAAGGCCCATGCAAAGTGGCCGAGCGAAATTACTGTAATCTGCCGAATGATGGCATACAACAAACACTCAGCGAGAAAGATCTAGAAACACAGAATAGCAAAACTAAGAAATATATATATTTATTTTTATTATTTTTAAACTATCAGGATTGCCTTCAGGAGATGTCAAAGAATGCACACACATCAAAATTCCACCCATAATCCTCTCTCAAGGTAATCAGAGCATGGTGTGTTACTGAATGCACATATTACTTCAACATCACCGGAGATCATGACAGCTTCCTGAACCAGTGCGGTGAAGGTCTTTCTTTGGAGTTAGTCATCAGTACCAAGGGCCAACACCTCTTTAAATACCAAGAATCGTTTTAATTCTGTCACGGGAGAATTACGGAACTACTCCTCCCTGCCCCCCAGAAAAATACAGGGTGACTGTATTATTATCTTTCAGTATATTCATTCGGTTTTGGTTTAGTGCAGTGAAATATTATCATTATGATATAGAGGTTCATTCACAGTGTAATCAAAGGATTCGCATGTGATTGGAGCTAGGCCCACCACTTCATCTCAGTGAAATACAATAAGGAGGAGTACAAACCTGTATTCTAACACCATAAGGAGTACAAATCTGTATTCTAACACTGCAAGGAGTGTAAACCTATATTCTAACACAATATGGAATATAAACCTGTAATCTAACACTATATAGAGTACAAACCTGTATTCTAACACTATATGGAATATAAACCTGTATTCCAACGCTATAAGGAGTACAAACCTGTATTCTAACAACATAAGGAGTACAAACCTGTATTCTAACACTATATGGAATATAAACCTGCAATCTAACACTATATAGAGTACAAACCTGTATTCTAACACTATAAGGAGTACAGACCTGTATTCTAACACTATATGGAATATAAACCTGTAATCTAACACTATATAGAGTACAAACCTGTATTCTAACACTATATGGAATATAAACCTGTAATCTAACACTATATAGAGTACAAACCTGTATTCTAACACTATATGGAATATAAACCTGTATTCTAACACTATATAGAGTACAAACCTGTATTCCAACGCTATAAGGAGTACAAACCTGTATTCTAACAACATAAGGAGTACAGACCTGTATTCTAACACTATATGGAATATAAACCTGTAATCTAACACTATATAGAGTACAAACCTGTATTCTAACACTATATGGAATATAAACCTGTAATCTAACACTATATAGAGTACAAACCTGTATTCTAACACTATAAGGAGTACAGACCTGTATTCTAACACTATATGGAATATAAACCTGTATTCCAACGCTATAAGGAGTACAAACCTGTATTCTAACAACATAAGGAGTACAAACCTGTATTCTAACACTATATGGAATATAAACCTGTAATCTAACACTATATAGAGTACAAACCTGTATTCTAACACTATATGGAATATAAACCTGTATTCTAACACTATATAGAGTACAAACCTGTATTCTAACATTATAAGGAGTACAGACCTGTATTCTAACACTATATGGAATATAAACCTGTAATCTAACACTATATAGAGTACAAACCTGTATTCCAACGCTATAAGGAGTACAAACCTGTATTCTAACAACATAAGGAGTACAAACCTGTATTCTAACACTGCAAGGAGTGTAAACCTGTAATCTAACACTATAAGGTACAAACCTGTATTCTAACAATATATGGAATATAAACCTGTAATCTAACACTATAAGGAGTACAAACCTGTATTCTAACACTATAAGGAGTACAGACCTGTATTCTAACACTATAAGGAGTACAAACCGGTATTCTTTTTTTTTTTTAAATTCTTTATTTTAGGCGTGCAGTGTTAAGTACAAACTTTTGCTATGACTTATAACAGGAGTTACAATAGTAATGACAATGTGTTAACATATAAGTTCAAGATGGGCTGCACTTTTTTTTTTAAAAAGAAAAAGGAAGAACAAGCTTATTCACAGTGAGACAATACATGTGCTGTGAGGTAATACGGACATGTAGTAACTGTAGTTACGCTTAATTATAGTTAGGTTTAGTTACTGTATAGTTTAGTCTATCGATGACACAAGTAATGCACATATACATACAGGTAAGTACGTGCGGCAACAGTAACTGTGGGTCAACTTAGTAGGTAGGTTGGTCAGTTATGTCAGTTCTGCTGCTGCAGCGTTTAAAGTGGTTTCACATTGTATACAGACTAGGTCGGTTCTGTCTTATAAGCAACTTTAACTTCAATAGCAGAACTATCGTATAAACAGGTTTGGTCTGATATGTCATTAGAGCATCATTAAAGCATTACTATTACTCAAAGACTGTACGGTGCATTGTGGTAATGGTTTTTATCTGTCAGACTATTTCATCCACCAGTAGTTACAATTACATGAATATGTGGAATAATCCCTGCAGTTAAACCTTTAGGTTCTATGCTGTGATGAGTTCTAGCATCATTTACCTTTTAACGCATAGCTGCATTGCTAGATTTGGCTATGTAACAGTATAGACTAAACATCATAAGTCATGAACCTTGTACAACAGCACACGCTGAGAGAGCAAATATGTGAACTAGCTGTTTAAGATGAACAGGCTTAAGTTGAGAACCACTGGGTGAGCAGTCTGTATTGATACATGTGTCCTTGTTAGACCTAGAGGGGAGGTAGAGGTATGGCTGCATGTTGCTTCTAAAAGTGTTCGTTCTTAGCTGGCATGTGTCGAGCTGTGATAGAGCCAGATCTGTGTCTAGATGTGGATTCCTCTGGTCTTGTGTAGATTGTTCAGACGATGTTGTTTGGATGTTACTATCCCTGGCAGGTTTACAGAGCCTTTCGACATGGTGCCAGATGATGGGGAGCTCCTCTTAGTTGCCTTTTGGTCGTGGCAGGTCTGGTCTGTTTTCCCCCTCCTTGTTAGGAAGCCAGCCGATATAGGCGCTCGACTGGTTATGACATGCATCAGTGGGCTCATGATGCCCCTCCCGGTTCCTCTCACCGTCGGGGGGGGGGGGCATGCGTTGCAGGCAGACTGTCTCTGGAGGCCCCACTCCCTCCTCGGTTGGGTTCAGTGGTGGTCTTGTTGCTGTGTTCTCTGCGCAGTCGGTGCGGCTCCAGATCGCCAGAGCGGTGAGAAGGAGGTGCTGAGGAGCCGCCATCTTACCCTGTGAGCTTTGGGTGTTTGGCGCCCCCCAGTCTGCCTGGATCTTTCCCAGTGTGGACCGGGATAACCCCCCCGGCCCAGAGGGGGGGGAGAACGGGACCGGCAAGCTGTCATCAAGCTCGTGGCAGCGTGGGGTGGGGGCTGGCAGGGCAGCGGCCGTCCACCCCGCCTCCCTCCGAGTAGGCCGCGGTCTCCAAAGTCTCTTGCCTCCCTTGGGGGGGTCCGAAACTCCCGATCTCGGAGTCCGCTACCCTCCCCAACGCTGAGTGAGTGTGCCAGTCTCTGTGCGAGAGCAATGGGTCGCCCGTTTTGGCTTAGGGACCCGGTTCCTCCGGAGCCCCTCCGCCATGCGACCGGTCAGCATGGCGGTCCGGCCCCGCCCCCACAAACCGGTATTCTAACACTATATAGAGTACAAACCTGTATCCTAACACTACAAGGAGTATAAACCTGTATTCTAACACTATAAGGAGTACAAACCGGTATTCTAACACTATATAGAGTACAAACCTGTATTCTAACACTATAAGGAGTGTAAACCTGTAATCTAACACTATTTGGAGTACAAATCTGTATTCTAACACTATATGGAATATAAACCTGTATTCTGACGCTTTAAGGAGTACAGACCTGTATTCTAATACTATAAGGAGTACAGGCCTGTATTCTAACACTATATAGAGTACGAACCTATATTCTAACACTCTAAGGGGTATAAACCTGTATTCTAACACTATAAGGAGTATAAACCTGTATCCTAACACTATAAGGAGTACTAACCTGTATTCTAACACTATAAGGAGTATAAATCTGTATTCTAACACTATATAGAGTACAAATCTGTATTCTAACACTGCAAGGAGTGTAAACCTGTAATCTAACACTATAAGGTACAAACCTATATTCTAACACTATATGGAATATAAACCTGTAATCTAACACTATATAGAGTACAAACCTGTATTCTAACATTATAAGGAGTACAAACCTATATTCTAACACTATATGGAATATAAACCTGTATTCTAACACTATATAGAGTACAAACCTGTATTCTAACACTATAAGGAGTGTAAACCTGTAATCTAACACTATATAGAGTACAAACCTGTATTCTAACACTATAAGGAGTATAAACCTGTATTCTAACACTATAAGGAGTACAAACCTGTATTCTAACACTATAAGGAGTGTAAACCTGTAATCTAACACTATTTGGAGTACAAATCTGTATTCTAACACTATATGGAATATAAACCTGTATTCTAACACTATAAGGTACAAACCTATATTCTAACACTATATGGAATATAAACCTGTAATCTAACACTATATAGAGTACAAACCTGTATTCTAACACTATAAGGAGTACAGACCTGTATTCTAACACTATATGGAATATAAACCTGTAATCTAACACTATATAGAGTACAAACCTGTATTCTAACACTATAAGGAGTACAAACCTGTATTCTAACACTATAAGGAGTACAAACCTGTATTCTAACACTATATAGAGTACAAACCTGTATTCTAACACTATAAGGAGTACAGACCTGTATTCTAACACTATATGGAATATAAACCTGTAATCTAACACTATATAGAGTACAAACCTGTATTCTAACACTATAAGGAGTACAGACCTGTATTCTAACACTATATGGAATATAAACCTGTAATCTAACACTATATAGAGTACAAACCTGTATTCTAACACTATAAGGAGTACAGACCTGTATTCTAACACTATATGGAATATAAACCTGTAATCTAACACTATATAGAGTACAAACCTGTATTCTAACATTATAAGGAGTACAGACCTGTATTCTAACACTATATGGAATATAAACCTGTAATCTAACACTATATAGAGTACAAACCTGTATTCTAACACTATAAGGAGTACAGACCTGTATTCTAACACTATATGGAATATAAACCTGTAATCTAACACTATATAGAGTACAAACCTGTATTCTAACACTATAAGGAGTACAAACCTGTATTCTAACATTATAAGGAGTATAAACCTGTATTCTAACACTATATGGAATATAAACCTGTAATCTAACACTATATAGAGTGCAAACCTGTATTCTAACACTATAAGGAGTACAAACCTATATTCTAACACTATATGGAATATAAACCTGTAATCTAACACTATAAGGAGTACAAACCTGTATTCTAACATTATAAGGAGTACAAACCTGTATTCTAACACTATAAGGAGTACAAACCTGTATTCTAACATTATAAGGAGTACAAACCTGTATTCTAACACTATATGGAATATAAACCTGTAATCTAACACTATATAGAGTGCAAACCTGTATTCTAACACTATAAGGAGTACAAACCTATATTCTAACACTATATGGAATATAAACCTGTAATCTAACACTATAAGGAGTACAAACCTGTATTCTAACACTATAAGGAGTACAAACCTGTATTCTAACATTATAAGGAGTACAAACCTGTATTCTAACATTATAAGGAGTATAAACCTGTATTCTAACACTATATGGAGTGTAAACCTGTAATCTAACACTATATAGAGTACAAACCTGTATTTTAATACTATGAGGAGTACAGGCCTGTATTCTAACACTATATAGAGTACGAACCTATATTCTAACACTCTAAGGGGTACAAATCTATATTCTAACACTACAAGGAATATAAACCTGTATTCTAAGACTATATGGAATATAAACCTGTATCCTAACACTATAAGGAGTATAAACATGTATTGTAACACTATATGCAGTACATACCTGTATTCTAACACTATATAGAGTACGAACCTATATTCTAACACTCTAAGGGGTACAAATCTATATTCTAACACTATAAGGAGTATAAACCTGTATTCTAACACCATAAGGAGTATAAACATGTATTGTAACACTATATGCAGTACATACCTGCATTCTAACACTATATAGAGTACGAACCTATATTCTAACACTCTAAGGGGTACAAATCTATATTCTAACACTATAAGGAGTATAAACCTGTATTCTAACACCATAAGGAGTATAAACATGTATTGTAACACTATATGCAGTACATACCTGCATTCTAACACTATATAGAGTACGAACCTATATTCTAACACTCTAAGGGGTACAAATCTATATTCTAACACTATAAGGAGTATAAACCTGTATTCTAACACCATAAGGAGTATAAACATGTATTGTAACACTATATGCAGTACATACCTGTATTCTAACACTATAAGGAGTACAAACCTGTATTCTAACACTATAAGGTACAAACCTATATTCTAACACTATATGGAATATAAACCTGTATTCTAACACTATATAGAGTACAAACCTGTATTCCAACACTATAAGGAGTACAAACCTGTATTCTAACACTATTTGGAGTACAAATCTGTATTCTAACACTATATGGAATATAAACCTGTATTCTGACGCTTTAAGAAGTGTAAACCTGTATCCTAACACTATAAGGAGTACAGACCTGTATTCTAATACTATAAGGAGTACAAACCTGTATTCTAACACTATATGGAATATAAACCTGTATTCTAACACCATAAGGAGTATAAACCTGTATTCTAACACTATAATGAGTACAAACCTGTATTCTAACACTATATGGAATATAAACCTGTATTCTAACACCATAAGGAGTATAAACCTGTATTCTAACACTATAAGGAGTATAAACCTGTATTGTAACACTATATGCAGTACATACCTGTATTCTAACACTATAAGGAGTACAGACCTGCATTCTAACACTATAAATGTAGTTCTGGGCAGGCAGATTATTTTAGACGGGCTGCTGCAAGGCTGCTTGGGTAAAAGAAGGCGCAGGGCAGTTAGGGAGTGTGGGGTCTTTGGAAGGAAGACAATAGGAACTTATACTGGACCACCAGGAAGCATTGCTCATAATATGTGTATGTGGTGCGTTGGCTGTGCGTAATGTGTGGTGTGTTGACTGTGTGTAATGTATGTGGTGTTTTGACTGTGTGTAATGTGTGTTTGCTCTGTTGTGCCGCTTTCCTGCTTAGCTTTCTGCAGGAAGCAAACAAAAACACACATGTTACACACAACCAGCACACACACACACATGCACTCACAGTAGAGACAGTTAACACACACAAAAGCAAGTACACACATAACAATCATTACACACAGCCATCATATACTTTTGGGTGGGCGAGGGGCAGAGTGAGAGACTATAGGGGTCAGAGGGTGAGACACTCAGGCTTATTCAATAAACTCGAAAATTTACGCAAAGTAAATCCAAATGAAAAAACAAACAAACAAACAACATGTGATTATAGCTGAACTGGAGAAATTTTCTGTGACGGTAGTCACCATCATCTTGGGTTTCATACGGACACTTTATGTAGGACCCTGGGCTACGCCTATATCTAAGTCACCCTCTGCCCATTATAGGTGCAGGGTGTGTATTGTTGTTCTATTGTTATGTTTTGTGTGCTCTCCTGTTCTGCTAATGCTTGCAACCAAGTAGCTGGACTGGCTGTGAGCCTGTACAGCGCCACCTGTTGGTGGCAACACCATTATACACTACCTGAATAGCAAGGCTTGCTAATTTGCATATTCAGGTAGTTATGCATATTGCTAATTCTGAGGGCAAGAGAGATATTTCGTGTTAAATATTGTCTTCCCCGTGCATTTATAAATATGTTATTAGGTTATTATTCCCTGTATGTTTTCTGACATGTTTTGGTTATTTGTATTTTATTAAGTTTGTCACAGCAAGCCTATGTAATAAGCATATGAGTTAGTCCAAAGTAAAAATAAATTCCTGCAGAGGAATAGGCAGAGGGGGCGAAACCTGCCTGGAAGGAGAGCTGCAGAGGAATAGGCAGAGGGGGCGATACCTGCCTGGAAGGAGGGCTGCAGAGGAATAGGCAGAGGGGGCGATACCTGCCTGGAACAAGGACTGCAAAGGAATAGGCAGAGGGGATGATACCTGCCTGGAAGGAGAGCTGCAGCGGAATAGGCAGAGGGGACGATACCTGCCTGGAAGGAGAGCTGCAGAGGAATAGGCAGAGGGGACGATACCTGCCTGGAAGGAAAGCTGCAGAGGAATAGGCAGAGGGGACGGTACCTGCCTCCTGGAAGGAGAGCTGCAGAGGAATAGGCAGAGGGGACGATACCTGCCTCCTGGAAGGAGAGCTGCAGAGGAATAGGCAGAGGGGACGATACCTGCCTGGAAGGAGAGCTGCAGAGGAATAGGCAGAGGGGACGATACCTGCCTGGAAGGAAAGCTGCAGAGGAATAGGCAGAGGGGACGGTACCTGCCTCCTGGAAGGAGAGCTGCAGAGGAATAGGCAGAGGGGACGATACCTGCCTCCTGGAAGGAGAGCTGCAGAGGAATAGGCAGAGGGGGCGATACCTGCCTGGAACAAGGACTGCAAAGGAATAGGCAGAGGGGATGATACCTGCCTGGAAGGAGAGCTGCAGCGGAATAGGCAGAGGGGACGATACCTGCCTGGAAGGAGAGCTGCAGAGGAATAGGCAGAGGGGACGATACCTGCCTGGAAGGAAAGCTGCAGAGGAATAGGCAGAGGGGACGGTACCTGCCTCCTGGAAGGAGAGCTGCAGAGGAATAGGCAGAGGGGACGATACCTGCCTCCTGGAAGGAGAGCTGCAGAGGAATAGGCAGAGGGGACGATACCTGCCTGGAAGGAGAGCTGCAGAGGAATAGGCAGAGGGGACGATACCTGCCTGGAAGGAAAGCTGCAGAGGAATAGGCAGAGGGGACGGTACCTGCCTCCTGGAAGGAGAGCTGCAGAGGAATAGGCAGAGGGGACGATACCTGCCTCCTGGAAGGAGAGCTGCAGAGGAATAGGCAGAGGGGACGATACCTGCCTGGAAGGAGAGCTGCAGAGGAATAGGCAGAGGGGACGATACCTGCCTGGAAGGAAAGCTGCAGAGGAATAGGCAGAGGGGACGGTACCTGCCTCCTGGAAGGAGAGCTGCAGAGGAATAGGCAGAGGGGACGATACCTGCCTCCTGGAAGGAGAGCTGCAGAGGAATAGGCAGAGGGGATGATACCTGCCTGGAAGAAGGGCTGCAGAGGAATAGGCAGAGGGCACGATACCTGCCTGGAAGAAGGGATGCAGCGGAATAGGCAGAGGGGATGATACCTGCCTGGAAGAAGGGCTGCATATGAATAGGCAGAGGAGACAATACCTGCCTGGAAGGAGAGCTGCAGAGGAATAGGTAGAGGGGACGATACCTGCCTGGAAGGAGAGCTGCAGAGGAATAGGCAGAGGGGACGATAGCTGCCTGGAAGGAGAGCTGCAGAGGAATAGGTAGAGGGGACGATACCTGCCTGGAAGAAGGGATGCAGCCTGGTCGAGTGAAAAAGCTCCAGAGAGACCACAGTCAAAATGTCCGGTGCATGTAAGGATTGATGTGTCAAGGCAAGGAGACTGGGCTATCACCTTAGTCCATCAAACAAACAGTTTCTTTTTTAATTTCCTCCCCTCTGCGTGGATTTTCTCTGGATAACATTTTTGATGACACCCTCATCTTTAACAAATTTATAGAATGAAAAGAAAAAATCCTAAAGAAATAAAAAACCCGGTATTCTGCACTTTGCCTTAACACGATATGGCTGTAAATAATAACATCACACAGGACGCAGCAATCCCATAAGACAATCACCGATATGACAGCGTTCGCTGATCCTGGAAACTCAGGAATAATCTGCTGCTGGTCGTCTGCCCCCAAACCAAACACATGGTTTTTCACTAAAGTGAGAAATGTCAGGAATTGTGAGTACATTTCAATATTAAGGCCAAAGTAGCCAAAGTGGAAGCATAAATCTCCAGTTTGGCTACTTTGGACTTGTTTGAAATTGACTTTGAATTTGCGAGAGTTCTAACTGTAGTGAATAACCCTGATCCAGCCCACAGTGAGCCGTGTAAGGTGACCACACTGTGTTGTTGTGATGGTATATACATAGGATGTGACGCAGCAGTCCCCGGCTACACGGATCCATTAGCATGAGTTACAGAGAGGTTTTACGCTGCTCCATCTGTTAAGATGTGGGAGAGGCGCAGTTAGTACAATCCCTGACAGCAAACAATGACAGTGACTGCGAATCGAGAAAGTCTGCTTCATTCCCCGTCACTTACTTCTGACCTGAGGCGGGCTGTATTATCCAGTAATACCGTGCTTGTCAAACAAGTTGTCAAGCAATGCAGGGCTTTAGGATATAATTGCTTGAACATTGGTGAGTTAATTAAACGACTCAGCCGTGTTAAAGGGGGACACTCTGGGGAGGAAAGTGGCAACACCCATTTTAACCCCTTTCCTCCCTTTACTGGTTACATTACAGTAGAGGGATGTACAGTAAGCGCAGTAGGTATACAGTGTATGTATATTATATTTATATAGCGCTAACAGGTGTACTCAGCACTTTACAGGTTACATTACAGTAGAGGGAGGTACAGTAAGTACAGTAGGTATACCGTGTATGTATATTTTATTTATATAGCGCTAACAGGTGTACTCAGCGCTTTACAGGTTACATTACAGTAGAGGGAGGTACAGTAAGTGCAGTAGGTATACAGTGTATGTATATTATATTTATATAGCGCTAACAGGTGTACTCAGCACGTTACAGGTTACATTACAGTAGAGGGAGGTACAGTAAGTGCAGTAGGTATACAGTGTATGTATATTATATTTATATAGCGCTAACAGGTGTACTCAGCACTTTACAGGTTACATTACAGTAGAGGGAGGTACAGTAAGTGCAGTAGGTATACAGTGTATGTATATTATATTTATATAGCGCTAACAGGTGTACTCAGCACTTTACAGGTTACATTACAGTAGAGGGAGGTACAGTATGTGCAGTAGGTATACAGTGTATGTATATTATATTTATATAGCGCTAACAGGCGTACTCAGCACTTTACAGGTTACATTACAGTAGAGGGAGGTACAGTAAGTGCAGTAGGTATACAGTGTATGTATATTATATTTATATAGCGCTAACAGGTGTACTCAGCGCTTTACAGGTTACATTACAGTAGAGGGAGGTACAGTAAGTGCAGTAGGTATACAGTGTATGTATATTTTATTTATATAGCGCTAACAGGTGTACTCAGCACGTTACAGGTTACATTACAGTAGAGGGAGGTACAGTAAGTACAGTAGGTATACCGTGTATGTATATTTTATTTATATAGCTCTTACAGTGTACTCAGCACTTTACAGGTTACATTACAGTAGAGGGAGGTACAGTAAGTGCAGTAGGTATACAGTGTATGTATATTTTATTTATATAGCGCTAACAGGCGTACTCAGCACTTTACAGGTTACATTACAGTAGAGGGAGGTACAGTAAGTGCAGTAGATATACAGTGTATGTATATTATATTTATATAGCGCTAACAGGTGTACTCAGCACTTTACAGGTTACATTACAGTAGAGGGAGGTACAGTAAGTGCAGTAGGTATATACAGTGTATGTATATTTTATTTATATAGCGCTAACAGGTGTACTCAGCACTTTACAGGTTACATTACAGTAGATGGAGGTACAGTAAGTGCAGTAGATATACAGTGTATGTATATTATATTTATATAGCGCTAACAGGTGTACTCAGCAGTTTACAGGTTACATTACAGTAGAGGGAGGTACAGTAAGTGCAGTAGGTATACAGTGTATGTATATTATATTTATATAGCGCTAACAGGTGTACTCAGCACTTTACAGGTTACATTACAGTAGAGGGAGGTACAGTAAGTGCAGTAGGTATACAGTGTATGTATATTTTATTTATATAGCGCCAACAGGTGTACTCAGCACTTTACAGGTTACATTACAGTAGAGGGAGGTACAGTAAGTGCAGTAGGTATACAGTGTATGTATATTATATTTATATAGCGCTAACAGGTGTACTCAGCGCTTTACGGGTTACATTACAGTAGAGGGAGGTACAGTAAGTGCAGTAGGTATACAGTGTATGTATATTTTATTTATATAGCGCTAACAGGTGTACTCAGCATGTTACAGGTTACATTACAGTAGATGGAGGTACAGTAAGTGCAGTAGATATACAGTGTATGTATATTATATTTATATAGCGCTAACAGGTGTACTCAGCACTTTACAGGTTACATTACAGTAGAGGGAGGTACAGTAAGTGCAGTAGGTATATAGTGTATGTATATTATATTTATATAGCGCTAACAGGTGTACTCAGCACTTTACAGGTTACATTACAGTGGAGGGAGGTACAGTAAGTGCAGTAGGTATACAGTGTATGTATATTTTATTTATATAGCACTAACAGGTGTACTCAGCACTTTACAGGTTACATTACAGTAGAGGGAGGTACAGTAAGTGCAGTAGGTATACAGTGTATGTATATTTTATTTATATAGCGCTAACAGGTGTGCTCAGCACTTTACAGGTTACATTACAGTAGAGGGAGGTACAGTAAGTGCAGTAGGTATACAGTGTTTTTATATTTTATTTATATAGCACTAACAGGTGTATTCAGCACTTTACGGGTTACATTACAGTAGAGGGAGGTACAGTAAGTGCAGTATGACGTCATATTCCGGCTCCCAGCCTCACTGTGCGGCGCGCGAGGGAGCTGAGCAGACAGCTCAGAGGAAGTGCTCCCTCGCCAGCCGCCCGTCAGCGCCGCCCAGCAGATCGCCCGCCCAGAGGGCTTGTCAGTTAGCCACAAGGCTAACAAGGCATTTGCCCTGGGCATTTGGGGGCGGCGTTTTTGCCGACCCCTGGAAAATGCCGCCCAAGGCAAATGCCTTGTTTGCCTCGCGGCTAACACGCCCCTGAGTGTGGGTACCTGAGTATATGTGCCAGTGTGTTTATCTGAGAGTGTGTTGGAATGTGTGTATCTGTATGTCAGTGTGCCAGTGTGTGTGTTGCAATGCGTGTATCTGTATGTCAGTGTCTGTAGCTGAGTGTATGCACCAGTGTGTGTATCTGTGTGTGTTGCAAAGTATGTATCTGTATGTCAGTGTCTTTATCTGAGTGTATGTGCCAGTGTGTGTATCTGAGTCTGTGTTGCAATGTGTGTACCTGTGTGTCAGTGTGTGTATCTGTGTTGCAATGTGTGTATCTGTGTGTCAGTGTGTGTGTTTATGCGCCAGTGTGTGTATGTGTTGCAAGGTGTGTATCTGTGTGTCAGTGTGTGTGTTTATGCGCCAGTGTGTATATGTGTTGCAATGTGTGTATCTGTGTGTCAGTGTTTGTGTGTATGCTCCAGCATGTGTATCTGTGTGTGTGTTGTAATGTGTGTATCTGTATGTCAGTGTCAATATCTGAGTGTATGTGCCAGTCTGAGTCTGTGTTGCAATGTGTGTATCTCTGTGTCAGTGTGTGTGTTTATGCGCCAGTGTGTGTATCTGTGTTGCAATGTGTGTACCTGTGTGTCAGTGTGTGTGTTTATGCGCCAGTGTGTGTATCTGTGTTGCAATGTGTGTATCTGTGTGTTAGTGTGTGTGTTTATGCGCCAGTGTGTGTGTCTGAGTCTGTGCTGCAATGTGTGTATCTGTGTGTCTGTGTGCGTTTATGCGCCAGTGTGTGTATCTGAGTCTGTGTTGCAATGTGTGTATCTGTGTGTGTGTTTATGCGCCAGTGTGTGTATATCTGTGTTGCAATGTGTGTATCTGTGTGCCAGTGTGTGTGTATGCGACGGTGTGTGTATCTCTGTGTGTGTTGCAATGTGTGTATCTGTGTGTGAGTGTGTGTGTATGCCACAGTGCGTGTGTCAAGGTGCTCATACATGTTTGGTGTCTGTAAATGTGTGTGTGTTGGGGGGAAGGGGAGGTAGTGGTGCAGTATGCTGAAATGCATTTTGTATGTTGGGATATCTGCTAATTTACAATCTACATTTTAATCTAGATTTACTAAGGTCTGTGAGATACAGCTTTCAGGTCACAGCAACAGATTACATTCTGAGCGCCGCGTAATGGTTTTTACCTGATCTGGCTAAACCTCCTATAAATGTAATATAAGGGAATGTCACCGCCGGCCTCCCCTCTGTTCATTTGTAAAATGCTGTCTGTATACATTGTAATAAAATATATACATGGCTAGGATAAAGCTGCGTGGTCATTGGCTGCTGGAGAATATCTGATAACCAATCATTCTCGTAAAAGATCTACATCCCACTCAGGCCCCCCAGCTGTTTCTCCAGCACCCGTGGCAGACCACTGTACAGCTCAGAGACCAGGTGGAGCACGTTAGGAAGGGCTGTGTGAGTGAACAGAATGCAAACATTTCATAATCCGTATAAACAGACCTCTATCCTGAGACCATTACAAATGGCCCAAACACAGGACTAAAAGCCTTTAGGTTTACAAGCATGTGCTACAAATCACTTTTTACAAGCATTTTCCACCTTCTCCCTTTAATTGCTGGTAATGAGAAGAGCCCACCCCTTTCACGGGCTCTGGGGGTCACACACAACAGGTACAGGAGGTAACCAGAGGGTCTTTATGGCTGGATGTAAGTCGAGCTGATGGCAAGCGAAGCAAGAACCAACCAGAGACCTGGAACTGCAAATTGGCCTCCACTTCTGTAAAGGAGGCCACGCTTTAACCAGCGTTGTAATATATAAAAGTTAATATTATTGGATGAAAAGCAGACACAACCCATCAATGTTCAAACTTTCACACATCGCTGCTGCTGACAAAAACCAAGGTGAAAAAAAACAATAAAAAAAACAAACAAAACATTAAAAGCAATCTAAAACTAAAGATAAAAAATAATAATCTTATTGCTTACAAAGGTAAAAAACAAATAAAACCAATCTTATTGATTACAAAGGTAAAAAACAAATAAAACCAATCTTATTGATTGATTGATGCCAATCAGACAGCCAGAATGCCCAGACGCAGCAGCGTGACACCATATTGGCCTCTTCCGACAAAGAGAGCCGAGCCACGGACCACTGAGGAGCGAATTGGGCTGTGTGTAAACTGATCACTGAAGTGGTAACTGCTATCAGTTTATCTAGAAGATTCACTCATTCTGTGTGAGGAATGGAACTATTACTGGGGGATAACCGACTTAGTCCATAAACCCCCCATTGTGGACACGGGTCTATGGGGTAAGAATTGATCATTCTTCCTGATGAAAGAAGGGTCTGTCTGCAGATATATCTACTAAACAGTGTGTGGCGAAAGTAACCTCACTACTGGTTCTTGGAGGGGCCTTTTTGCCAGCCTCCTGCCCTGCGACTATGGCCCTGGGATGTATTGCCCTTCTAGGAACTGATTTGGGCATAATTGATTTTTATATTGCTGTTTCTGGCCCTTTAATTCCCAGAGAAAGGATTTGTACTTTTAAACTGGCACTTCGGATGCAGTCGAAGTGCCGAAGTCGTCGAAGTGGCCACCATTCGAAAACCGAACACGTGGCGGCGGCCATTTTAACTCATTCGAATGCGGTCAGCGGTGTGTGCAGCCAAATCTATGGAACTGTTTTCGGATACCCAATTGCACGAACACCGCTGACCCGTACCTTCTACTCCACTTCGACACTGCGGCTGGAGACTAAGTCCCGTTCGAAGATTCGAACGCTCATTCGAATGGGACTTAGTCGTTTTCACGGTGTAAAATAGACCGACCGCACAGCCCAAATCCATGGAACTGTTTTGGGCATGAAAATGTGCTTGCGGTCGGTCATAAAGGGACCTCAACCTAACTTTTTAACCCTTGGACGGATTCATGTGATTTTTACATATGTCACTCCCCAAGTTATGCTGATCACAGAAATGTAAGTCTTATTCGTATGTGATGTAAAATCAGAGAGTTATAAAAACTTATAAAAAGTATGATTTTTCAGCTTGGAGATAATTGAGTAGATTCAGTAAGAAACTCAATTATCTCCCAAGCAGAGGGGAAGAGATGTATGGGAGTGTTTGTACTGTATACTACGTGTTTATTGGTTGTTCTGTAAAACCCTGTGGGCGGTCCTGTATGTGTTAAACCTGCATAAAAGAAGGCCCTTTGGTGCCAAGTA
The DNA here is from genome assembly GCF_036172605.1 of Pelobates fuscus. Lineage (NCBI taxonomy): Eukaryota > Metazoa > Chordata > Amphibia > Anura > Pelobatidae > Pelobates > Pelobates fuscus. The sequence goes on from NC_086321.1 coordinate 380,092,751, forward strand.
AACAGAGTTCTTCTTCACCCTCAATCTAAAGTCCTGTCTCTTATTGGGGGAATTGCTATATCACTACAAGGGATTGCTATGCCCTGCATACTCCCTTAGCTAATCACTACTAAGCTCTTAAGAGCTTGTTCCTGTTTTGCTCGCTGAAGGAGTCTACGGTGGTTATGGTGTCTGCTGGAGTGCTTGGAGCCCTCAGGAAGTGCTAGGAGCATCCTTCAAAGGAGGTACCCAGTCAGGGTGCCAGGTGATCCGTTAAACGTTAAAGTGACATATTGGCGGGTTACAGCCTCACAGTGTCTTATGGTGAGACACCTAATGATACATATATCCAGCCGTCTCAAATCCTCATAGATTGTAAGCTTGTTTGAGCTTTCTTTACCTCTCAAATATTTCATTTTGTAGAATTGTAAAGTGCTGCAGAATATATTGGCGATATATATAAAAGCTAATAATAATAATAATAATAATAATACAATTTCTCCTATTGTTATATATGAAATCCAAATAAGACATAAGCCGCATATCACATATTTACAGGAGATTAATAAACCGAGTTTGAATTTGTTTCAAACTCGGTTTATTAATTGAAGAAACATACATTTTGCATTGAGGATTGTTTTTTGTTTTGTCACTTTGTTTTTAGAGATCTGTCTGTAAATCTTTGTAGTTATTGAGAATATCATAGATATTCTTATTATATTATAACACAATACCCAGCTCCCTCGGTGCAGTATCGATGACTTCATATGCCTGTGCTTGAGATTTGACAATATGATATAAGCAAACAATGTTTATGGATATATATACTCTCTAAAACACCAAAAATGGGAAATCGGACAGTATGTTCTTATCTACAAATACAACTGCTCACAATAAATAATTAACGACTTTACATAGGACATAGGCCATGCGTTTAGACTGGAAGAAAGAAGATTTCGTCTAAGGCAAAGGAAAGGTTTTTTTACTGTAAGAACAATAAGGATGTGGAATTCTCTGCCTGAAGAAGTGGTTTTATCAGAGTCCATACAGATGTTCAAACAGCTACTAGATGCATACTTGCAAAAACAGAATATTCAATGATATAATCTTTCAATGTAGGGTAATAACTGCTTGATCCAAGGATAAATCTGACTGCCATTCTGGGGTCAAGAAGGAATTTTTTTCCTAGTTTGTTGCAAAATTGTGCTTCAAACTGGGTTTTTTTTTGCCTTCTTTTGGATCAACAGCAAAAAACAAATGTGAGGAAGGCTGAACTTGATGGACACAAGTCTCTTTTCAGCTATGTAACTATGTAACGATCCTTCGTGACTGGATAATTAACCCCTTAAGGACCAAACTTCTGGAATAAAAGGGAATCATGACATGTCACACATCTCATGTGTCCTTAAGGGGTTAAACTTTGGGGTCTATAGACACAAAAAATAAATAAAAAAATATTACAACGCATGTGTCCCTGGTTATCGGTAATCAGTGAATCAGGAGCAGCGGTCACAGGTACATGATGCCGTTTCAGTGTGAAAATGAAGAATAGCAACTAGTGAATGTTAAATAGCCAAAATTAGCTGATATGAACCAAACGTGAGCATTATTGCCATTTCAATCAGACGGACTTTAAAATAATGTAAATGAACTAATTCATATTTAAGAAGGATTGCTCCTCGGATCTCTGGGTGAATCCAGATACAGGGATGATGTATCATTTTTGTTTTTTATCCGATCTACGGCAGCTTCTAGAAGCCGTCACGGACCCTGGAGTTACTATTAGCCGTATGGTTCTATACCCTACATGGGTCAAAAGTAACCAGAGTTTTCCGTCTGCCCCAAAAAACCTGCGTTTGTGCAGAGAACACCGGGACGGCTTCGTAAAACAGCTTTGCATCTTCTTCATACTACTCCTCCCAGGGTTTTTATGTAGTTGTAAAGAGCTTTTAGTCCCACTGGGCCACAGGCTCTGCCTAAGTGGAGCGTATTGCTAGTGGCATGTGCTGTGTGTCTATTAAGGCTGTTACAATGTACAGAGAGAGTTCCAGTTAACTCTAAATGTTACTTTACAAATATCTGTATCACCAAACATCTAAGAAGCCATCAGATCAGCGCCAAGTCATACGAGAAGGAGAAAACCCATCAATCCCACTTCAGTATGTAGCCGAAGAGGTTATCACACGTTTCCATTTTTTAGTTTATTTCCTAAGCCACAGCTCAACGTCAGAATTTTGCTAATATTCCACAATCGCCAGTTTTGAAGTTTAGAGAATTCCCTCCCTTTAGGCTTTATCCATCAAACAGGGGATTGTGGTGAACTGAAACCCAAATCGCAGCTTTTAGGATTAAATGGTGAAACTCTGATTACTGTGGCGTTGGAACATTTTTCGCCATCCCGCTATTTTCGTGTATGTTTTACCCTTCGATTACATTCACTACAATTCAGTGTTTATTGAATAACCCCATTGTAGTAAAATGTCTCTGACTCCGAAACCCGTGGTAAGTACACAGAAAGACCGTGTGGCCTTCAAGGCACGGCAATATTAACACAATGTTGGTTTACTTGTCCTAAACAGCAAAGAGGCGAAGGACGGGTTGGAAACCTTAACTTAAAAGGAAATTATCTTGAAATGAAGAGCAGTCATAGGTCTATACTCATTGATGTGGTTGCCGGTGGTTTTTCAGATGTGGTTTCTTTGCAACACCGCTTATTACAATTACACACACATCACGGTTTATTATCTGCAATCAAAGAATTTCTCTGTTGGCTCTGTCATATTTGCGCATGCCTTTCAGCCTTGCTTTACTGCACTGCTGAAAAGAGCCAAGAATGTCCACTGCATAGCCCCTTTTTTTCAGCAACCGCAAAAAGCTATATCTGTTTATAGATTAAAAATCTCAAATGTAATAATTCAAGCGAATGTAAAAGGTATTTTCTGTTTAATTGTTTGAAGAAAACTAAGAAATCTTTAAAAATATATTTTTTTATGTAAAGATGTATAAAAAATAATGTAGATTTTTCACACATAGAAAATAAGAGGAAATCTGCCAAATGGGACATTGTGGTTTGCATTTATTAATAAGCAAAGATTAAAAAAATATGTTTAGTGTGTTATTTAGTGACGTGCTGAGGTGGAATTTCTGGAAAAGATCAAAGCGTTTCCTGCCAGACATAAAACAGACAGACAAGAGGTACGAGCCCACTCATACTTAGAATACGGAAACCATTTAATATGGACTCTCTCTTATTCGAGAAAGGCATGTGGACGGCTAGGTTTCTAGCTGTGAAGAAACGTGTTTGAAATGTGCAAAGTGCAGATCGGAGGGAATTAGAGCATGTATTTGCAGCCCTCTTTATATATTATGAAGGCGTGAACCAGACCATTATTAATTTGCCGCATATTCATAGAATGCGATTGGTAAGCTAGAGATTCTAGAAAGGAATATTCAAATACAGTAATTAAACTAGTCAAGGCAGGGGTTCCAGGAATGAAGAGGCGCTAAGGAACAAGGTACGCTGAATATAGAGAGAGATTTCGGCTGTGGACTCGGCTGCAGAAAGCAGTAAAGTCAGGTGGGGTGAGCTGTGACGTCAGTAGAGTCATTTCTGTAATAAACCATCCAGAGGTAGCCTGACACGTTGATTGAACTAGATTGTGATGTCATTCGCTATCATTTTTATCTGAGTGTAATTGAAATTGGAGCAGCTTGTGAATATAGGGTTACCCTGAGTTATAGGTGATTTATTATTCATTCGTGTGGTTTCCACAGCAGTGACTGCTCCCATTTCAAGGGATACTCTAAGTACCATGACCACTTCAGCGATTTGAAATAGTCGTGGTGCCTGGAGTCTGTATGCGCCATGTTTGGGTATGAAACATTGCGCATACAGAGTTTGACCCTTAGCTGTGTCGGCAGGGTCATTAGGGCGTCGTTATCCCGCAGAGTTCTCGTCTGGATAATGCAAATTCTGGGTATATTTTGCACACAGCGTTGCAGCCATTGGAGCGGTCAGCTGATCTCAAGCAATGTAGAAGCAGCAAGTCACAAGCACTGGCTGGGCCATTGGAGCCTGGGGGGACCCGTTACTGAGGTTACTCCTACAGTTACCCCTTTACACTCAATCTTTCACCCATTACTAAGGTTACTCCTACAGTTACCCCTTTACACTCAATCTTTCACCCATTACCGAGGTTACTCCTACAGTTACCCCTTTACACTCAATCTTTCACCCATTACCGAGGTTACTCCTACAGTTACCCCTTTACACTCAATCTTTCACCCATTACCGAGGTTACTCCTACAGTTACCCCCTACAGAAGCCTGGTTGCTAGCCTCCTGCCCTGCGACTATGGCCCCTGGACATATTGTACTGGAAAAACTATATTTGGGCATGTAATAATGTATATTGCTGCTACTGGGCCTTTAAGGGCCATCCGTGGATCTATGGGGACTTTTGGGATACTGTACCTTTAAGACTGTGGAGCGTAGTACAGTAATCCTGCCTTTAATACTTTAATGTCATGTATGTATTATTGTATGCAGTTAACCTGGGTTATATATATATGCAGCATTCATCTGATTGTTCGGTAGAATCACTCCATTCATTGTATTGAGGAAACTACCGAACAACCAGACCACCCAGGACTAAGATGGCCTCCACTTACCGTTTGCAACAATGTTGCAAACGGGTAATTGGCAATCAGTGTAGTGTGGTCTTTGTCCTCTGGGTGGCCGCCATTCGGGAAACAAACACGTGGCGGCGGCCATCTTAAACTACCGAACAGCGGTGTTTTGCCGTCGAGTGTCTGGAACTGGAATCGGACACTCGACTAGGCAAACACCGCTGAGACCTCCAGACTTCCAGGATTTCGTGGGGAAACTACCGAACGGCCCGTCGTTCGGTAGAAAGAAACGTACGAACTAGGGGATTCATGCGAATCCCCCTTAGTCTCTATAACACCAGTAATTCGTCTGTTTCATTCACTTGTTTGTGACCGACCGCAGGGCCAAAATGCATGGAACTGTTTTCGGATACTTTACCCATGCGGTCGGTCAAATCTTTGGAACCTCATATCTCCCGAACCATTCATCCGAATGACCTGATTCTTGAATATGTTGTCCCCCTGAATAAGGGCTATCAGGGGATACCTGTTTTGGAGGTGTAGCATATGTATTTGGGGTACATCCAGGAATTGGGGAAAAGGGTGTACGGTATAATTATATTAAGTGCTAATCTAAGGGGAGGAAATGTGTGGGAGGTACATCCCTGTAATTGGTTAATTTCATCCTCCCCCTGGGAGTGTCCTGTATGTACTTGTTTGTAATAAAAGCCAGACCGGGTGTCCCAGTCCTGAGTTCCTGCTTAACCCTCAAAATGAAGTGTCGTCTCGTTCTTGGGGGGAATTGGATTGTAAGCTGACTGCCAAGAGTGTAAGCGGATTGTATGCTTTTCTTGTTCAGCTGTTCCAGTTCGGAGTGTTATTTCGTATCCAGATCGGGAGTTTGGTGTTCTGCAGTAGCTGTGCCTGTCTCAAGAAAAGGGGATTATCGCCTAAACGGATTTTTCCCCTTTTATGCGGAAACGGTCCGTTACAGTTACCCCTTTACACTCAATCTTTCACCCATTACCAAGGTTACTCCTACAGTTATCCCTTTACACTCAATCTTTCACCCATTACCGAGGTTACTCCTACAGTTACCCCTTTACACTCAATCTTTCACCCATTACCGAGGTTACTCCTACAGTTACCCCTTTACACTCAATCTTTCACCCATTACCAAGGTTACTCCTACAGTTACCCCTTTACACTCAATCTTTCACCCATTACCGAGGTTACTCCTACAGTTACCCCTTTACACTCAATCTTTCACCCATTACCGAGGTTACTCCTACAGTTACCCCTTTACACTCAATCTTTCACCCATTACCAAGGTTACTCCTACAGTTACCCCTTTACACTCAATCTTTCACCCATTACCGAGGTTACTCCTACAGTTACCCCTTTACACTCAATCTTTCACCCATTACCGAGGTTACTCCTACAGTTACCCCTTTACACTCAATCTTTCACCCATTACCAAGGTTACTCCTACAGTTACCCCTTTACACTCAATCTTTCACCCATTACCGAGGTTACTCCTACAGTTACCCCTTTACACTCAATCTTTCACCCATTACTGAGGTTACTCCTACAGTTACCCCTTTACACTCAATCTTTCACCCATTACCGAGGTTACTCCTACAGTTACCCCTTTACACTCAATCTTTCACCCATTACTGAGGTTACTCCTACAGTTACCCCTTTACACTCAATCTTTCACCCATTACTGAGGTTACTCCTACAGTTACCCCTTTACACTCAATCTTTCGCCCATTACCGAGGTTACTCCTACAGTTACCCCTTTACACTCAATCTTTCACCCATTAACAAGGTTACTCCTACAGTTACCCCTTTACACTCAATCTTTCACCCATTACTGAGGTTACTCCTACAGTTACCCCTTTACACTCAATCTTTCACCCATTACCGAGGTTACTCCTACAGTTACCCCTTTACACTCAATCTTTCACCCATTACCGAGGTTATTCCTACAGTTACCCCTTTACACTCAATCTTTCACCCATTACTGAGGTTACTCCTACAGTTACCCCTTTACACTCAATCTTTCGCCCATTACCGAGGTTACTCCTACAGTTACCCCTTTACACTCAATCTTTCACCCATTAACAAGGTTACTCCTACAGTTACCCCTTTACACTCAATCTTTCACCCATTACCAAGGTTACTCCTACAGTTACCCCTTTACACTCAATCTTTCACCCATTACCGAGGTTACTCCTACAGTTACCCCTTTACACTCAATCTTTCACCCATTAACAAGTTTACTCCTACAGTTACCCCTTTACACTCAATCTTTCACCCATTACCAAGGTTACTCCTACAGTTACCCCTTTACACTCAATCTTTCACCCATTACCGAGGTTACTCCTACAGTTACCCCTTTACACTCAATCTTTCACCCATTACTGAGGTTACTCCTACAGTTACCCCTTTACACTCAATCTTTCACCCATTACTGAGGTTACTCCTACAGTTACCCCTTTACACTCAATCTTTCACCCATTACTGAGGTTACTCCTACAGTTAGCCCTTTACACTCAATCTTTCACCCATTACTGAGGTTACTCTTACAGTTACCCCTTTACACTCAATCTTTCACCCATTACCGAGGTTACTCCTACAGTTACCCCTTTACACTCAATCTTTCACCCATTACCGAGGGTACTCCTACAGTTACCCCTTTACACTCAATCTTTCACCCATTACCGAGGTTACTCCTACAGTTCAATCTTTCACCCATTTCTTTTTCTGCTTTTGACCTAAAACAATTTCCAATCATGCCATAAAAAAGGTAAAGCTTCCTTCTCCACTTCACAATCAGGGGACAAGCTGCCATAAACATATCAGCTATTGTAACCATGAATATCCAAATGTGTCAAAAACACCTCCAGACCCAGGGTTGAAGGTAACAGGAGCATAGAAGTACTTGTGGGTTCATGGGCATGTGCGCTATTGTTACCGATGTGATCACCTTGAAAACCCACGGCATATCCGCACTGACTGACCCCCTTTCAGCACTCGGCCCTTTGGGTCATGTTCTGGGGCTTTTCTATGGGAGAACATTTTATCACTATACACAGTGCAAAACGCAATACAAAGAAACTGAGGGCAGAAAAAGTTCCTCTTGGTTACCACAAGCTGAGCCTCAGGTCATACATGATCTTTGACCTTTTTTGCCCATGTTCAATGTGAGCCTTGTTTAGGTTCCTTTGCTGCCATAGGTACAAAAAACAGTGGGGTCAAGAGTCACATTCGACCTTTCAACTGCCTTAAATTAGCTATACTGACTGATCACGTGACATTTCACCGATGTTCATTAGTGGCATTTAGATATGCAGCATATTACGCACAGACACCATTTTTATCTTATACATAGTTTGGGTGATGGATCATGAACTTGTTTGGGTTTTTTTTAAGGTCCATCACATACAATAGGTTGATTATGTGGTGTGAAATTCAATATTTTTTTCTTTGTTTGCCAGAGTTTGAAAAATTCTCAACTTTTGCGACAGTCACAGCTTTGTTTATACTTTCACCACAATTCGGTGTTTAGTTAATAAAGCGCAGGGCGAATATTTGCTCAAAACACGGATTGTGTGGGTGATCTGTAACCAGCACTGGAAGAACTACCACGGTCACAGCTGCATTTTGGTGCGGCCCAACCGTGCAGAGAAACTGCCGGGGCCGCATTGAAGTAGCCCATCGGGTGGCCATGCTCTTGGGGCCACCCAATGGCAATGGATTTTGTGGGGCCCGGTCAGCGCTGATGTCAGAGCTGTGAGGAAGCCGTCACAATAGAGCGCCGTGCAGGAGGAGAGGAGGGAGTCAGAGTGCAAACTCTGTCTCCCATCAGCGTGAGGCAGCCACTGGAACCCAGGTAAATCACTATAAATTTTTTTAACATTTGTGTGTGTGATAGAGAATGTCTGTTTCAGTATATCTGTGTGTGTCTGTATGTATGTGTGTCTGTCTGTCTGTGTCTGTGTGTGTATCTGCATGTATGTGTGTCTGTCTGTATCTATGTCTGTATGTGTGTGTGTGTGTGTCTACATGTCTGTGTGTATGTATGTATGTGTGTGTGTGTGTCTATATGTATCTCTGTGTGTATTTGTATGTATACGTATGTGTCTGTATGTATGTGTGTATGTGTGTGTCTACATGTATGTGTGTCTGTGGCTGTGTGTATCTGTTTGTCTGCATGTGTGTGGGAGGTGAGGGGCGGGGACGTATGGGGTGGAGGGTAGATGTATGGGGGCCCAGGGCAATTTTTGCACTGTTGCCTCGTGGTTTCCTGTAACGCCTCTGGTAACCAGCATACTGATAAAGACACTGATTCAGGAGTTATGGCTGAGAGCCATTACAGGGAAGAGAATAACGTGTTTCAACCAGGTTCTGGTTTGATCGGATATGAAATAAAACACATTTTCAATCTTTCTATCACTCTTCTCTCAAGATTCCTTCTGTCCATTTTTACAGACTTCCTAACGCAATGCTGAGTAATACGGACTCGTATGCAAACATTTGTGAATTACATTCCCCATGGTGTTTGACCAAGGAGCATTATGGGAAATGAAATCCACAAACATGGCGTCCGGCTCCCCAGTATCTGTCCCATATACTATGAAACAGATAATACAGGCTGAGAATCATGATCCCTGTACAAGCACCGGAATTAATACTGAGTTTCTAATTAGAGCATGTAGCACAGCGAAGTAATTCAAATTAACAAGACTCACTGCTTTTCATATTCCCATGTTGTCTGAATTCCTAATTAGGTCTCTGTGTGGTTACCGAAGATGTTCAAGTTCTCTTATGCTCCCTCCTCCGTATTGCCACCGACAGGCTCACCTCCCTGCTCCTACCTAGTCCAAACAAACTGCAGAATGACCAATTAGGGGACTAAATTAAAATCATTTCAAGACTAAGAGCACCAATCCCCCGATACACTCCCAGTACCATTACTGAACATCTATAGAATGTCTGAACATCATAGAACATCTATAGAATGAGTACACCCCAATATTATCATAGAACGTCTATAGAATGAGTACACACAATATTATCATAGCATGAGCACACCCCAATATTATCATAGAACGTCTATAGAATGAGTACACCCCAATATTATCATAGAACGTCTATAGAATGAGTACACCCAATATTATCATAGCATGAGCACACCCCAATATTATCATAGAATGTCTAAAGAATGAGCACACCCCAATACTATCATAGAATGAGTACACCCTAATATTATCATAGAATGTCTATAGAATACGTACACCCCAATGTTATCATAGAATGAGCACACCCTAATATTATCATAGAACGTTTATAGAATGAGTGCACCCCAATATTATCATAGAACCTCTATAGAATGAGTACACCCCAATATTATCATAGAATGAGTACACCCCAATATTATCATAGAACGTCTATAGAACGAGTAAACCCCAATATTATCATAGAATGAGTACACCCCAATATTATCATAGAACGTCTATAGAATGAGCACACCCCAATACTATCATAGAATGAGCACACCCCAATATTATCATAGAACGTCTATAGAATGAGCACACCCCAATACTATCATAGAATGAGCACACCCCAATATTATTATAGAACGTCTATAGAATGAGTACATCCCAATATTATCATAGAATGAGAACACCCCAATATTATCATAGAACCTCTACATAATGAGCACACCCCAATATTATCATAGAACGTCTATAGAATGAGTACACCCCAATATTATCATAGAATGAGCACATCCCAATATTATCAGAGAATGCGCACACCCCAATATTATCATAGAACGTCTATAGAATGAGCACACCCAATATTATCATAGAATGAGCACACCCCAATACTATCATAGCATGAGCACACCCCAATATTATCATAGAACCTCTACATAATGAGCACACCCCAATATTATCATAGAAATTCTATCATAGAATGAGCACACCCAATATTATCATAGAATGAGCACATCCCAATATTATCAGAGAATGAGCAAACCCCAATATTATCATAGAACCTCTATAGAATGAGTACACCCCAATATTATCATAGAACCCCTATAGAATGAGTATGTAACGGATCGCCTGGCACCCCGACTGGGTACCTCCGTTAATGGATGCTCCTAGCGCTTCCTGAGGACTCCAAGCACTCTGGCAGACACCACAATCACCGAATCTGAGAAGCATATGAATCCTCTCAAGCCTCTGAATGCTGTAGACAGTTGAATAGGAACCATACGAATAGGTTTGCACTCCTAGCAGTCAAACTGGAACAGCATGCAATATATCCTTCCCCCAATTATGAGACGACACTTCACTTTGAGGGTAAAACAGGAACTCTGGACTGGCTCATCCAGCCTGGCTTTTATTTCCAACTCACACATACAGGCCACACCCAGGGGGAGGCATAAAAGAACCAATGACATAAATGTTACCTCCCACACATCCCCTCCCCTTAGTGTGACACATAATCCCATTATGCATACAGTTTAAAATATACTTTTACACAACTTTCCTAACTCTAAAACCATACATCACATTCACATAAAAATACATATCCACAATCAATCCATTCAGGGGAACAACATATTAAAAAATGGCATGGATCAGACCAGGGGTTCAAAAGTTAGTAAAGTATCTTTTAAAACCCCTAGCTTCCCAGCTCAGACAGAGCCTTCTCTGTGCTGGAGAAGTAATCTAATTATCTCCAGCCCAGAGACAGACTCCATTAACCACATGGTTACAGAAAGACATAAAACACTTTAAAATACAGAAAGTTACTTTTTAACCATAACACACAGACATTTCACATATCCCCAGATAGCTGGGATCTGAGTGCACAAAACTACCGAATAGCGCGCAGATCCTATTCACACAGTACAATTGCCATGGAGCTAAAGTCTTTCCCATAGTCTTTCACTATATGTATAGGCTCCATGGTATAGCTATCTGGGGTATCACATTCCCATGAAGTCTGGTCCATAGTCCAAAGGCAAGAGGCAGGCAAGCAGCCCCCTCCAAGGACACGTGGCGAGGTCGGTTTCGCCACACTTCTCCCCTTTTCCAAATAGACTAATAGGGTGTCTGACCTTCTGCCGGTCAGTGCCCTGGTTAGTCCAGCAGCCCACCCACAAAACAGAAACAGCAGTACAGCCCACCCACAATAAACGGTTACTACACCTGGGTAAGGGAGAATCTGGTCCATGTCCAGGTGCCTTACCACGGCTGTGTGGGGGACTGGTAGGCTGCCTTGGTGGGTTGCTGAGGGGGCAGAGACCAGCGGTACTCTGTCCTGGTGCCCGCACTACCACGGGAGTAGTCTGGTTGGAGCCTGGTTGCTGGAGACTGACTGTCTCCCCTTTAGGTGCATAGCTCGGCTGCCGGAGGGAGAGACCGACTGTCTCCCCTTTGGATACACCGCTCTGTGGCTGGGGGACAGGACCGACCGTCCCTACCCCTTGTGCTGTAAGTGCAGAGACTACGGTCCCATCTGCACAGTTGTGGGGCTTAACATCTCCCCTTGGTGGGTTAGGCTGCCGTTGGAGAGAGGGTGTAACAAGCTCCTCTCTCTGGACGGTGAACTGCCGCTGGGGAGAGGGGTTAGCAGGCTCCTCTCCCTGCCACTCTCTCTGCTGGTGGAAAGGGAGACCAGCTGTCTCCCCTTTCATTCTCTTGTCCTGCTGCTGGGGTGCGAGACTGACTGTCTCTGCTCCCTGCAGGACACACTGCCGCTGGGGAGGATGGATGACACCATCAGCTCCCTGGGGTACACACTGCCGCTGGTGAGGAAGGACGGCACCATCAGCTCCCTGGGGTACACACTGCCGCTTGGGAGGAAGGACGGCACCTTCTGCTCCCTGGGTTACACACTGCCGCTGGGGAGGAAGGACTGCACCTTCTGCTCCCTGGGACACACACTGCCGCTGGGGAGGACGGACGACACCATCAGCTCCCTGGGTTACACACTGCCGCTGGGGAGGAAGGACTGCACCTTCTGCTCCCTGGGACACACACTGCCGCTGGGGAGGACGGACGACACCATCAGCTCCCTGGGGTACACACTGCCACTGGGGAGGAAGGACTACACCTTCTGCTCCCTGGGATGCACACTGCCGCTGGGGAGGAAGGACTACACCTTCTGCAACCTGGGGTACACACTGCCACTGGGGAGGAAGGACTACACCTTCTGCTCCCTGGGGTACACACTGCCGCTGGGGAGGAAGGACTACACCTTCTGCTCCCTGGGGTACACACTGCCGCTGGGGAGGAAGGACTACACCTTCTGCTCCCTGGGGTACACACTGCCGCTGGGGAGGAAGGACTGCACCTTCTGCTCCCTGGGACACACACTGGCGCTGGGGAGGACGGACGACACCATCAGCTCCCTGGGGTACACACTGCCGCTGGGGAGGAAGGACTGCACCTTCTGCTCCCTGGGACACACACTGCCGCTGGGGAGGACGGACGACACCATCAGCTCCCTGGGGTACACACTGCCGCTGGGGAGGAAGGACTGTACCTTCTGCTCCCTGGGACACACACTGCCGCTGGGGAGGAAGGACGGTACCTTCTGCTCCCTGGGGTACACACTGCCGCTGGGGAGGAAGGACGGCACCTTCTGCTCCCTGGGTTACACACTGCCGCTGGGGAGGACGGACGACGCCATCAGCTCCCTGGGGTATGCACTGCCGCTGGGGAGGAAGGACGATACCTTCTGCTCCCTGGGACACACACTGCCGCTGGGGAGGACGGACGACACCATCAGCTCCCTGGGGTACACACTGCCACTGGGGAGGAAGGACTACACCTTCTGCTCCCTGGGATGCACACTGCCGCTGGGGAGGAAGGACTACACCTTCTGCAACCTGGGGTACACACTGCCACTGGGGAGGAAGGACTACACCTTCTGCTCCCTGGGGTACACACTGCCGCTGGGGAGGAAGGACTACACCTTCTGCTCCCTGGGGTACACACTGCCGCTGGGGAGGAAGGACTACACCTTCTGCTCCCTGGGGTACACACTGCCGCTGGGGAGGAAGGACTGCACCTTCTGCTCCCTGGGACACACACTGGCGCTGGGGAGGACGGACGACACCATCAGCTCCCTGGGGTACACACTGCCGCTGGGGAGGAAGGACTGCACCTTCTGCTCCCTGGGACACACACTGCCGCTGGGGAGGACGGACGACACCATCAGCTCCCTGGGGTACACACTGCCGCTGGGGAGGAAGGACTGTACCTTCTGCTCCCTGGGACACACACTGCCGCTGGGGAGGAAGGACGGTACCTTCTGCTCCCTGGGGTACACACTGCCGCTGGGGAGGAAGGACGGCACCTTCTGCTCCCTGGGTTACACACTGCCGCTGGGGAGGACGGACGACGCCATCAGCTCCCTGGGGTATGCACTGCCGCTGGGGAGGAAGGACGATACCTTCTGCTCCCTGGGACACACACTGCCGCTGGGGAGGACGGACGACACCATCAGCTCCCTGGGGTACACACTGCCGCTGGGGAGGAAGGGCTGCGCCTTCAGCTCCCTGGGACTTACTCTGCCGCTGGGGAGGAAGGACGACACCTTCAGCTCCCTGGGATTCCTTTTTGGCCAAATCTACTAGGGATTGCAGGTACTCTCCTACTAGTTTCCTGGCGAGCTGCACGGCTCTCTCCGGGGGGTTGGGTCCATAGCCAGACAGCACCTCATTGACCTCTCTGTCAAACTCCTCCAGAGTGTAGTCATATGCCATGCTTGCTCTGCTGAAGTTGATTCTTTTGTAGATAGGGTCGCTGTACGGGTACTAGCGTTGCCCTCAATTTGTAATCCACGGAAATGGTGTTTCCTGTAGCTGTCCTTCTCGCTGTAGGAACGATCCCGCCGCTTGCCACCAATTGTAACGGACCGTTTCACTTACAAGAGGATAAAATCCGTTTAGGCGATAATCCCCTTTTTGAGAGACAGGCACAGCTACTGCAGAACACCAAACTCCCGAACTGGATACAAGATAACACTCCGAACTGGAACAGCTGAACAAGAAAAGCATACAATCCGCTTACACTCCTGGCAGTCAGCTTACAATCCAATTCCCCCCAAGAACGAGACGACACTTCATTTTGAGGGTTAAACAGGAACTCTGGACTGGCTCATCCAGCCTGGCTTTTATTTCCAACTCACACATACAGGCCACACCCAGGGGGAGGCATAAAAGAACCAATGACATAGATGTTACCTCCCACACATCCCCTCCCCTTAGTGTGACACATAATCCCATTATGCATACAGTTTAAAATATACTTTTACACAACTTTCCTAACTCTAAAACCATACATCACATTCACATAAAAATACATATCCACAATCAATCCATTCAGGGGAACAACATATTAAAAAATGGCATGGATCAGACCAGGGGTTCAAACGTTAGTAAAGTATCTTTTAAAACCCCTAGCTTCCCAGCTCAGACAGAGCCTTCTCTGTGCTGGAGAAGTAATCTAATTATCTCCAGCCCAGAGACAGACTCCATTAACCACATGGTTACAGAAAGACATAAAACACTTTAAAATACAGAAAGTTACTTTTTAACCATAACACACAGACATTTCACATATCCCCAGATAGCTGGGATCTGAGCGCACAAAACTACCGAATAGCGCGCAGATCCTATTCACACAGTACAATTGCCATGGAGCTAAAGTCTTTCCCATAGTCTTTCACTATATGTATAGGCTCCATGGTATAGCTATCTGGGGTATCACATTCCCATGAAGTCTGGTCCATAGTCCAAAGGCAAGAGGCAGGCAAGCAGCCCCCTCCAAGGACACGTGGCGAGGTCGGTTTCGCCACAGAGTACATCCCAATATTATCATAGAACCCCTATAGAATGAGTACACCCCAATATTATCATACAACCCCTATAGAATGAGTACACCCCAATATTATCATAGAACCTCTATAGAATGAGTACACCCCAATATTATCATAGAACCCCTATAGAATGAGTACACCCCAATATTATCATAGAACCTCTATAGAATGAGTACACCCAATATTATCATAGAACCTCTATAGAATGAGTACACCCCAATATTATCATAGAACATCTATAGAATGAGTACACCCAAATATTATCATAGAACCTCTATAGAATGAGTACACCCCAATATTATCATAGAACCTCTATAGAATGAGTTCATCCCAATATTATCATAGAACATCTATAGAATGAGTACACCCCAATATTATCATAGAACCTCTATAGAATGAGTACACCCCAATATTATCATAGAACCTCTATAGAATGAGTTCATCCCAATATTATCATAGAACCTCTATAGAATGAGTATACCCCAATATTATCATAGAACATCTATAGAATGAGTATACCCCAATATTACCATAGAACCCCTATAGAATGAGTATACCCCAATATTATCATAGAACGTCTATAGAATGAGTACACCCAATATTATCATAGAATGAGCACACCCCAATACTATCATAGCATGAGCACACCCCAATATTATCATAGAACCTCTACATAATGAGCACACCCCAATATTATCATAGAACGTCTATAGAATGAGCAGACCCCAATTCTATCATAGAATGAGCACACCCAATATTATCATAGAATGAGCACATCCCAATATTATCAGAGAATGAGCAAACCCCAATATTATCATATAACCCCTATAGAATGAGTACACCCCAATATTATCATAGAACCTCTATAGAATGAGTACACCCAATCTTATCATAGAACCTCTATAGAATGAGTACACCCCAATATTATCATAGAACATCTATAGAATGAGTACACCCCAATATTATCATAGAACCTCTATAGAATGAGTACACCCAATATTCTAAAAGAACCTCTATAGAATGAGTACACCCCAATATTATCATAGAACATCTATAGAATGAGTACACCCCAATATTATCATAGAACCTCTATAGAATGAGTACACCCCAATATTATCATAGAACCTCTATAGAATGAGTTCATCCCAATATTATCATAGAACATCTATAGAATGAGTACACCCCAATATTATCATAGAACATCTATATAATGAGTACACCACAATATTACCATACAACCCCTATAGAATGAGTATACCCCAATATTATCATAGAACGTCTATAGAATGAGCACACCCAATATTATCATAGAATGAGCACACCCCAATACTATCATAGCATGAGCACACCCCAATATTATCATAGAAACTCTACATAATGAGCACACCCCAATATTATCATAGAACGTCTATAGAATGAGCAGACCCCAATTCTATCATAGAATGAGCACACCCAATATTATCATAGAATGAGCACATCCCAATATTATCAGAGAATGAGCAAACCCCAATATTATCATAGAACCTCTATAGAATGAGTACACCCCAATATTATCATAGAACCTCTATAGAATGAGTACACCCCAATATTATCATAGAACCCCTATAGAATGAGTACATCCCAATATTATCATAGAACCCCTATAGAAGGAGTACACCCCAATATTATAATACAACCCCTATAGAATGAGTACACCCCAATATTATCATAGAACCTCTATATAATGAGTACACCCCAATATTATCATAGAACCCCTATAGAATGAGTACACACCAATATTATCATAGAACCTCTATAGAATGAGTACACCCAATATTATCATAGAACCTCTATAGAATGAGTACACCCTAATATTATCATAGAACATCTATAGAATGAGTACACCCCAATATTATCATAGAACCTCTATAGAATGAGTACACCCCAATATTATCATAGAACCTCTATAGAATGAGTTCATCCCAATATTATCATAGAACCTCTATAGAATGAGTACACCCCAATATTATCATAGAACATCTATAGAATGAGTACACCCCAATATTATCATAGAACCTCTATAGAATGAGTACACCCCAATATTATCATAGAACCTCTATAGAATGAGTACACCCCAATATTATCATAGAACCTCTATAGAATGAGTTCATCCCAATATTATCAGAGAAAAATCTATAGAATGAGTACACCCCAATATTATCATAGAACCCCTATAGAATGAGTATACCCCAATATTATCATAGAACCTCTATAGAATGAGTACACCCCAATATTATCATAGAACCTCTATAGAATGAGTACACCCCAATATTATCATAGAACCTCTATAGAATGAGTACACCCCAATATTATCATAGAACCTCTATAGAATGAGTACACGCCAATATTATCATAGAACCTCTATAGAATGAGTACACCCCAATATTATCATAGAACCTCTATAGAATGAGTACACCCCAATATTATCATAGAACCTCTATAGAATGAGTACACCCCAATATTATCATAGAACCTCTATAGAATGAGCACACCCCAATATTATCATAGAACCTCTATAGAATGAGTACACCCCAATATTATCATAGAACATCTATAGAATGAGTACACCCCAATATTATCATAGAACATCTATTGAATGAGTTCATCCCGATATTTATCATAGAACATCTATAGAATGAGTACACCCAAATATTATCATAGAACCTCTATAGAATGAGTATACCCCAATATTATCATAAAACCTCTATAGAATGAGTACACCCCAATATTATCGTAGAACCCCTATAGAATGAGTACACCCCAATATTATCATAGAACGTCTATAGAATGAGCACACCCCAATATTATCATAGAACCTCTATAGAATGAGTACACCCCAATATTATCATAGAACATCTATAGAATGAGTACACCCCAATATTATCATAGAACCTCTACAGAATGAGTTCATCCCAATATTATCATAGAACATCTATAGAATGAGTACACCCCAATATTATCATAGAACCTCTATAGAATGAGTACACCCCAATATTATCAAAGAACGTCTATAGAATGAGCACACCCCAATATTATCATAAAACGTCCATAGAATGAGCACACAACAATAACACACTCCCAATACCATTATATAGCATCTATAGAATGAGTAGACTCCAATCCCATTATAGAATGTCTATAGAATGAGTACACTCCAATCCCATTATAGAATGTCTATAGAATGAGTACACTCCAATCCCATTATACAATGTCTATAGAATGAGTACACTCCAATCCCATTATAGGATGGCTATAGAATGAGTACACTCCAATCCCATTATAGAATATCTATAGAATGAGTACACTCCAATCCCATTATAGAATGTCTATAGAATGAGTACACCCCAATCCCATTATAGAATGTCTATAGAATGAGTAGACTCCAATCCCATTATAGAATGTCTATAGAATGAGTACACCCCAATCCCATTATAGAATGTCTATAGAATGAGTACACCTCAATCCCATTATAGAATGTCTATAGAATGAGTACACCCCAATCCCATTATAGAATGTCTATAGAATGAGTACACCTCAATCCCATTATAGAATGTCTATAGAATGAGTAGACTCCAATCCAATTATAGAATGTCTATAGAATGAGTACACCCCAATCCCATTATAGAATGTCTATAGAATGAGTACACCTCAATCCCATTATAGAATGTCTATAGAATGAGTAGACTCCAATCCAATTAAAGCATGTCTATAGAATGAGTACACTCCAATCCCATTATAGCATGTCTATAGAATGAGTACACCTCAATCCCATTATAGAATGTCTATAGAATGAGTACACCCCAATCCCATTATAGAATGTCTATAGAATGAGTAGACCCCAATCCCATTATAGAATGTCTATAGAATGAGTAGACTCCAATCCCATTATAGAATGTCTATAGAATGAGTAGACTCCAATCCCAACATAGAATGTCTATAGAATGAGTACACCTCAATCCCATTATAGAATGTCTATAGAATGAGTACACTCCAATCCCATTATAGAATGTCTATAGAATGAGTACACCTCAATCCCATTATAGAATGTCTATAGAATGAGTACACCCCAATCCCATTATAGAATGTCTATAGAATGAGTACACCCCAATCCCATTATAGAATGTCTATAGAATGAGTACACTCCAATCCCAACATAGAATGTCTATAGAATGAGTACACCTCAATCCCATTATAGCATGTCTATAGAATGAGTACACCTCAATCCCATTATAGAATGTCTATAGAATGAGTACACCCCAATCCCACTATAGAATGTCTATAGAATGAGTACACCCCAATCCCATTATAGAATGTCTATAGAATGAGTACACTCCAATCCCATTATAGAATGTCTATAGAATGAGTACACCTCAATCCCATTATAGAATGTCTATAGAATGAGTACACCCCAATCCCATTATAGAATGTCTATAGAATGAGTACACCCCAATCCCATTATAGAATGTCTATAGAATGAGTACACTCCAATCCCATTATAGAATGTCTATAGAATGAGTACACCCCAATCCCATTATAGAATGTCTATAGAATGAGTAGACTCCAATCCCATTATAGAATGTCTATAGAATGAGTACACCCCAATCCCATTATAGCATGTCTATAGAATGAGTAGACCCCAATCCCATTATAGAATGTCTATAGAATGAGTAGATCCCAATCCCATTATAGAATGTCTATAGAATGAGTAGACTCCAATCCCATTATAGAATGTCTATAGAATGAGTAGACTCCAATCCCATTATATAATGTCTATAGAATGAGTATACCTCAATCCCATTATAGAATGTCTATAGAATGAGTAGACCCCAATCCCATTATAGAATGTCTATAGAATGAGTACACCCCAATATTATCATAGAACCTCTATAGAATGAGTACACCCCAATATTATCATAGAACCTCTATAGAATGAGTACACCCCAATATTATCATAGAACCTCTATAGAATGAGTTCATCCCAATATTATCAGAGAAAAATCTATAGAATGAGTACACCCCAATATTATCATAGAACCCCTATAGAATGAGTATACCCCAATATTATCATAGAACCTCTATAGAATGAGTACACCCCAATATTATCATAGAACCTCTATAGAATGAGTACACCCCAATATTATCATAGAACCTCTATAGAATGAGTACACCCCAATATTATCATAGAACCTCTATAGAATGAGTACACGCCAATATTATCATAGAACCTCTATAGAATGAGTACACCCCAATATTATCATAGAACCTCTATAGAATGAGTACACCCCAATATTATCATAGAACCTCTATAGAATGAGTACACCCCAATATTATCATAGAACCTCTATAGAATGAGCACACCCCAATATTATCATAGAACCTCTATAGAATGAGTACACCCCAATATTATCATAGAACATCTATAGAATGAGTACACCCCAATATTATCATAGAACATCTATTGAATGAGTTCATCCCGATATTTATCATAGAACATCTATAGAATGAGTACACCCAAATATTATCATAGAACCTCTATAGAATGAGTATACCCCAATATTATCATAAAACCTCTATAGAATGAGTACACCCCAATATTATCGTAGAACCCCTATAGAATGAGTACACCCCAATATTATCATAGAACGTCTATAGAATGAGCACACCCCAATATTATCATAGAACCTCTATAGAATGAGTACACCCCAATATTATCATAGAACATCTATAGAATGAGTACACCCCAATATTATCATAGAACCTCTACAGAATGAGTTCATCCCAATATTATCATAGAACATCTATAGAATGAGTACACCCCAATATTATCATAGAACCTCTATAGAATGAGTACACCCCAATATTATCAAAGAACGTCTATAGAATGAGCACACCCCAATATTATCATAAAACGTCCATAGAATGAGCACACAACAATAACACACTCCCAATACCATTATATAGCATCTATAGAATGAGTAGACTCCAATCCCATTATAGAATGTCTATAGAATGAGTACACTCCAATCCCATTATAGAATGTCTATAGAATGAGTACACTCCAATCCCATTATACAATGTCTATAGAATGAGTACACTCCAATCCCATTATAGGATGGCTATAGAATGAGTACACTCCAATCCCATTATAGAATATCTATAGAATGAGTACACTCCAATCCCATTATAGAATGTCTATAGAATGAGTACACCCCAATCCCATTATAGAATGTCTATAGAATGAGTAGACTCCAATCCCATTATAGAATGTCTATAGAATGAGTACACCCCAATCCCATTATAGAATGTCTATAGAATGAGTACACCTCAATCCCATTATAGAATGTCTATAGAATGAGTACACCCCAATCCCATTATAGAATGTCTATAGAATGAGTACACCTCAATCCCATTATAGAATGTCTATAGAATGAGTAGACTCCAATCCAATTATAGAATGTCTATAGAATGAGTACACCCCAATCCCATTATAGAATGTCTATAGAATGAGTACACCTCAATCCCATTATAGAATGTCTATAGAATGAGTAGACTCCAATCCAATTAAAGCATGTCTATAGAATGAGTACACTCCAATCCCATTATAGCATGTCTATAGAATGAGTACACCTCAATCCCATTATAGAATGTCTATAGAATGAGTACACCCCAATCCCATTATAGAATGTCTATAGAATGAGTAGACCCCAATCCCATTATAGAATGTCTATAGAATGAGTAGACTCCAATCCCATTATAGAATGTCTATAGAATGAGTAGACTCCAATCCCAACATAGAATGTCTATAGAATGAGTACACCTCAATCCCATTATAGAATGTCTATAGAATGAGTACACTCCAATCCCATTATAGAATGTCTATAGAATGAGTACACCTCAATCCCATTATAGAATGTCTATAGAATGAGTACACCCCAATCCCATTATAGAATGTCTATAGAATGAGTACACCCCAATCCCATTATAGAATGTCTATAGAATGAGTACACTCCAATCCCAACATAGAATGTCTATAGAATGAGTACACCTCAATCCCATTATAGCATGTCTATAGAATGAGTACACCTCAATCCCATTATAGAATGTCTATAGAATGAGTACACCCCAATCCCACTATAGAATGTCTATAGAATGAGTACACCCCAATCCCATTATAGAATGTCTATAGAATGAGTACACTCCAATCCCATTATAGAATGTCTATAGAATGAGTACACCTCAATCCCATTATAGAATGTCTATAGAATGAGTACACCCCAATCCCATTATAGAATGTCTATAGAATGAGTACACCCCAATCCCATTATAGAATGTCTATAGAATGAGTACACTCCAATCCCATTATAGAATGTCTATAGAATGAGTACACCCCAATCCCATTATAGAATGTCTATAGAATGAGTAGACTCCAATCCCATTATAGAATGTCTATAGAATGAGTACACCCCAATCCCATTATAGCATGTCTATAGAATGAGTAGACCCCAATCCCATTATAGAATGTCTATAGAATGAGTAGATCCCAATCCCATTATAGAATGTCTATAGAATGAGTAGACTCCAATCCCATTATAGAATGTCTATAGAATGAGTAGACTCCAATCCCATTATATAATGTCTATAGAATGAGTATACCTCAATCCCATTATAGAATGTCTATAGAATGAGTAGACCCCAATCCCATTATAGAATGTCTATAGAATGAGTAGACTCAAATCCCATTAGAGAATGTCTATAGAATGAGTAGACTCCAATCCCATTATAGAATGTCTATAGAATGAGTAGACCCCAATCCCATTATAGAATGTCTATAGAATGAGTACACCCCAATCCCATTATAGAATGTCTATAGAATGAGTAGACTCCAATCCCATTATAGAATGTCTATAGAATGAGTACACTCCAATCCCATTATAGAATGTCTATAGAATGAGTACACTCCAATCCCATTATAGAATGTCTATAGAATGAGTACACTCCAATCCCATTACAGAATGTCTATAGAATGAGTACACTCGAATCCCATTATAGAATGTCTATAGAATGAGTACACTCCAATCCCATTACAGAATGTCTATAGAATGAGTACACTCCAATCCCATTATAGAATGTCTATAGAATGAGTACACCTCAATCCCATTATAGAATGTCTATAGAATGAGTACACTCCAATCCCATTACAGAATGTCTATAGAATGAGTACACTCGAATCCCATTATAGAATGTCTATAGAATGAGTACACTCCAATCCCATTATAGAATGTCTATAGAATGAGTACACTCCAATCCCAATATACGTAGAATGTCTATAGAATGAGTACACCCCAATCCCATTATAGAATGTCTATAGAATGAGTACACCCCAATCCCATTATAGAATGTCTATAGACATTGGAGAAGTTTTATAATTTTAAATTTACTGAGTGAATAAACCTGAATATATTTGTCAGAATTTCAGTTTATACTGTAGTTATCACTAATTTGTACACACTCTGTTGACAGTAGAGAATAGATGTAATCGTCTAACAGTTTCCAGTGGAATTTATTGATGAAATCTTCATAACGTGATGATGTCGGCAGAGAGTTTTCAATCCTAATTTAGCAATGTGGATTTTCTATTCCCCACAACACAGAGCATAGTAAAACAAATGATGTGACCTACTCCCAACCTACGTTCCAATTTGGGGGGGAAATACTTCCAAAACAAAGAGTTACAAACATAATAAAAAACGGCATTCATTTCTGGAATTAACCGCTTTCGTTCTCGCTAACACTAACAAAACTCTTTACTGGGTTTCCGAATGTAGGACAAGGACTTATTTTTAATTTTGTTTGTTTACGCCGTTATTTCACCTAGACAAAACATCTGGCTGCTATAGCTTCACACTTGTCAACGCTTTTTTGCAAACCCAAAAGATCATTGGAATGCTAACAAAGTCTTCTTGCTGGTATAGCAACAAACACAATCCATTTAACAGAGCCATCTACTGGGTCACATGGCTAGAGGTTAGAATTAATCTGGCCCGACAAAAACAAGTATCAGGCACATTGCGACAGTATAATGTAATTATTCATATGAAAAGTCCGGGCATTCAAATTAAATAGTGATGTTCCAATGACAGCTAATATTCATTAAAAATGTAAAATGTTTTATTCTGAAGATTAGTTGCAATGTCACCTTTAACGGGGATATTTATTAAACTCAGACTTTTTGTGAATTCCTAATGGCAAAACCGAGGCAAAAATTGGTCAACTGTAAGTATGGTATAGTTGGACATGTTTTTCGAGATCAGCTATTTTTGCCAGTTATTCTGTTTGGATTTAATTTTGTTTATTGAGTTTATTGAATAACCCTGTGAGTAACTGCATTATTATACTCTGAGATTACATTCTAAGGAGATTATAGTCAGATTACTAAAACTGCTGGCCTTGTTTTTCCAATGACAACTCTTATATTTATAAACACTTTGTTCTAAATTTGTGGCGTTAGTAGGTGATGGAAGGTGGATTCGCTTAGTACCCAAAC
The DNA here is from genome assembly GCF_036172605.1 of Pelobates fuscus. Lineage (NCBI taxonomy): Eukaryota > Metazoa > Chordata > Amphibia > Anura > Pelobatidae > Pelobates > Pelobates fuscus. Next base: position 380,117,828 of record NC_086321.1, read on the forward strand.
GTACTGTACCTTTAAAAGCATCAATGTCGGTGATAAAATATGCAGATATTCTAGATGGAAGAACTACAAGCATATGTAGAGATCAAGAGAGCACTACTATATAATTTGTTGGTTATTATAGAATTACTATGTGGTGATTTGAACTAATGTCATTTAACAAGAATCTGTCACTTGTCTGAATTTATTGGGACCAGAAAATAGCTATTGGGTGTGTACAACTTGTATTACAAAAATTATATTTCTCATTTTATATTTTTTACTCACATAAAATGACATAATTTGCTGGCCAACTTTGGGGCAAACATTGCAAATACTGGAGAAATTCTAAACGCTCATGATGCAGTGTGGGATTTATGCATGCTCCTGAGCCCAGTCCAATACTGGGATGTAATGATGTACAATTCTGTGTTTCTGTACATATAGTTTTATAATGAACCGCTACAGTAAAATAAAATAAAAGAAGACTGTGGGCTTGGAGGGAGTGCCAAGCAAGTGAAGGTACATACTGTCAGGTTGGCTGAACCTGTAGGCAGTCTGCACAGAGTCTATGGTTGTGAACCAACTGCCCATCGATTATAGTCAGTTTATTGTAAATTGTAGAAAAAGCTTTAAAGGAAAACTCGTGAAAAGTCTTGAATCCAGCACCGTTTAGCTCTGCCATTGCCTTTCCACTTCTCTCACATTCTTGACACAGGAAGTCTCAGCCAGGGGGCTCCATTGACTGGCTGAGTCAGCTGACGTTTCAAGACAATCAGTCGCTTTAACCCATGAAGGTAAGTCGGCACCAGGGACTTCCTAGCACCATAAAGCCTTCGTTCCAATTAAGTGGTTATGGAGCAGAGTGTTCCTTGAAATTTTTACCCTATTTGCTTCATATTTCACATTTGTTAAAAAAATTGACATAAAAATGCTTCAAATAAAAATGGTGTAGTATGTGAAATCTCGTATTTGAGCACTTTGATGACCACGATCACTAGCGTGTGTGTAATCTAGCAAAAAATTATTGCTTTATAAGTGTTCTGGAGACTTTTGTAAGTTATATTTAAAAGAAACAGTCAAAGTTATTAAAAAAGAACAACACCAGGGGGGCGGAGTTAACTGCCAAGCAGGAAAGTCGCACAGCACATGGGCTCCCGCTACACTAGCCAACAAAATATAAAAAATAGCCGTTTTCCACTTCTAAACCGGCAACCTCTTCGGCTCAAGAGAGTGACAGGAAATTCGCCATCAAGATGGGGCGCAAAAGGAAGAAGCCCAGACCAGACAAACCGAGACAGGGCCCCAACATTGCGGAACTCTTGCGGCAAACGCAGGGGGCGTCTGGGCCCAAAATGGCCGCTTACCCTGAAACCTTCTCTGAACTCTCGGATGACTTCTCCTCTGGGGAGGAAACGCCAGACCTACCCCTGATGGCAGCACCTCAGCCGATTGTCCGGGTAGCAGACACCTCACCGGTGTCAGGGTACCTGAGGCCTCTACCTCTAAAAGAGGTAGAGACTTAGTAGTTTATCCCTCCAAACGAGCTGTTTCCTTCGTTCCTCGCGGTTCATCCAGTCACTTAAACACCGACCGCGAGGAATCCACGTCCTTTTCTAGCGGGACGCTCAATACGTGACGTCATGACGCTATCACGAGCGACCTGTCACTCAAGTGTCCGATATCCAATCGGTACTTGTCGGAGGCGGGTCTACTATCCGGAGCCAGGGTATTTAAGCTTACTTCTCACTTCAGCTCATTGCCCTGTCGTGGTTCTAGCTTGTCTAGTCACTCAGTGCTCTGGTATTCTAGTTTGCTCTATTGGTTTTGACTCGGCTTGTTGTACTACCCTGCTTCTCTGTTATCCCTTGACCCGGCTTGTCTCTCGCTTATCTGTCTTCTCGTTCCCTCGACCTCGGCTTGTCTCTGACTATTCTCTATTACTCTCGGTACGTTAGTCCGGCCATTCTAAGGCCCGGTATACGTACCTTTCCACTCTTTGTACCCTGCGTGTTGGATCCCTGTCCCGATCCTGACATTACGACAGGGCCAATGGATCCTGCAGGTACAAACAGTCAGCTTGGTTCTTCGGATCCCAGGTTTGACGCCATGGAGCATAGGATGGATCAGATGGCTTTGGCACTACAGGCACTTTTGTCTCGTGCTAGTAATCCACCTGAGGAGACACGTACTCCTTCTATTTCTCCTGCAGTCTCAGGTCTAGAGGTAGCCACTGTAGGTGCTTCTTCCCGTATTACCCCACCAGTACGTTATGGCGGGTCACCGGAGAAGTGTCGTGGCTTTCTGAACCAGATTAGCATCCATTTCGAATTACAACCCCGCTCTTATCTTACAGATAGAGCGAAGGTTGGATTTGTTATTACTTTACTCATTGAGAAAGCTCTGAGATGGGCCAATCCTTTATGGGAGAATGATAATCCACTAGTCTATAATTATAATGCCTTTGTAGCTGCGTTTAGAAGAACTTTTGACCCTCCTGGTAGAAAGGTCAATGCAGCTAGATTACTGTTGCGCCTTAGACAGGACAATCGAACACTTGTGGATTATGCACTAGAGTTCAGGTCCTTGGCGGCAGAAGTTAAGTGGAACGAACAGGCTTATATAGATGTGTTTCTGAATGGGTTATCAGATGTAATTCTTGACGAGGTCGCTACTAGAGAACTCCCTGAAAATTTGGAGGATTTAATTTCTTTTATATCTCGTATTGATGAACGCCTAAGAGAGAGGCAGAACACTCGAGATAGGACCCGTAGACCCTCCTTTAAACTAGCGCCTACCTTTCAAAATTCTGAGTTCGAGGACGTACTTATTTCTGAACCTATGCAGATAGGCAGTACTCATCTCACAGAGAGGGAGAGACAGTACAGGAGAAGGGAGGGTTTATGTATGTATTGTGGAGTCAGAGGTCATTTACGCCTAAATTGTCCTAATCGTTCGGGAAACGCTCGCACCTAAGTTTCTCTAGAGGACAGGCCTTGGGTGTTTCTACTTTGTCCTCTATTCACAACTACAAAGAGCTCAGACTTCTGTTACCCGTTTCTTTAAAGTGGGAAAAGGGAGTAGTTAAGACTATGGCACTAATCGATTCTGGAGCTGCTGAGAGCTTTATAGATCAGGGTTTTGCTGCCAAGCATGCTATTCCATCCCAGTTAAAAGAGACACCACTGGCTGTTGAGGCCATCGATGGTAGACCGTTACTTGAGCCTGTTATTTTCCATGAGACCATACCGATTAACTTAACTGTTGGCATCCTACATAGAGAGGACATATCCTTACTGCTCATTTCTTCTCCGTCTATTCCCATAGTCCTGGGGTACTCCTGGTTGAGGAGACATAACCCTATTATTAATTGGGAGTCAGGGGAGATAGTTTCGTGGGGACAGAATTGTCAAGAAAAATGCTTGCGGAAGGTTTCACCTCTCGGCTTAACCAACACATCGGCTAACTCTGACAACCCTACAGAGACACAAATTCCGCCTCAGTATCTAGATTTAAAGGCTGTATTTGACAAAAAGAAAGCCGATACCTTACCCCCACACAGGTCCTTTGATTGCAAAATTAACCTACTCCCTGGTACCATGCCGCCCAGAGGTCATGTATACCCGTTATCTACGAAAGAGAACTCAGTTCTAGAGGAGTATATTCACGAAAATTTAGACAAGGGATTCATTAGGAGGTCCTCCTCCCCTGCCGGGGCTGGATTTTTTTTTGTTAAAAAGAAGGATGGTTCTTTGAGACCTTGTATTGATTATCGAGGCCTAAATAAGATAACCATTAAAAATGCCTACCCGATTCCCTTGATCACCGAACTCTTCGATCGTTTGAAGGGCTCTACAATTTTCACCAAGTTAGACCTCAGAGGGGCATATAACTTGGTGAGAATCCAGCAGGGACATGAGTGGATGACGGCATTCAATACTCGATATGGTCACTATGAATATACTGTTATGCCTTTTGGGTTATGCAATGCTCCAGCTGTATTCCAGGATCTGATAAATGAGGTTCTTAGGGAATTTCAGCAAGATTGCGTCATTGTATACCTAGATGATATACTCATTCATTCTAGTGAGATTGAGACTCATCACAAGCAAGTCAGGAGGGTTTTGCACAAGCTTCTCCAGCATGGCTTGTACTGCAAGTTGGAGAAATGTAGCTTTGATCAAACCCAGGTAACCTTTCTCGGCTATGTGATCTCTGGGGAGGGATTTAAGATGGATCCGGATAAGCTCCAATCCATTCTAGAGTGGCCTTTACCCAAAGGTCTTAAAGCCGTACAGAGATTTATTGGTTTTTCTAATTATTATAGGCGCTTTATTAAGGGCTATTCTTCCATTATCGCACCTATCACTAATATGACCAAACAGGGGGCTGATACTAAGAATTGGACTACTGAAGCTCTTCTTGCGTTCAAAACTCTCAAGGAGCTTTTCGCTTCCGCTCCAATTTTAGTTCACCCCGACACTTCCCTGCCTTTTCTACTTGAGGTAGACGCATCAGAGACTGGTTTAGGTGCTGTCCTATCTCAAAGGTTGGGTGTTGATAAACCATTACATCCATGTGGGTTTTTCTCTAAAAAATTGACCGGTACTGAAAGCAGATATGACATTGGTGACAGAGAATTACTAGCGGTTATCAAGGCTTTGAAAGAGTGGAGACATTTATTGGAAGGTACATTACATCCTGTTACCATTCTAACAGACCACAAAAATTTGTCTTATATCGGAGAGGCCAAGCGTTTGTCCTCCAGGCAGGCTCGTTGGTCGTTGTTTCTTACCCATTTCAATTACGTTCTGACTTACAGACCTGGGTCAAAGAATTCTAAAGCCGATGCGCTATCTCGCCAATATGAGCCTTCTGCTTCAGTTGAACCACTTTTGTCCTCCATTGTACCCAAATGCAATATTATTGCTAATACCAGTCTCAAAATTCATTCTCCGCTACTTGACCAGATCTTGAAGTCACAACATCTAGCTCCCGGAAACACTCCTGAGGGAAGAAACTTTGTTCCTCCTGAACTCCAACTGGAGCTCTTACAATGTTTCCACGAAAGTAAAGTAGCTGGTCATCCTGGTATTCGCAAGACATACTCTCTGATATCCAAGGATTTCTGGTGGCCTTCACTACGAAAAGATATTGAGGAGTTCGTCGCAGCTTGTGAGACTTGTGCCAAGACTAAACAACCTCATGCATCTCCATCTGGTCTGTTACACCCCTTGGACATTCCTGAGAAACCTTGGTCCTGTTTGTCCATAGACTTTATCGTTGATTTGCCTGCTTCTAAGAGACAGACTGTTATTCTCACGGTGGTGGATAGATTTACTAAGATGGCCCATTTCGTGCCATTACCTAAACTTCCGACTTCTGAATTGGCGGAGATTTTTGCGAGAGAGGTTTTTCGCCTACATGGGATTCCTTCGGAGATTGTTTCTGATAGAGGTTCTCAATTTGTCTCACGTTTCTGGAGATCCTTTTGTTCTCAAATGGGTATCAAATTGAACTTCTCCTCTGCCTATCACCCTCAGTCTAACGGAGCTGCTGAACGTACCAATCAAAAGATCGAACAGTATCTACGTTGCTTTGTTTCCGAACACCAGGACGATTGGGTCGGTCTGATTCCTTGGGCGGAGTTCGCACACAATAACCTTGTTTGTGATTCAACTCGCTCTAGCCCTTTCTTCATGAACTATGGCTTTCATCCTTCAATTTTTCCTTCGGTTTCCTCTTCTCAGGGGATACCGTCGGTTGATGATCATGTCGCCAACCTGAAGAAATTATGGGATCAGACTCGGCAAATTCTCTTACATAATTCCTCGTTGTTCAAGAAACACGCTGACAAGCATAGAAGAGCAGCTCCGGTCTTTGTTCCTGGGGATAGGGTGTGGCTGAGCACTAAGAATATTCGCCTAAAAGTTCCATCTATGAAATTTGCTCCGCGCTACATAGGTCCTTACAGGGTTCTCACTCGTATCAACCCGGTTGCGTATCGCCTTGCTCTGCCACCTGCCTTACGCATTCCTAACTCTTTTCATGTCTCCTTGTTGAAACCTCTTATTTGCAACAAATTCTCCTCTAAGGTTTCCTCACCTCGTCCTGTTCAGGTGGAGGGTCGGGAAGAGTACGAGGTCAGCTCCATCATTGATTCCAGAATTTCAAGGGGAAAATTGCAATATCTGGTCAACTGGAGGGGATATGGTCCTGAGGAGAGGAGTTGGGTACCTCAGGAGGACGTTCATGCTTCTCGCCTTCGCAGAGCATTTCACCTCCGCTTCCCATCTCGTCCCGGTTCCTTCCGCCCGGTGGGCGTATCTGAGAGGGGGGGTACTGTCAGGGTACCTGAGGCCTCTACCTCTAAAAGAGGTAGAGACTTAGTAGTTTATCCCTCCAAACGAGCTGTTTCCTTCGTTCCTCGCGGTTCATCCAGTCACTTAAACACCGACCGCGAGGAATCCACGTCCTTTTCTAGCGGGACGCTCAATACGTGACGTCATGACGCTATCACGAGCGACCTGTCACTCAAGTGTCCGATATCCAATCGGTACTTGTCGGAGGCGGGTCTACTATCCGGAGCCAGGGTATTTAAGCTTACTTCTCACTTCAGCTCATTGCCCTGTCGTGGTTCTAGCTTGTCTAGTCACTCAGTGCTCTGGTATTCTAGTTTGCTCTATTGGTTTTGACTCGGCTTGTTGTACTACCCTGCTTCTCTGTTATCCCTTGACCCGGCTTGTCTCTCGCTTATCTGTCTTCTCGTTCCCTCGACCTCGGCTTGTCTCTGACTATTCTCTATTACTCTCGGTACGTTAGTCCGGCCATTCTAAGGCCCGGTATACGTACCTTTCCACTCTTTGTACCCTGCGTGTTGGATCCCTGTCCCGATCCTGACAACCGGTAACAAAGGAGGTCCTTAAGTCTCTATTAGCCGACCTTCAAAAAACTCTCCAAACGGACATGGCGTCCCTCCGGGCCGACATCCAAGGCCTAACGGGAAGAATCGGAACTCTGGAGGCATCCACAACTACCCACACATCACAGATCGCTGCACTACAGCGAGAGGTGCAAGGCCTCAAAAGCCAGAACGCAAGGCATGAGTGCCAGTTCGCAGCCATAGAGGACGCAAGGCGGGCCAAAAATGTGAAAATCAGAGGCATCCCGGAAGATATTCAGGCCGCGGAGCTCCCACATATGCTACGGCGGCTACTAACGGCACTGTTACCGCCGCGACAAGCCAAAGCAGCGCAGCTGGACGGCTTCTTCCGAGCTCCGAAACCGGCAAAGGCACCTACCATGGCACCCCGAGACCTCATCATACGCTTCCAGCACCACAAGGACAAGATGGCGGTCGTCGCAGCAACCAGGGAATGCTCCCCTTACAAGTTTGAATCGATGTCTCTCTCGTTTTACGCTGACCTAACCGGTAGTACACTCGCTTGGCGCCGGTCGTTCAAGCCATTTACAAAGCTGCTGCAACAGCAAGAGATGCCATACAGATGGCTGAAGACACGTGCCATATGGCTCCAGAAGGGTGAGACCAGCTACACTATAGGCTCCCTTGAAGACGCGACAGCTTTGCTACCCACCCTGGGCCTGCCTACAGACTCTCTTCAATCTACGGAGAACCTAACAGAGCCTACTCCGACTCACCAGTGGAACCCTGACCGGGTAAAACCCTTTGTCCCACGCAGAGCGGAACGGAACCGAACTGAGGCTACAGCAACATGAAGCAACCAAGCCCCGATGTGGACTCTTTGTTGACCCATTGGACTATCTTTATTTTGTTATTTCGTTATGCATTATTGTGTTTCATTTTTTTATCGTTAGCTCCTCCATATAATGTTACTAACTGGACGAGACACTACGCCCTACATCCACCGTCTGACTGACATTTCAGCCACGATCCATCCTCTCCCCCCCCCGCCTGACAGGAGAAAGACATAGTACGAGCGACTACACAAGGCCAGGCGTAACACACACAGCGGGACAGAACAGGGCAGGACCCTACTGTGTAGGGCACCTACCCCCTGAATTCTACTCACAATAAGGTACGGCCCGCATAGCTCCACACACATACTCTGACCCGAACAGGGACCCACCGCCACGACTGACCTCAGATTAACTAAAGGCTCTAACGGGCCGAGGAACCCGACCGAGTCGTTGAGTCCCCATCACAGAACCGGGCACATACCCCTAGCCACGAGATAACACGTACTAGACCGAGACAAAAATATAAAAAGTGTGAGAATTAACAGGCCACACAAATGTAAATGAATATTGTTGAATTAATATCTGGCACAAGCTGTTGTGGCTGTGCAATGCTGTATGTTCCTCTTTGCACAATCAAAATAAACAATTAAAAAAAAAGAAAAAAAAAAAAAGAACAACACCAGGCTTGAACCAAGAGGTTCAGGATCTGTTTTTGAAAGCGGTCATAAAACAAGATACATGTTTCCCGTCACAGAACCCAAACCATTTATTACTGGATCAACGAGTCTAGACAAACCAGACTGGACAAACGAGGAATGCTGAAATGACAGTGCGAGGGCAGGTGAGCTAGCGAAGGCTAGATGATTTGTTTTTCTTCTGCAATGAAGGAAGTCTGAAGCTCCTCTTTGTCATGAGCTGTCATGCAAAAAAAATAAAATAAAAAAAAATACAAAGTTGTGCTTTTATTTGCAATCTAAAGCTTTTCAAACAACAGGCTATCTTTTCCCAGCGTATTACACAGAATGCGATCTGTCTGACATTTTTAACACGTGGTTGACGGAGCCAAGTCAGTAGAAAATAAAGAAAAGACAAAATCTCCAAAAGCAGAGTGTTTGGGATTCCGTAAATTCCCATGTGTACGCTATAGAGCAGACTGTGTTCGGCATCACAATGCATGATGGGAAGTTTTAGGGTTTCTATATATATGTGACAGTGGCTACGTCTAACCCAAAGCTCCAGAAAGAACACAGAGGAAGGGTCAAGGCTGACATTTCCTGTCTCCTCTCACTTTTCCCCTCACTCCATCCGGGGAACAAGGGCCCATTGAGAGGCGCAGAACATTGCTTCCAGGGGAACTGAAAATGAAAAGCAAGGCTCGATGCCGCGGGCTGCGGCACTGAAAGAAAGACGCCTTGTTCAGTCCAAGCTGCTCACAGCCCTACTCTTTATTGCGTGTGTAATGTGGAATGAGGAGAGAGATGAGTGGTGGATGGCCGAATGTATTGCAGCATTGTAAAGAAACCACCTGGACCCACATTACTGGGCAAAGCGCGCTGTGAAAGTCAACGGACACAAAACCCTATTTCAGTAAGCCATCAGATGTTCAATTCAGATACTGTACAGTGTCAACCATCACAGCTGGGTTGCTGTTCCATGGATTCACCACTTTTTCGGCAACGTTTTTTTTCTCTCCGCATTTCCTTCATCCAAAGCGAAATAGGGGACGACGAATAAAGGTGCTGCTGTAGCTACAAATCTGCCAAAGGAAGAGTAAAAAAAAATGAAAGAACAGGAAGAAAAAAAAAAGAATTCGATATGGAAGTCAGAAATTAATACAAAAAAAGGGAGAGATTCTTAATAAAAACAAAACAAAAATTCCCTCAAAAACTAGTATAAATAAAATGCAAGATCTTCCAAATCATTTCCCGAATCCGTACAGTTCTCATTTTAAAACAGAAAAAATATACGTAAAGAAAGAGGTAGGAAGGCAGACATCGGGTAAATAAAGACAGCAGACACGTAGAATTAAAGTAGTAGAGTTTTATTGTAACTTTTCTATAATTCTATCATTTTACATCCCGTTACACAGATTGAGAAAATATACAGCAGCTATTACTGAGCCGGGCACCACCGAAAAATCTCCAAGGAGGTTATGGGAAATACCTGCCAACAGGTAAACAGCATTAAAGGGGGACAAGGATATTCCAGGAGGAATAACAGTCACGGACAAAGTCAAAATAAGGAAACAGAAAAGTCAATGACATAATTCGCACGGCAGCAGTTGGATCGTATAGAGCACAGTAACAAACTGAAGCGCTCAGTCCAACCCTGGAGAGGCAGCGTTATAGAGGCTATAGAGGATTTGCTGCTAACAATGACATGGGTAACTCACAGAGCGTTGTGCCATGTACAGTCATGGCGTGACAGATGGCACAAGCTGGCATTGATAAGTGAAAAGGCTTTAAAAGGAGCTGAGAGTGGGCAGCATTGGAAGGAGTCGGACATCGCACTGTAACAGGATAAATAGTAATCGCAGCAATAAATAGATAATATAGTCAATAAACGGTTTGTTTTGTGAATGTTGACACCATAATGGTAAGGGCACGAATATATAACACAGCGTTCAGTCTATAGCGGGTCAAATAAATCATTGAATGGAATTATTACCTAAATACATCATCATCACAGTGTTTTAACCCTTTGTTCACAGTTCATGTCTTGATATAAATGTATTGAGCTGCCCAGAAGTAATACCAGACTTTGCACAAGTTAGTAAATATGGTGCAAAATGAAAGTGGGAAGCAGTTTAAAGTTTTATTGTAATATAATGTTCACTTTCTCATAGAAGATAAAGAGAATAAAAATGACTGTTAACATGTTATAAAAAAAAAAAACACTGTAAAAATAAATGTAAAAACCCCCCAAACACTGGGAGCACATCACCAAGAAATATATTACATAAACGTATGGTAATCTGAATATGCACGTTATTATACCTGGGTAGACAGATCGTTTTAGCAGTGGGATAATAAACATCTTCCTTTCAAATATGGCAAGAGCGAGCAAAAATCTGACACAGAACATATAAGAATTTAGCAAGAAACGAAAGGGGAAAGGTGCTGCTAATTGTTTTACAATCAATTTTACCAATACAATTAATTTTATTACAATAAAATTAAATCACACTTTAACACGTTTTTTAAAAGACGTTTTCACATTACTATGAAAAGGCCATAATTTGGATATATTTTATATCCTATAGAACATTGGTACATGCACTACAAACAGGGGGTACGCCAAGAGGGGGACGGCTGTGTGCTAAGACAGAGCAGGCACGGGTCCTCTCTGGGTCAACTCGGCCCAAATGTGCTGTGTCCGGAGGCGAGAATTGCATCCTGCAATTCGGGTTATGATATCACTTTGGTCCAGCATCACTAAACAGAGTGCGCGGGAGGCGGAGCACAGCAAGAAGACCATAAAGATGGCAGTAGTCACTCTAGCCCCCAGGGAAAGGATTCACTCCAACACTCCCACAAGAAGGCTGCGTGGACATAAATAAAAATAACAATAAGAATAATAATAATAATTTGTGAGTGAGTGTGAGAGAATGCGTCTGTGTCTGTCAGTGAATGTGTGTTAGCTGTTAAGCTGTATAAATTAGTGTGTGTGTGTGTGTCAGTTTTCTCTGTATGTAGATGTATGTGTCAGTATTCTCTGTGTGTAACTGTGTGTTTCAGTGTCAGTGTCCTCTGTGTGTAACTGTGTATGTCAGTGTCCTCTGTAAGTAATTGTGTGCATGTGTTTTAGTGTCAGCTGTGGTTAAATGTGTGTCAATGGCCTCTGTGAGTAATTGTGTGCGTGTGTGTCAGTGTCCTCTGTGTGTAACTATTAAGTGTGAATTATATTTTCATTTTTATACTTGAGATTTATAGTTCATACACTCCTCCTTACCTGCATAATATTCAAATGGTGTCATAGTTAAAAAAAATATTCTTGGGGGCATGGTCTGAGGTCCGAATTACACCTGAGACCCAAGCCCCTCGCCACCAGGCTCCTAATAGCTACCTGCGGCAGTGAAAACCTACCCCATGGGGCGCAACAAGCGACTGGAGCCCCCGCAGACCTCCAAGGGCTGCTCCCACATCGCCGCAGACTGGGCCGATGGATGAATACCTGCAGACCCAGCTGGGGCCTACCAGCGAGGCACGCGGCTCCAAGATAGCACCCGCGTCTCCTGCCTCGGCCATTTCTGCCCCGGATCTTACACTTCTACCAAATACTTCCTCTGGCTCTACCTACGGCTTACTTCGCTATGATACGCTTCGTTCGGATTGGAGGCCAGCCGAGACTCCGTCACAAACTACTCTGCCTACCAAGGGAATTGGGTGGCCTGGCACTCCCTGACCTATGCAAATATCGCCAGGCGATGGTCCTACAGCGGATATTGGAATGGCATACCCACCCGACACACAAACAATGAACTAGATAAAGGTCACCTGTGCCCTTCCCTCCTCATGGCAGTGTGGAATTTAAAAAGGTCAGCACAAGTGGATCTTGACCCAAACCCAAACTTGGCCCAAACTCTGAAGACCTGGGACAGCATCAGGGGAGCCCCCCATTTATCTCCAACTCCGAGCCCGTTGACCCGCATACCACACAATCCCCTTCGAGACTGCAAACATTCCGATACACATAAATCACGTATTTTTACCAGAAGCTTCAGAACAGGGATGCATTAGACCTAACATGGTTCAAAGGGCTTTGTGACGGCACAACCACCCTGGATAGAGCAGTGTCCCTTCTATACCAGCACCTCCTTGTCAGATATCTGGAGAATAAAGACACTTTCCGCGGCGATGGGAACGTATTCTGGACAAGTCGTTCACAGCGGCTCAGTGGGAGAAGATACTCATACTCCACCGCAAGTGTTCCTCTAGTGCCAAATATCAGGAAACCAACTATAAGTTTCTGGAGTTTTGGTACAGATCTCCGGACAGCCTGCATCGAATCTTCTCAGCTGTGCCTAATGTCTGCTGGAGGTGCGAAGAGGGACTGGGAACGATAACACATACAAGGTGGGAATGCTCGCGCATTGTGCCATTCTGGGAAGGGGTGAAATAGAAAACGGAGGAGATCCTTGGCGATACGGGATGTTTCGACATGGAAACGGTACGTTTCGACATGGAAACGGTACTTCTACACTACACGTCAACTACTGTTGCGACTTACAGAAAGTAAATGCTTCGACATCTGCTCAACGCTGCCAAAACCTTGATCCCCGCTACATTGTAAGCAGGACACAACCCCTACGATGGTACAATGGAAGGACAGGGTGGAGGAGATATACATGGCGGAGTCTGTGCAGGCCTCGCTGCTGGGAACTGAGGAGAGGCACGTGGAGAGGTGGTGGCCATGGTTGGCTTATGTGGCGGGTCGGGAGGCGAGACACTGGCATAAGAGAAGGAGTTGGATCACTCCTATCCTGCTTCTGGACCACACTCTTGACCGATACATCCTCGATACCTTAACCACTACATGGCTTAACCCCAACAACCAGAAGCATACTCCAGGCAGGTGGGCTAGCTTCTAACCTCTGCCCCCCCTCTCTTTTCCACCTTTCCTCCTTCAATCGCCTTTTCTCCCCTTCTTTCTCTTTTCCATTGGCCCATTCATTTTCCTTGTTGCGACTTCATCCTTTATTTTTCCCTTTCTAAGCTTCTACAATTTCCCCCCACACAGATGGGAGGGCTGGAATGTATCTGCTCACAGACACCGTGGCCAACAGACACTCCGCATACGTATTGCCATACAATCATCAGACGCTCTATACCTGTCAGGTACGGTTTACTGGTTAATGTTTTATTGCATGTGAGCAACAACCTTGCCTCCTGTTGGTTAAGACACTGTCTCTGCTCTCACTGTCCAACGATGGACATTTCGCTGGTATTTAGCCTGGATTACAGAAAACTATATCGCTGTATCTCGCTGTTTACTATGTTCGCATTGACATTAACGTTAGGACCTGCGTCTCCAATATGGTTGTTGCATTTTCAAGCATACTTTTGAGTAGTGATGTCGCGAACACAAAATTTTCGGTTCGCGAACGGCGGACACGAACTTCCGCAAACGTTCGCGAACCGGCGAACCGGACGAACCGCCATTGACTTCAATGGGCAGGCGAATTTTAAAACCCACAGGGACTCTTTCTGGCCATAAAAGTGATGGAAACGTTGTTTCAAGGGGACTAACACCTGGACTGTGGCATGCCGGAGGGGGATCCATGGCAAAACTCCCATGGAAAATTACACAGTTGATGCAGAGTCTGGTTTTAATCCATAAAGGGCATAAATCACCTAACATTCCTAAATCACAATGGATATGGATTGACACCTGACATATTGACACCTTGACATATGGATTGACACCTGTCCTCAGAGACCCTGATACACACTGACACAGAGCAGAATAGGGACTGTTCCCCCTACATAGGGTCACTTGGCAGATATGGATTGACACCTATCCTAAGGATCCCTGATACACACTGACACAGAGCAGAATAGGGACTGTTCCCCCTACATAGGGTCACTTGGCAGATATGGATTGACACCTGTCCTCAGAGACCTAATTGTGTAATAATGGTAATACTATTACCTATTATATAATATTGGCAGGGGCAAGGAAATTCCCTCTAAATAGATGGGTATAGGCAGAGAGTATGGAGACCAGAGTGATAAAGTGTCAATAAGGTGATATACAGTTAAATGTATCACAGACACACAGCCACCCTTTCTCTTAGCTAGTTTCCAGAAATGCTGGATAGGTACAAGGGCTATAAAGACTCAGAGAGGTCTAAGAAGAATCCTCTAAACTAGCCTGATTTCCCATCACAGATGCTGGCTAGGAATAACAGTGTGCAAGACAAAGAGTGGGTCTAAGTGCCCATAGTGCAGTAAAGTGTCCCTAGTGAAGTGAAAAAGAGAATAACGAGCTGGCGCCCAAGAGAATAACAAGCTGGCGCCCTATCAGGGGACGTGTATATGGCATCGATTTTAGGAACCGGGAGATGGAAAAAGATGCTTGGTCGGTCCTCCTACTTTAAATTTGGGGCACTGCGCGTGCAATCTAATGTGCCACCAGATAGGAGTGGTGTGTTAAGTAGTACTATTCCTGTCAGTTTAATCGCTGTTATGTGCCTTTTTTTTGGTTTGTTTTTTGAAGCCACAGTGCAGCACCAGAGGGCCGAAAAATGAGGCATGTACACATGCCTGAAAAATTAGGTATTGTTGCAGCCGCTGCTGGCCAGAAAAATTGATGTTTGTTTCCCAGGCAGAAAGTGCCCTAAAACATTGCAGCTTGAACCCTAGTTGGTGGCGGATAAGTCACGCAAGTCAACCGGCATTCAGAGCTAAAATACAGCAGCGTGTGGACCATTTTTAGCCCAAGGCAGTTCATCTCATCAGGCCTTTTTTAGTCGAATGTATCGCCCACTGTCAGTCCCTTCGGGATCCATCCCTAATTCATCTTAATAAAGGTGAGGTAATCTAGACTTTTTTGACCTAGGCGACTTCTCTTCTCAGTGACAATACCTCCTGCTGCAATGAAGGTCCTTTCTGACAGGACACTTGAAGCGGGGCAGGCCAGAAGTTCTATCGCAAATTGGGATAGCTCAGGCCACAGGTCAAGCCTGCACACCCAGTAGTCAAGGGGTTCATTGCTCCTCAGAGTGTCGATATCTGCAGTTAAGGCGAGGTAGTCTGCTACCTGTCGGTCGAGTCGTTCTCTGAGGGTGGATCCCGATGGGCTGTGGCGATGCGTAGGACTTAAAAAGCTCCGCATGTCCTCCATCAACAACATGTCTTTAAAGCGTCCTGTCCTTGCCGGCGTGGTCGTGGGAGAAGGAGGATGACTTCCACCTCTCCCCCTGTTAGATTCCCATTGTGCTGTGACATCACCCTTATACGCTGTGTAAAGCATACCTTTTGATTTATTTTGCAAATGTTGCATCCTTTCCGACTTGTTGTAATTTGGTAACATTTCCGCCACTTTCTGCTTATATCGGGGGTCTAGTAGTGTGGACACCCAGTACAGGTCGTTCTCCTTCAGCCTTTTTATACGAGGGTCCCTCAATAGGCACGACAGCATGATAGACCCCATATGCACAAGGTTGGATGCCGAGCTACTCATTTCCCTTTCCTGCTCCTCAGAGATCTCAATGAAGGTATGTTCTTCCCCCCAGCCACGTACAACAATACGGGTACCAGATAGGTGACAACGAGCACCCTGGGATGCCTGTTGTGGTTGGTCTTCCTCCTCCTGCTCAAAGCCACATTCCTCCTCTGACTCTCTTCCTCACAATCTTCTTCCAGCGTTGCCGCAGGTCCAGCAAGCGATGCCGATAAGGCTGTTTCTGGTGGTGATGGTGACCAGAACTCGTCCTCTTCCTCTTCACGCTCATCTACGGCCTGATCCAGCACTCTTCGCAGGGCACGCTCCAGGAAGAAAACAAATGGTATGATGTCGCTGATGATGCCTTCGGTTCGACTGACTAGGTTTGTCACCTCCTCAAAAGGACGCATGAACCTACAGGCATTACGCATGAGCATCCAGTAACGTGGCAAAAAAATTCCCAGCTGCCCAGAGGCTGTCCTAGCACCCCGGTCATACAAATATTCCTTAACAGCTTTTTCTTGTTGGAGCAGGTGGTCGAACATTAGGAGTGTTGAATTCCAACGTGTCGGGCTGTCGCAAATCAAGCGCCTCACTGGCATGTTGTTTCACCGCTGGATATCTGCAAAGTGCGCCATGGCCGTGTAGGAACGCCTGAAATGGCCACACACCTTCCTGGCCTGCTTCAGGACGTCCTGTAAGCCTGTGTACTTATGCACAAAGCGTTGTACGATCAGATTACACCCATGTGCCATGCACGGCACATGTGTCAACTTGCCCAACTTCAATGCCGCCAACAAATTTGTTCCGTTGTCACAAACCACTTTGCCGATATCCAGTTGCTGCGGAGTCAGCCACTTTTCCACCTGTGCGTTCAGGGCGGACAGGAGTGCTTGTCCGGTGTGACTCTCTGCTTTCAAGCAAGTCAAACCAAAGACGACGTGACACTGCCGTATCCGGGATGTGGAATAGTACCTGGGGAGCTGGGGGTGTGCCATTGATGTGGAGCAAGACGCAGCAGCAGAAGAGGACTCAGCCGGAGAGGTAATGGAAGAGGATGGAGTAGGAGGAGTAGAGGAGGTGGCAGCAGGCCTGCCTGCAAGTCGTGGCGGTGTCACCAACTCCTCTGCAGAGCCACGCATTCCATGCTTGGCAGCCGTCAGCAGGTTTACCCAATGCGCAGTGTAGGTGATATACCTGCCCTGACCATGCTTTGCAGACCAGGTATCAGTGGTCAGATGGACCCTTGCCCCAACACTGTGTGCCAGACATGCCATTACTTCTTTTTGCACAATCGAGTACAGGTTGGGGATTGCCTTTTGTGAAAAGAAATTTCGTCCGGGTACCTTCCACTGCGGTGTCCCAATAGCCACAAATATTTTGAACTCCTCAGACTCCACCAGCTTGTATGGTAAAAGCTGGCGGGCTAATAGTTCAGACAAGCCAGCTGTCAGATGCTGGGCAAGGGGGTGACTTTCTGACATTGGCTTCTTACGCTCAAACATGTCCTTGACAGACACCTGACTGTGGGCAGATGAGCGGGAACTGCTCAAGGCGAGAGACGGAGTGGCGGATGGTTGAGAGGGACCAAGGAGAACAGCAGTGGTTGACGTGGCTGAAGATGCTGGACCAGGAGGAGGATGGTGGCTTTGAGTTTGTGTGCTGCTTGTACTCATGTGTTGATCCCATAGGCGTTTGTGATGTGCGATCATGTGCCTACGCAAAGCAGTTGTACCTAGGTGGGTGTTGGACTTCCCACAACTCAGTTTCTTTTGGCACAGGTTGCAAATGGCATCGTTGTTGTCAGAGGCAGACACACACAAAAAATGCCACACTGCTGAGCTCTGCAATGATTGCATTCTGGTGGTGGACACAGCATGCGTTGATTGGCGTGCTGTCGGGCTGACCCCGGGTGCCGATGCATGCTGTCTGACTGTGCCAATAGCTCCTTGCGACGACCTCCCCCTGCTTCCAACTCGTTTCCTCCTCCTCCTCTCTGTCTCCCCATCTGAACTTTCGCCCTGTTCTTCTTCTTGCCGAGCGGGCACCCACGTGACATCCATGGACGCATTCACTTCACTTGTATCTGACTACTCAGCAAAGGAAGCAGCAGCGGGTACAACATCATCATCATCACACTGTATGTCCATGTGTGTAATGCTGTCTGCCTGCGATATATCCCTGTTATCTACATCCTCTGGCAATAATGGTTGCGCATCACTCATTTCTTCAAACGGATATGTAAATAACTCCTCTGACATACCAAGTGAAGCAGCTGTGGTGCTAGTGTTGGTGGTGGCGGCAGGCGGGTGAGTGGTATCTTGAGAGGTGCCCGAAGCTAAGCTGGAGGAGGATGGTGCATCAAGGTTCCGAGCGGAAGCTGTAGAAGATTGGGTGTCCTGTGTTAGCCAGTCAACTATGCCCTCAGAACTTTTCAAGTTCAGGGTACGTGGCCTCTGAAAACTGGGCATTATTCTAGGGCAAAAGGGAATCACAGCACCACGACCACGATGGCCCCTGCGGGGTGACCTGCCTCTGCCTGTCATTTTTTTTGGATTAGTGGTACTATGCGTGCAAGCT
Source organism: Pelobates fuscus (assembly GCF_036172605.1). Lineage (NCBI taxonomy): Eukaryota > Metazoa > Chordata > Amphibia > Anura > Pelobatidae > Pelobates > Pelobates fuscus. Next base: position 380,136,269 of record NC_086321.1, read on the forward strand.
ACTGTGCAACCAGATATGAGTGGCACTGTGCAGTGGCAGAGGTTGGCAGAGTACACGCTGTAGGCCTGACACACCCGCTTGAAGACAACTAACTGCTATTCAATCTATAACAGTGAAAAAATTTTTTTTGTTTTTAAATCAACGCTATTGTGACACCAGATAAGAGTGGCAGTGTGCAATTGCAGAGGTTGGCAGAGTACACGCTGAAGGCCTGAGACCCGCTTTAAGGACACTGACTGCTATTAGCTTACAGTGAAAAACTTTTTTTTCTTTTTAAAGGCATGCTATTGTGACACCAGATATGAGTGGCAAAGTGCACTTGCAGAGGTTGGCAGAGCACACGCTGAAGGCCTGACACCCGCTTTAAGGACACTGACTGCTATTAGCTTACAGTGAAAAACTTTTTTTCTTTTTAAAGGCACGCTATAGTGACATCAGATATGAGTGGAAAAGTGCACTTGCAGATGTTGGCAGAGCACACGCTGAAGGCCTGACACCCGCTTTAAGGACACTGACTGCTATTAACTTACAGTGAAAACTTTTTTTCTTTTAAAGGCACGCTATTGTGACACCAGATATGAGTGGCAAAGTCCACTTGCAGAGGTTGGCAGAGTACACGCTGAAGGCCTGACACCCAGACGCTTGCAGACAAATAACTGCTATTAGCTTACAGTGAAAAACTTTTTTTCTTTTTAAAGGCACGCTATTGTGACACCAGATATGAGTGGCAAAGTACACTGGCAGAGGTTGGCAGAGTACACGCTGAAGGCCTGACACCCAGACGCTTGCAGACAATTAACTGCTAATAGCTTACAGTGAAAAACTTTTTTCTTTTTAAAGGCACGCTATAGAGACACCAGATATGAGTGGCAAAGTACACTGGCAGAGGTTGGCAGAGTACACAATGAAGGCCCGACACCCAGACGCTTGCAGCAGCTAACTGCTATTAGCTTACAGTGAAAAACTTTTTTTCTTTTTAAAGGCACGCGATTGTGACACCAGATATGAGTGGCAAAGTACACTGGCAGAAGTTGGCAGAGTACACGCTGAAGGCCTGACACCCAGACGCTTGCAGACAACTAACTGCTATTCAATCTATTACAGTGAAAAATTTTTTTTATTTTTTTAAATGCAAGCTTAAGCTATTGTGACACCAGATATGAGTGGTGGCACTGGGCAAGTGGGCACAGTATCCACTGTGAGCCTGACACAGAAGCTGGCAGGCAGGCATCTGCAATTACATTACACAGAAAAAAAAACATACAAAAAAGCAGACTGATGTTCTAGCCCTAAAAAGGGCTTTTTGGGGTGCTGTCCTTACAGCAGAGATCAGATGAGTCCTTCAGGACTGTAGTGGACACTGAATACCCTACCCTAGCTATCAATTTTCCTATCTAATCAGCAGCAGCTACACTTTCCCTCCTCTATCTAAGAATGCAGCTTCAGAATGAATCTAAAACGGATGCTGTACAGGAGGTGGGAGGGTCTGGGAGGGAGGGTCTGCTGCTAATTTGCTGGAATGTGTCTGCTGACCGTGAGGCACAGGGTCAAAGTTTGCTCAATGATGATGAATAGGGGGCGGATTGAACCGCGCATGTGTTCGTCAGCCGTGGCGAACACGAACACGCTATGTTCGCCAGGAACTATTCGCCGGCGAACAGTTTGGTACATCACTACTTTTGAGTGTTTTTGCCTTGCTCAATAAACAGCTTTGAACACCCAAAAATATTCTTTACTATTGTTAATCAGGCTTGTTCTCTAATATGGGATCGACTTAAATATCAGTGTCTACACATTTCATAATCAATAAAAATTACTTTCTTGAGCAGGGTTTTTTTTAGACCTGCAGGAGTACTTCTATGGAAAAGGTTGAGAAACACTGATAGCATTTAGCAGACAAAATAAAATCTAGGAGCACATAGTGTTTTGCATTTGAGATCAACCTATGTATAAAACACAAATATACAGTCAGGTCCATAAATATTTGGACATCAACACAATTCTAATATTTTTGGCTCTCTACACCACCACAATGGATTTGAAATGAAATGAACAAGATGTGCTTTAACTGCAGACTTTCAGCTTTAATTTGAGGGTATTTACATCCAAATCAGGTGAACGGTGTAGGAATTACAACAGTTTGTATATGTGCCTCACACTTTTCAAGGGACCAAAAGTAATGGGACAATTGGCTGCTCATCTGTTCCATGGCCAGGTGGTGTGTGTTATTCCCTCATTATCCCATTTACAAGGAGCAGATAAAAGATCCAGAGTTAATTTCAAGTGTGCTATTTGCATTTGGAATATGTTACTGTCAACTCTCAATATGAGATCCAAAGAGCTGTCACTATCAGTGAAGCAAGCCATCATTAGGCTGAAAAAATAAAACAAACCCATCAGAGAAATAGAAAAAACATTAGGTGTGGCCAAATCAACTGCTTGGAACATCCTTAAAAAGAAAGAACGCACCGGTGAGCTCAGCAACACCAAAAGACCCGGAAGACCAGGGAAAACAACTGTGGTGGATGACCGAAGAATTCTTTCCCTGGTGAAGAAAACACCCTTCACAACAGTTGGCCAGATCAAGAACACTCTCCAGGAGGTAGGTGAATGTGTGTCAAAGTCAATGTAACGGATCCACTGGCACCCCGACTGGGTACCTCCGTTGAAAGATGCTCCTAGCGCTTCCAGAGGACTCCAAGCACTCCACCAGACACCATA